>NC_091020.1:19862875-20164000 GCF_041296385.1 Aphelocoma coerulescens
GGACTCACCTGCCCGCCGAGCCGGTGCGGGGCCGCCCCGCCCGCAGCTCCGCCCGGCCCCGCCCGAGCCCCGCCCGCAGCTCCGCCCGAGCCCGGCCCGGCCCCGCCCGAGCCCGGCCCGGCCCCGCCCGCAGCTCCGCCCGGCCCCGCCCGAGCCCCGCCCGCAGCTCCGCCCGAGCCCGGCCCGGCCCCGCCCGAGCCCCGCCCGAGCCCCGCCCGGCCCCGCCCGCAGCTCCGCCCGCAGCTCCGCCCGGCCCCGCCCGAGCCCCGCCCGCAGCTCCGCCCGAGCCCGGCCCGGCCCCGCCCGAGCCCCGCCCGAGCCCCGCCCGGCCCCGCCCGCAGCTCCGCCCGCAGCTCCGCCCGAGCCCCGCCCGCAGCTCCGCCCGAGCCCCGCCCGCAGCTCCGCCCGAGCCCCGCCCGGCCCCGCCCGCAGCTCCGCCCGAGCCCCGCCCGAGCCCCGCCCGCAGCTCCGCCCGAGCCCGGCCCGGCCCCGCCCGCAGCTCCGCCCGAGCCCCGCCCGCAGCTCCGCCCGGCCCCGCCCGGCCCCGCCCGCAGCTCCGCCCGAGCCCCGCCCGAGCCCCGCCCGCAGCTCCGCCCGAGCCCCGCCCGCAGCTCCGCCCGGCCCCTTGCGGCCTCCCCGCGAGCGGCAGCGCCGCCCAGCGCCCACCCGGCACCGGACACGCTCCTCGGCTCGAAGCTTCAGCGACGACGAACTACACACAGATTCGCTGCAGCACAGAAAGTCGGTAGGCACGGGTCTGTCACAAGCTTAATAGGTGTTTGGAGGGAAAGAGGGAGCCTAGACTCGATCTTAGAGGTCTTCTCCAACCCTAAATGATTCTACGATTCTAACCTTCTGTTAAATCCTTCTGTTTAGTTATTCTGTATATTCAAGTGCAGGATCTGGATACAAATAAGCGAGATGAAACTCTCCTCCTCGCATGCCAGGTAAGCAGCTTGAACCCTGAGCCCACAGGGATGCTGAGAATTTCAGGATGAAGAGCATGTATTCCTCTTCAGTTTTGATTAAAAACTTTAACCTAAACACAAAATACTTTTCTTAACAGAACTTAAACATTTTTTTAATCAATTTTTTAATCTCCACCTCCCCAACCAAGCTTCACTGAAAACCGCTCCAAGCCAGCAAAAAGCATAATCAAAGGTCACTTGAATTAGTTCAGAACAATGGCTGATGATGGAAAACTGCCAGTGAAGTAAATTGCTAATTCCCAAGTTTTACTTTAACAGGATCTGTTTTCAAAATAATAACCTTCAGGAAAAGATCCTAAAATTCTTTCATTCAGAAGTCGTAACTCAGGAATGAGAAATTGATTTGCATTCTCTGCAACTACAGACATAGTTTCTGGAGGAGTGAGAATGAAATGCAGACACTTCTGCTCAGAAAATAAGACTTAGCCAATCATGTTACAGGTGTGGCTACTGTCCATCCAACCTTCACAATTTTTTATTTCACTGATGATTTCAATTATTTTGGTCATATAAAGTTTTATGAAAATAGGCTGCTGGGGAAGGAAGGCAAGCTCCTGACAGGCAATGCTGCAGCATGAGTTCATATTTTATAAGACAACAAAGGGAGAAGACATTACAAATGCTTTAATTACCAGAAAATCTTCCACCAAGAGCCATTTTATTAGATATCCAAAAACCTATCCAGCCATCAAGGTTTCTCTCTCACATTTTACAGAGTAAATCCACTTGTAACTTCTCATGGTATTAAGACACTTCTATTTCTTTTGGGGATTTTTTTGTTTGTTTGGGGGGACTTTGGGTTGTTGGTTGTTTTGGGGGTTTTTTTGGTATGGCACATTCACCATAAATAATTGATAGAAAAATTTTGTTCCCAAGCTGTTTCTCTTGCAGGGCCCAAGTAGAGTAGGAGCTCTGTTTTACCACCTCTTCCTATGCTGAGGCACTTCTATACTGCTTGAGTTGATGTATAAACTTTTATCAGTGTTATCACTGGCCATGGAATCACTAACTAGTGTAAAAATGCTCTGCATGGAGCTAGTGCATTATTCAGTACACTCCACTAACATACACACACCACCACCCTTAGGCCTTCTGCATGAAATGAACACTAAATATAATTGCAGGTGATTATTAAAAAATCCTTGTCACGTTTCAAGCACATGAGGACAAAACCAAGCCTTTATGTCTGTGTTATCCCTCATATGTCTGATTGTGGTAAATCTCTTAAGTCAAGGCCCTGAACTGTGCATTCTTTTCAGCTGCACACAGCTCTGTGAGTCTGACAATCCATCAGCTGAACAGGGACTACATTCTTCTGTGCTTTCTA
Source organism: Aphelocoma coerulescens (assembly GCF_041296385.1). Taxonomy (NCBI): domain Eukaryota; kingdom Metazoa; phylum Chordata; class Aves; order Passeriformes; family Corvidae; genus Aphelocoma; species Aphelocoma coerulescens. The sequence continues at coordinate 19,865,192 of NC_091020.1, forward strand.
GCAGTCACTACATGACACCTTCTGCTGGCTGAGACCAAGCCAGCAGAAGGTGTCCCATGCCCTCTGTTAAGCTACTGCACTTTTATACAGATGTATGTCCAAAGCTAATGTTCAGCCAACCTTCAACAGCATGTACATACATACCTGTAACACACAGACATCCACAGAACAGGCACTCAGCATTTAAGATCTGCTTAGAAAAATGTACTATTCATCACTGAATTCTTAATTCATCACAGCTGATTCTTAGTAGATCAAGCTTCTCACTCGTCTCTATGTTCAGACTGTCTTATTTTGCACAATTCTTTCCACTGACAGCTCTCCAAGTTTCTGTCACATAAGGCCTGCAACTTTAGTAAGTCAGGGAGAACTAAAGCAGCTAATTTCCATAACCATCCCTACTCCAGCAAAGCAGAGAACCTCTATAATAGCTTTTGTATAAAGCTTCCAGTATTCTGGCTTTATTTCCAGGCACACAGGGTGTTCAGCAGCTGACAAAGGTGGCAACATATAGATTTAATACACTCTACTGCCTTGACTGCACAACTACAGTACTCAGAATGTACAGAAAGGTATAGCCTTAGCACATTTTTTATTGAAGGTGACAAAGGTCAAAAGCAGGTTCATGTGTACTGTGGCAAAGATTAGCTCCCTGCCTTACTGTGTGATTAAGTGCTATTTATGAGATTACCAGACAGTCTGTTAAGAAATCCAATTACCCAAGGTTTAAGAATATGATACAAGCAGCTTTCCACCATGTCAGTGATTTAAAAGAAGCCTCACCTGGAGGCTTAGAAAATGACTCCATCGTGTGAGTAATTATTTACAATTAGTACCTTACTTAAGTCTCAGAGAAATCCAACAGAATAAGAACGGCCTTTTAGGCTTGGGAATAGCTTCTTTCAGGGAAAAAGTAAAATGGAAGTTTACTTAGCTATTTTACTTTTTTCCTCTACTTGTTCTAAGGATGAATAGCTGTGAAAAACAGACTTTGCTTTCTGGATTCTGTCCCAATGATTCCCATGCATTCATGAAACCGAAGTGAAACACCACACCACTTCAAACTCCAGGCAGGTCTTACATTTATTGAAATAGCTCAAGCTTAATAAACATGATGCATATGGCTCTTGCCATACCACATACCCTCACAACTGTTAGCCACCTTGGATTCCTACAGAAGCTTCCTTTCAGCACAGCAAAGTAAAGCAAATCTGGCTGATGCAAATGTAAAGCACACTTAAAGGTGCAGGTAGGAATCACAACCAAAATATCATGAACCATTGAACCACTCTGTCCCTAAACAACACCTGAGAATTCCCTGAGTCTGAATTAGGAATCAAAAAAAAACCCAAAGAAACAAGCCTTAATTTAAAACTTGGGTATGTTTCTGCAAAATTTTTTTTATTTCTTTTTTATTTTTTTACAAAATAAGTTTGCCTCAATTTAAAATGCCTTATTTCCTATGACATGTAGAAAGGCTCTTTATCCTCTTGGGATTACTGAAGAAATCTGGGTTGAATCCAACTATGGCACAGAAATTATCATCTAGACTGAGGCAACTGACTCTGGAGATTGTTCATTTGGCACAGAACTTTTATGTATCTCAGAGGAGACAAAGTCCTCTGCACAGTCAAAGGAAAGAGCTCCAAAGTCAGGCCCCTGAGACAGATGGGAATCCTCTTCCCCATTAAATGGGGTCTTAGCCTCAGTTTGAAGTAGAAGCTGAGACAAATGGAACTGCTATTAATACTGTCAGGCTTCTCCAGGCTGTTATTCAGTTCCACACAGTAGTGGGGAACGCCCTATAAGCAGTTAAGAAGTAAACAGATCTTCAATGCAGCAGATGATTAAAGGGAAAAGTCCACAGAAATTAAGTCACTCAAGCTGTTGAATTAATGCTTTGGCTCTCACCAGCAATAGACTGGGGGAGCTTGCTTTCTAGTTAGTGGTCAGTGCAAAACACATGTTACATCACTCTCATTGAAAGCCACAACCTATTGACAAACTGAAAGTGGTTTTGTTTGAACCATTGCTCTTGTTCCAGGAACCTGCCAGGGCAAATTGCGACCTCTGTCTGCAGCTGGTATGTGAAACACTTGAAAAAGGCTTCAGGGACACCATCAAAGCAAGAAAATGCAGCAATGAATCAGTCCCAAAATCACAGATTTTAACTGACAGTTGGTATCTTTGGCTTCGCCACAGTTCTTCTGGGCAATATTGAAAAGGAAAGTAATCTGATGGAGCTAGCTTTTATGTGATGGCTAAAATAACAACACAACAAAAAAATCACTAAGTGCTTTGTAAAGTGCCAGCACCAAATAGGTCACTGCAGCACAAGAAGTACTTCTCAAAGGTACTTAGAAATGGCCACATACTGAGAAATGGCTGTGTTTTGTGCAAAGTGAAATACTTATTGTTTTAAGTGTCAGGCACCTGAGGTGCTGAATGGACTAACTTGTCTAATGTGTCTTTCAGACAGGTGTCACTAAATTTACGTGCTCCTAAATTGACATACTCCTTTTGTGCTAAGTCCTACTGCTGTGTTTTGAGTACAATGTCACTTTGTGCAAAATCAGCAAAATACTGTGAGGAGAGAGAAATAATACTGAGAAAAAAATAACCAAATATGAATCCAATTCATATTATCCAATTGATAGTAGTCATTGCTGGCATTTTAAAAATGCATCATCCTAAGCAATGTAGCATTATTGCCAGAAAAGTGTATTTTCCAAAAAAATGGCAAATTCCTGGTGAATTAATACCCTGAACTACTATGTCAGTTTAGAGATAACTTCCTAATCATGTTGATTATTTCATTATACATGCGGTAAGGTGCATCAAGGCCCCAGATAAAATCCAAATGTTCCCACTCCGGAATGTTTTTGTGGTAAACCAAATTGGTGATTTGAGTGAGCAGCATAGCAACATCCTTCGGGTCTGCCAGCCAGTCCTGTCCACCAGTCCACACTGCAGTTGGTACAGTCATCTCTTTTATTTTGTAGAAAGGGGGAGTAGACTGAGGAAAGGGAAAGTGAAAACAAAACCATTAGAAAAAAAAAAATCTTCAGTACGATACTACACTGCAGTGTAACATACTAGCAACTGCAGGAATGTGTCAGATTCTCATTTTCCCTCTTGGGCAGCTAGAGATGGAGTCCTGGCTCAACCAAAAATGTAACTGCAAGAGTCCTGCAACACTATAGCATGTAAAGCAGTATGTGGTTTGAGGAGTTTACAAAGATAGCAGGGTAGCAGAATCTCAGAGAATGCATCCAATTCAAGATATTTCAACTCTAAGGCCAAAAGTGACTGCTACTCTGAAAGTAAGAGACAAGGGGCAAAATATTTTTGGCATTATACACTGCAATTTAGAAACAAAAATACATGGAGACTAAACAGACTAAAGATAAACAATAAGCATGAACTGACAGCCTGTGCCTTATGATGAGAAGTGCAGGGGGACCTCATGATCTAGGCTGGCAGGACTTCCCCTCAACAAAGAGTGTGCCACCACAGCTTCATATCCAAACATGAGCCCCACACTGAGCTAGGACTACCTCTGAGCTCTACAGTCCCATCTGGTTTCTTTTTGTTGTTTTGGAAAAAGCAGATCTCCTGTCTGGTTATTGTATAACACTAATAGCTCTTTAGCATGCAGCATAAATACAGCACCCAGAGAAGTGCCCAAGGACTATTTTCTGTGACACTCTAGAATTATGTATGTTAAAGGTGTCTACCTGGTTGTAGTGAGCCATATTTGCAGTCTTGCTTCCCCAGTCATAAGCTTTGAGTTCCCCAGTCCTCACAGCCTAGAAATAAAAAAATACACATTCAAAGAACACTACTACCACAAGAATTAAAAAGAGTAATCATCTGGAGAACTGGCAAGGCAACCTACAGAAAAAACAGTGGAATGCCAAATATTAACAAGGACAACTGTCACTGCTTTGCCCAGTGTCACAGGAATGGAAAACATTAACATTCAATACCATTAGACTTTGTCCCTTAAGATTTCACATTCTCTCATAGCAATGGTAGAAAAGATTAAGGAAAACAGCTTAGTGTATCCAAAGCCAGGATGTGGCAGTTCCATGTTTACTTCTGAAATATTTACCTTGATGTCTAAATGTGCATGAATAAAGCAGGGAGATTTCTTAGCAAGTCTACTCTGCATGATTCTATTTTTCAGAAACAGAAATTTATATAATAGGGATCTGGGAAAAAAAAAAAAAATCTTTACAAGTTTCTTCCTGAGCCAACACTTGAACAATTGTGTACAGCAGAACACATTGCTTCTGATGAGGTGACCAAATCCAGCTAGGAGATCACAATTAGCACTGACCACTGATTCCATGGCAAATGTCTCATTTGTCAGCCTTTTGACCAAGCTTCAGGCACAACAGCATCAAAGGCATGAAACTGTGCATTGAGATGAGCATCAAAATATACAATGAAGCCAAACCGAATAGAACAGAAAATCTGCTGCTTTTCACTGGCTAAAACTTGTAATCAAAACAGGGTTTGCTGAAAGGGCAACAAATACTCACTACAGCATCTCTCCAAGGTAAGTAATTCTGCTGTATTTTTTGTTGGTTGAGGTACTTAAAGCTAGCAAATTTTCAAAGAAATAGGGAAGAGGGGTGAACCAGATTAGTTCCTTATCGTGACAGCAGCTGCAGTAAACAGCTGCCATTCTGACATTTGGCAGTTCCAAATTTCACTTGGGCTAGGCTGCACATATATTTTGGCATTTTATTTCATTTAAATATCAGACACATCAATATTCTACCAACAAACCAGAGCCATGGGCACTTTAGATTCTGGAAACCCTACCTGGCTCCAGTGGATCATGTTTTGTACAGATGTTCCCGCAGGGCAGTGTGTTGAATACACATCCACTCGGCTCTGCAACAAGATCATTAACATTGTTTACTCCTCATCACAGTGCATCAGTTCTACCCATTGTTGCTTCCTGAACAATTAACAAACTATTCCAATCCTCTTAAAACTATCATAAACAAAGTTAACTGGAGCCATACATACAGATAAGAAGTTAAAACTTTTTGGGGATTAATTGCAATGAACAGAACACTCAAGCTGAATTTTAAACCTAATAATGGTATCCCTTAAACATTTTTATATATTCAGTCAATACTGTGTTAGAGTTCACAATAACTTAGCTATTAAAGAAAGTCACTAGAACACACCATATTCAAGTTTCTCTCATTAAAACCGCATAGGAGAAAGAATAGGTTGCCACAAAGGTCATCGAGTATTCTGTGGGTGCAAACATGGGTAGCAAGCCACTTCAGCAAGGAATTCTGAGGGAGGAATTGTTTCTTTCCAAACATGTCCTACAAAATAACAAACACATAGGGCAAAGATGTAATTGCACAGAATTACCTATTTTCAGTTTTTATAAAACAACACTCTTGAGGTAAATATTTCCATTTGCACTGGTGACAGGTGTGTCATATGAAAATCATTGATCTTCTTATCAGTGTTGTCATGGTTACTTCTGCTACAAATGGTGCAGTCCATTAACCCCACAAAATGTACCTGGGAACTGGGAAAATCTTGCAAGAATTTCAAACCTAACCTCAAATTCAAATCAATTTTAAAGTCAATTTACAGGTACACTGTACAGCTTCTTGTCATCAGATTGTTAAGGCTAAAGTATGTTAAGCCCTGCCTGCTAAGGTTAAATGGCTTTGTACTTGCAGCTTTCTCTCTTCAAACTATGAGAGAAAAACAAGATGCATGAGATGTGGTGACCACTTCCTCTTGATGAGTATTTTTAAAATGTTCAAGGATTTAAAAAATGTCCCACTGAAAACTTCCTTAAAAGTGACACAGTTCTTTAAATATATGACTGACCCATGGGTTTGTCACCGCCAGGTTCTCCCTGCACTCCAGTTTTTTTGCAAGTCACCATAAGAATCAAGTTCCTCAGCACAACATGAACATCTGCACAGGGCACTGATCAGCTGCTAGTCTTATTAGACGAAGTTCACTGTGCCAGGAATAGGAGATCACAATTATTAATGTTGCTTTTATGTTAACTGCCTTTAGAGCAAGGAGCTAGTACTACAGACAGACTTTAAATCAGTACAAGCTAGATCAGAAGAGGGTTTATGTCACAGAACAAACAACTCTGTGTGGGAATCTCCATGGGTGGTGGAACGAAAATTGATGGTTAAAAATAGACACACAGCAGGGTGTTCACAATGTCTGACTTCAGGCACTTACTGCAGTCTGCCTCATTCCCCTTGATGTTAATGGGGAAGAGGTAAACTCCTACAGCAGATGATTCACAGCATCTAAAATAAGCTGTTGCTCTTAATCACCCTCAGAAGGATCCTCTTCCAATACTAAATGGCTGATTGTGAAACAAATCTGTTAAAGTTCATGACAATTCAGAAGATACATATTCTATATAACGATATTATATGACTCTAAGACACAGTGACTAGTTAATAATATGATTTCTCTAGTTTAAATTCTAGAAACATATAAATGGAAAACCAATTTCATTCCATCTATTAAGTTGTAAAATACTACTTTAAACTGATGCAAATTGTCTCACTAGACAGTAATAAAGCCAGAGAAGACACTGCTGACTTCAACGGCATCATTATGGTAAAACTGACCCAGAATCCTTGTCATATGTTACTCTCTAATCCACAGCTATTAACATTCTTTGCTATGCTATTTTCAGATAGAAAGGGGCATACCTCATTTGGCTTGAAACATTTACACTCAAATACAAACCTTGAGTAGCAGGTCAGGAAACAACCCCAATTTTACCAGAGGGCTAGTGGCAAACTTGACTGTAGCTACTGGTGCCAAGGCAAAGAACATTTTGATTTTCTTAGCCAGCTGTGGCAAAGTTGAAAAAGCAACAAAAGCTGTAAATAATATAAGAATAATTAACAAACCTTACCGACACAAGTTGGATAAGAATTTTACTTGGCAGTAATTCTACAAAAATCCGAGAGAGAGTGTGAAAATGTACTTTAAGATTAATAGTTCAGCTGCAGTATCTATAATTAGGTTAGATAATGTAAATTAACCTAGTTACTACAAAGCCTGAACTAAACACAGCAATTCAGAAGACTTGCCTTCTTCCAAAAAGCAATTTAATGCTTACTAACCCAGCTTGCCTACCTCTTTTTACTAGAAGGCCTTACATGCAGCAAAGCATCCTGAAAATAGGAATCTTTAATCTTTGTGTCTGATGAGTCTAATTTTATTATGTATAGTTCATCGACTTTTTAAATAGAAGCTGTACTGACAGCTACCTGTAACTTCAATTTATCATTCCAACAGCTTTCCACTTTTAAATAAACACAGAAAGATTGTCTTTTCATTTTAATGCTGACGAATATTCCAGAAAGCTACTAAAAACCAGAAGCAGGAATTTTCAAGAGCCCTAGTTTTCAATCACTAATCCACATATGTGAAACTTGATACCATTTCAAACACAACATATTCTAACAAATGCATCTCTCCACATACCCATTGTGGTGCCCTGTGAATGGCCAACGTAAAATACTTGTTCCTGGCCAGTTTTCTTCAAAATAAAGTCCACTGAGGCTGGAATGTCATACTTAGCCATTTCATCAAAGCTACAAAGCAAAGACAGAAAGTCAGTTGTGTAAGTAATCAGCAAGGAACAGCTGCACAGAGCTTTCCTGCACAGATCAGTTGTGTGGACATAAAGAAAAGCTTCCTTTGGATGAAACAGAACACTGAAGATTGAGTTTTCACTTTTCTACCGACCACCTATGAGTTTCAGCACACTATACTGACCTCAAAACTCCCCTCTACTGTCCCTACACGTGTGACAACACATGTGACTAGAAAAAAATATCCTGCCAGTTCACAATGTGACTGTGGATAGAAAAATCAGGATACCTGAAAACCCAGAATTCTTCCTCCTTCACTGTGAAGTGTATGTGTTTCCTGGACCAGGTGTTCCCTCTGCTGTTTCCCAGCCACACATCATAGCCAGCGTCTGCCAGCATAAAGCCAAGGCTGTTGTAATCCAAGTTTGTGATCCAGTTGCTGGCATCTGCAAGCAAACCATGCTGCAGAAACACAGCAGGCCTTGGACCTGAAAAAGAAAGCACTTATGATAGATTCCTGTTCATTTGGCATTGCACACTTAAGAATAATTCAAGAGCTATTGAAAGTCTGTTTTAGATTTGCACTTGAGTATTTAATCTACTTGACTTAATCTACTAAGACTAGCAATTTGTATAATGGTCATAGTGCCATGAAATCACATGCTTTTTCACAAAAAGCTACTTTTTATCATTAAGAATTTTAAACTAGAAACTTCTTAGTTTCATAACTTGAAGCTCAAAATACACTAAAAGCATGCAACAGATGAACACAAGAAAAGCAGGAGCTACAAGAAAAACACAGGTAGTCCTTTCGTGGCCCAAACTTGGTGGCAGTTTTAATACTTATGAACCTTGCTCTGCCCCCAAACCTGGGGAAGGCATTCCCACATATGTGCTACTGAGGTCTTTGTTTTCCAGTCAAAGCAATGCCAAACTACTGTGCTGAGCTGTGGAAAGCTCTGCAACTGGTACTGATGTTATCTCTGTGCAGCTCCTTTCCATCACCAAACCTCTGGCAGAACTTCAAGAGCAGTACAGTAAGCAACAAAGGAATCTGTGTTTCAAAGGACTTTCTCCCTTTAATTTAAGTAGTTATAAGAACCACAGTTAAGATCCAGGTAGAACTTAGGAAGACTCTCTTGACTTCCCCATCTTGAAAAGGGAAATTGCACCTTCATGTGGAATACAGATTTAGAAATTGAAGGTTCCTGCTTCTACACAGAGAAAAAAATTAACATCTAATCCCTTAGGGGAAACAAGGCCTTCAGAAACTACAAAGAACTGTCTCTGGTTCTCCCAGAAGCACAGGTGTTTTGGGTTTTACTTCTGCTCTAATAACTGAAAACAGGTAACATGATAACGAGCTCAATGCCAGAGATTACTCAGGAATTTACCTCCTCCAGTGACACATCACTCTGCTACAATACAGACTCACACTGTACTTCCTCCATTGATAACTTAGAGTTGGATCTTTCAGCAGAAACAGACAAATCACAACTTTCAGTCACCTATATCGTCCATCACAGCTCATGTCCATAAATGTTTGCTGCAAGTTTCAAATTCCAAGTTACAATATTCTCCTTCTCTGGAAATCTTTATACTTGTAGTAAGGAACCTTTTGAGTGCCTGCTTTTCCCATTTTGTTTAAAAATCCACATGGCATACTGTCCAGGCAAGCAGAGCAAGTAGCCAGCAGTGCCCAGCTCAGTTCAACATAACTGTTTACTCTGTTGCACTAATAATTTATTGTCTTATAAGCAGGATTTTCAAGCCTAAAACTGAATTTGTTTTCAGTAATGTTCCACTTACCATTGATATCTTCTTCCCTTTTACTAAACTCAGATCAACCAACTTCTGAATTTTTGAGGAACAGGCTCTCCTCAAGCTCCTGTTTCGTAACACTGGAAGGGGAAACCTATTAAACTGCCTTAATTCTTTAATTCTGTTCTCATGTTAACCTCCAATTTCTGCCAGTTCCTTTTTCACTTTACCAAGTAGTCACCAGACCTCCACGTGAATTGCACAATCATATGACAAACTGACTTGGATAATAATAATGACTTTCTATCACCTGTGATCCTAAAAACCCCAGAGGGGGAATAAAAAAGGTAGGTCCTTAAATTACCCTTTCTGCATAGAGCATTTTGTTCTCTTCACTACAAACCCAAGAAGGTGAAGACAGACTTACTTCCATACCCTTCTTACCCCTGCTATGCAGTTGTTTTAAGGGGGTTTTTACTAGTAAAACTGAAAATCTTTTTTTTTTTTCTGCAGAACTGTGTGTTTTGTTCCCAAACATCATGTGATACACAATTCCAAGGAATACTATTCACATTATGCAGGTATTGCAAAAGAAAAATACGGCATATATACGCTAAGTCAGCAGTAACACACCATTGGTATCTTTCTGAGAAAAGATACCAAGTCTATAAAAACTGAAGATCAACATGAACTTTGAAATCTTCATTCTCCCAGGAGCTCATACTTCCACAAATGTGGTCAGTAATCCTTGTTTTTTAAAATTAAAGCACTCTGAAAAACATGAACTTGGGGTCGAGGGTGTGGTAAGGGGTATGTGGAGAATTCCCAGACGTCAGGAAACTTCTGTGTACTTATGTCATCAATGAAGGATTCAACAAAATCAGCAGGTACAAGGGCAGCCTTTTTACTGTGGGCTTCTCTGAAATTCAATACAAAGACACCTGCCAGTTTTGACGGGGCTCGTCCATGCACTGATCTTTACATGCTCCTTGTAAAGACAACAGACAGTGCAAACATCCTAACTCATACAAAATCCACAGATAAGCTCAGGAAGGCTGTTGCTTGGCCTTTGACAGGGGAGAGGGTTTTTCCACAGGTCTCGTTCACACCCAAGGCTATAGGACAATGATAAATTTCTTCTGTGAGTTTCATGTTTTTACCTGTAATCCTAGGATTTTTTCAGTCCAAAGTGTTCTGAGGCAGTCCTTAGAATATGTAATCTCTATGCAAATGGGCTGCTGTTATATGAATGTCTGTAGGAACTCAGGATGGTGGCAGGACTAATAACAAATTCAGCCACTGCACATACACTGTTAATTCCATATTCACTGTACGAGGATAGCTGGTCAAAAGGTACGTGTGTCTCCTCTTCCACATCAATCTGACTCATTTTTAAAGCACCTATCATTCAGCCCCTGTAAGTCTGAGCTTACATTCTCCCTATTCTCTCTCTCCCCCACCACCTCACCTGTATACCCCCTGCATCTCCTCCATGGTCTAAACCACAGTAGTCTTTAATCTTTTTCTGGATTATTACAGGAACAAAAGTTTTACAAACCAAAGAGAGCTTTTTCATTTTCATTCTTTCTTTTTCCAAACAGACATAAATCTTACCTTTGCTTCCTTCACGGCCTTTTCTTCCATGAGGTATTCTGTTAATGGAAAGTATATACCCATCCTCTGTTGTTACTTCATATTCCTCACTAGGGTATCCTCTGAAGGTAATAATTTCACTCTGAGGAGAGAAAAGAAACCAACTTGGAACCAGACTGTCAGGCTCCTCAGTCCAGGAACATATGCAAAGTACCCTGGGTTTCTTCTAAAGGCTGGAATGTGGAATTAAAGGGTGTGGTAGTAATGTGCCATCTGTCTATCAGGCAGATTTTCTTAATAAGACATCCCAGTACAGACTCAGGTACTAGCCAGATTGAATCCTAGGAATCTACAAGGACTCCCTGGACTGTCCCAGCCACATGGTGCTTACAGAGAGAAAGAAGATGAAGTGTTGGAAAGGAGATTATGGTAAGAGGGCAAAACACCAAGATGCAGATCAGGCAGACAAAAATTGAAACTGTCTGCTCTCAAGAAAACAAGTAATGAGCAAGTGAGGACAGAATAAAGTCACTGGCACCACTGCAGCATATGGAAGGAGAGAAGGATGTGCCATTTCTTACCTTTCTCCTCAAACCTTATGCCCAGTGCAGAGTTTTTAAGGGACTTTGCTGTCAAAGCAAACAGGAAAATAATAATAAAGATCCCTTCACCTGTTTAATGCTATGATTTCATTATTAGGTTTAATCTTCCATCTCTTATGTCTCGAGCTTTATGCTATTTTATTTTGATGAAACTCCACTAGGGCATTGAACTTGCTATGTCATTGATTTTATGACCCCAAGCATGCCTTGAGAAAATCTAAAGAAATGCAAGACATGATCAGAGTTCTTCTCTTAGACTGCTGGGCAAGGAAGAGGAGGAGAATTTAATTAAGCATGCTATTTTGTTTAATTATTCACAGTGATATTAACATTCCAAAATTATTTTAAGGCTGAGGACTACTCCAATGCTATTAGCCTTAGAGTAAATTACTATTTAGTCCTTGAAACTGTATTTACATGATCCAAGCACTTCTATTCTTATACACCTTAAGCATTTCTATCTTGAAGCATCTTCTCACACGTGTGAAAAACTGGCACAGTTTAGATAGGGCTGAGGAAAAAGCAACTAATACCAGTTACCAACAGGAAATATTTCAGGAGTTAGCTACTGTAGGAGATGGAGAATAAAGTTAAGAGAGTAAATCCCAAATGGGAAGAAAGCAGCCATGGGTAAGAACACAGGAGCATGGTGCTAGGAGTTCCACCGTGCTTCACAAAGACCCTCTTTTCTAGCGGTTCCGACAGACTGCCGCAAAAAACCGCTAGCAAAAATCCACAGGTGTGGGTCAGAAAAAATGTGAGAGAAAGATCAGCTACAGGGAACAGCAGACCAAGAAGGACCTGGAAGGAGGAGTAGAGAAAGAGGACGTGTAAGCCTTGGGTGTGAGCAGCTGCAGCAGCGGGCTGGCCGCTGGCAGGTGGCTGAAGCCGCCGGGGCTCTCACCGCTCTCACGGCCTCCTCCTACCCCGCTCCTCGCCCCGGTCCAGCCCGCGGCCACACCGCAGACAAAGCTCGGGCACTCTTCCCCGCGGCCGCGCCACTCACGATGTTCATGTTCGTCTCGGGGTCCACGTTTCTCCTTCCTGCGGCGAATGCGCCCGAGCCGGCGATGCTCTGCAGCAGGAGAGCAGCGACCACCAGGCCCCGCATCCTGGTCCTGCAAGAAGGAGCCGGGACACCGCGGCGAAACAGAACCCGGCGCTGCGACGGCTGCGAGCCGGCCCGGTCGAGGCTTTTGTGCCACCCCTCCGTGACAGGGGCGGGGGCAGCGGCGTGGCCGGGCCGGGCGTGCCCCGCAGGTCGCAGCGCGGAGGGAGCGGCGGAGGGCGGCGCCGCCGGGGCCGGGCTCAGCCCACACGACGCGGCCCTATCGGCGGTGCCGCCGCCCGCCCGGCCTTGAGCCTCCCGGCCCGCCGTGATTCAGCGTTTCTGCAGCAATAGTGTGGTGTGAATCCCCCTGCGCTCCCGGGCTCCATTTCCAGAAGCCCTGCAGCCTCGAGAACGGCGCCCGTAGATTTGCTTCCCTGCCCTCCTCGTCTTCTGCATCTGCTCCGCCTCTGGGGCCTCCGGAGCCCGCACGATGCCGGCCTGCGAGGGTTCCGCCCTGGCCCCCGCAGCGGGCTCCATGCAGAAAGCGGCAGCAGCGAGGAGGGCGGCGGTGCCGCCTCGCCCGCCCGGCGCTCCCCGTGGCCGGAGCGGTGCCGGACACCTGCCCGGTGCCTCCGGTGCCTCCGGTGCCGGACACCTGCGCCTCGGGCACGCCCGTCCTTCCAAAGGGCCCTGCAGCGCTGACTGCGATCGCCGCTGCTCTTGCACGCACAGATCATCCATCCGTCATCTTCGAGCATTGTCTAAACATATCAAACCTAATACAAATGGGCTTAAATTGCAGGCGCGGTTACCGTCACAGCTTCCTGCAAACCTGTTTCATCTTCATGCTCTGCGGCAACTAATTGGCAGGCACTGCATTGCACAGCTACGATTTCCCAGAGAAGCGTGTTTGTGGTCAGGGGATGTGTGACCGGGCTTGCAAAAACTTGGACAAAATTGAATCCTTTAAAATAAATATTCGTGTTACTCTGCCCTGGCCCGTAGTAATATCCATAGAATAATACAGAAACCTGATACTAAATACACAGTACTAGAGCAAGAGGGTGTCAAGAACAAAAGTGTTTCTGTTTATTTAGAAAGCATTACGATTTTAATTGAAAAATCATTGAAGTTTTTATAGCACCTCCGTGTTGATATGTGGATATGTCACTAGATACAGAGATACTATGTGACTCTTTGCATTCCTGGACCCCACTTCTTAGAATTGCTTGATTTTAAAGAACTTGGGTGGCAAAAATCATTGCTTGGTGATTCACTTGAGTTTTTTGTCAAATTAATTACAAGTTACTCTTCCCTCCTAGAGGAAAACCCAAATTATAAAATGCCACAATCGCTGCTGTCAAAAGTAGTGATTATATACTAACCTAGGCTAAATTGAAAGCAGCATAAAATAGGATATGTAAAGGGATCCTGTAATTTACTATGGTATAGTTCATTTACATTATTTTAAAGATGAAAACTGCATTTCAGGCAATTGTTTGGCTGGGCTACTGATTCCAGGGGGAATTCTTTGTCAGCATGTATCCATTTCAGCTCCAAAGAAATGTCCAGATATGAATTTTCTCTCATAAAATGTGTAGATCTGTTTGGAGACATTTCCTATTCTTCTGTATGTACAGACCACTCAAGTAAACAAAGACTTTGTATTAAATATGAATGCAGTTGTTGTTCCCAGCCCATTTCCGGACATGTTTTCCAAGAAGCTTCTGCATTTGCTGCTATGCAGTGCAGCTCTCCCTGAGAGCAGTCAGCCCAGCTACAGCTTGCTCTGAAGTGAAAGCAGCAGAGCTGTAGAAAGATTTGTGAATTTTCCTGTGCAGTGCCCAGCAAGTTACAGAGTTGGCTGCAGAAAGGCATTGCATAACTGTTCTCTTATTCTAATTTAAGCACTTTCCTGCTTTTACTTTATTTAATAGGCATTCATATTAAACCATAGCATATAGATGCAACTAAATTAGTAAAAAATAAGGAAACTGGGGCAAAGTTCTGCATTTCAGAAGGAAGATGCCTGCATTTTCCCATATGTACCAAGCAGTGTACCAAGGAGAACAGATGCCTGGGACAGAAGTAGAGACAAGAAACCCATAGATACTTAGTAGCATAATAAATCATTAGTGTCCACATCTGGTTTTGGCATTGCAGTAACCTTTTAAACACTTTTTTTCCTGTAACTACCTGCAACCTTTGTTTTCCATGAAATACACAGATTTGTGTGGATACCCTAAGCCTTTTCCTTCTCAATCCACTGCCTCTTTTCATCACCTATCAAATACCTGGGTGCTAGAATCTCGAATGCTACTCAGAGCAGCAGCTGTACTAACCTTTATCTTAAGCTCTGAAACACCAGCTCCAGCAATCCCTCCACATATTCACACAAGCACACAGACACTTAAATGAGACACAAAAGGTGGGGGAGAGGGAGATGTTACTGAGGCTCTCCAAATTCTTGTAGAACCCAGAAGTTCTAATATGTGACACTGGTTTGTTGGGATTTTTAGAAGGAGGGAAAGGGTGGAAGAGGGAAAGAAGGGAAAAGAAGGGAAGAAGAAAAGAAGGGAAAAGAACTGTTACCGGGTACTAACATCTTTGCCATGATCCTGATGGTTGTGGTTTTTTCTTACTCTCACCAGATCCACTTTGAGTCATTTTTATAAGTTTGCTAACACACTTTTACACCTTTCTTTTTCTTCCCTGGTCTGCAGCTTCAGGTTACATCTGAATTTACTGTATATAGTGCTATTTATGTATGTTAGATACTATTTCTTGTATCTCTTTGTTACCCCCAAAGTCAATTTTACAGAGACAGGTCCGCATTTTTTACTTTTTTAAAATAAGCATCAATGCATTGTTCATAGATGCTCCAGTCCCCAGGCCATTGCCATCTCTGTTGCCATGTGTGTAGCCGTAACATGGCATTGCTCTTGCCAGCAACAGGCTGTAGGCTTTGCACTGGCTTTGCATGGCCTCAGGACCAAGGCTTGCCAGGTCTGCTCAGTTTGACCTTGTCTTGACCTGCCTGCAGCTTTCTTTTGCTTGGCACAACTGTGACAGCAGTTTCTTGAACTGACTGCCTCTATCTAATTTGATTTGCAAAGGATAGCTGTAGGTTTATGTAGAGAGCAGCAACAAACATTTCCTGCAGATGGGATATTTAGTACTCTTAGACAATGGCATAGTGCAGAAAAACACAGGCCTGGTACAGCAGCGGTGTGGTGTGGAGGCACAGGATGAAGGTGTGCAGGCAGGGGTGATAAGGGTTTGTGTGTGTGTTATGTGGGTGACATAACACCAATAAAACAGGAGCCTACAGTGTGGCACAGAATTGTGCAAAGATGCATCAGCAGAGGCAGGAGGGGCAAAGGACCCTTCCCTAGCCTATGCATGCTAACTAGGGGACACGTCAGCCCATATTAGCCTGAAATATTCTCCTTATCATGGATGTCCCTGCCTTTGAACATAGTAAACGCTGGGAGCATTAGGAGCTGTTGCCACATTCTCTGCAACACAAAGTAATACACGGCACAGAGCCAGGCTGAAAAAGAGCAGCTTAGTGACTCAACAGTTTCATTTCTTCAGCTGCAGACTGACTGCTCTGCTTTGGCAAAGCCGGGGAAAAGCTGAAGTTTCACTTTCTGTTTCCCAGTAGTTTTCATCACACATCACATGAGGGCTGGACTATATAAAATGCAAGGCATAACAGCAGTGGGCAGCACTCCTTTGGCTTTGAGACTGCCTGAAGGCAAGTGAGGAGAGAAGGAAAGCTATGAGGTAAGAGAGCAACCCAGTCTCTGAAAGATGCTTTTTTCTCTATGCCATGGGAAAATAATGATTATTATTTACATAAATGTAAGCAGTGAGGGACTTTGAGCATCCAAACAACAGAAAATATTTTACAGAATATTTAGAGAAGAATCAAAATAAAATAAGGATGCTCTTGAATTTTGTCATGCTATTGCTTCTCCAATGAAGTTCAGTCTCTGTGAATAGAACAGAAAGTCAGAAAAATTTTGTGCATGCAGTTCAGGGGTGAAATCCAGGCTGCAGCCGATGCCCAGCCAAAGAGGTGTAATCTATATCTCAAACCTGTGTTTGTGACCCTCCTCTTTGATTTACCTCCTCATAATTTTGCAATCTTTCCACTCACTCCTTTTTTTACCCAAAAGGCTTGATTATGCAGTTGAGCAGCAGCATACACTGTGCTCCACAGGCTGTTAGCTCTGCTAGGTGTTACAGGAGGGACAGCAAGGGAGTCTTTCTAAGAAATGAGGAATTGACTGAGAAGCCTCAGTAATAGAATTGTATGTCATTCTTTCTTTAAGGGAGAGCACAGTATGGACTAAAATGTCATCTCTGTGTTGTAAAAGTGTCCCCTTGATTGTGTGATAAAGGCCAGTCCGTGCACCCTCACAGGCACACAGGTAGGTGATGGCAGCAGGGGAAACCCAAATAACTTCTGCCCTGGTGGCTCAGAGGCCCCAGGAAGAAAAAGCCATTGAAAGATGGAGAGAGATTTCATCTGGTATGGAATTAATTTCTTCTCAGTAGGTGGTACAGTGCAGTGGTTTGGGTTCAGTATGCCAATTATGTTGAAAACACACATTTTGTTTGTTGCTAAGTTGTGTTTATCCTAGTCAAGGATTTTTTTGTGTCTCATGCTCTGCCAGTGAGGAAGTACACAAAAACACTCGAGAGAGCACAGCTGGGACAGGTGATCTGAACTAGCCAAAGGGATAGTCCACATCACAAAACATTATACCCAGTATATAAACTGGGGGAGTTACCTGGAAAGGGGGCTGATTGGGGTGCGGGGAGAGAGTCTGGCACTGGACAGCAGGTAGTGAGCAATTGTACTGTGCACCACTTGTTTTTCTGTAAGTTTTATATTTTCCTTTTATCATAATTATTATTATTTACTATTATTATTATATTTTATTTTGTTTCTGTTATTAAAATTATTAAATTCTGATCTTAACCTACAATTTTTACTTTTGATTCTCCTCCTCATTCCACGAGTGGGGGATGGGGGAGGAGATGAGTGAGCAGCAGCATCATGCTTAGTTGCCAGCTGGGCTTAAACCACAACAGGGATAAAGGGGTATTAAGGACCAGTTGTATGTCAACAGGGTCTGGTTAATAAGGGTGTGTGAGTGTGTGTGTCTCAGGGTGAGAGAGAAGCTCCCTAACCAGCCACTGGATGTCCAGAGCCAGCACCCGAGGAGCCATAGGGTTAGTGAGTGTGTGGTCTGTACCAGCAAGTAGAATGGGGTTGCCCACTCATGGGCTGGACATCCAAGTGCCAGCAACTGAAGAGACTGGTGAGATCTGGGAGCCAGTTCCTGGATACATTAACCATATAACCCATATAACCATAACATAAGAATGGTGCTATGATCTAACATACAAGGATTAAAAAATGCAGGAAATTCAAAATTAAATTTATAACACAAATCATAACATGTACAAAGGTCTGGGAAAGGCACTAAATTACATTCTCTATAGTTTAGGAGAATCTTATATGATTATGTCTTTTGGGTAAGCTTCAGCAATTGTTCCCAGCACAGGAAATATGTTCCTGAGGCCCAAGGCTGTGCCAGCTTTACTACAGAGGGCAGCCCTCCACTTTAACATCCACGACAACATCTGTTCCTATGTAAGAGGTGCCCTCATACACTGGCAAGAAGAATTACTAAAATCACTATTCAGCACTTTAGACCTAGGGCTCCCTACAGCTTTGGCTTGTTTAAACTATTGGGGACTAAGGGCACCAGGTAGGGTATTGCCTGCCTTTAAAGTACATCATGCCTGGATTAAAAACAAGAATAGCAAAAAGCAAATGGGATGTAAACAACTTTTTCTTTGATTTCTTCTAGTACCATTTCCAAGAATTCCTTGAAGACTTCCCTGCTGCAGTTAGAATGTCATTTTACATGGACTTTGCTGAAGCAGCATGTAGGTCTTGAGGCCCTAGAGGAAACAGTAGTTGATCATATCAAGTTTGTCAAAGAATCCAACATTACAGATTATAATATACTCTCCTATGTATGTCACCTAAAGAATTCAAATGAGGAAGCCCTGAGAAATCTCAAAAAAGCTGAAGAAGCTGTTCAAAAACATCACCCAGGTGAAATTGCCAGGAGAAGTCTTGTTACCTGGGGGAACTATGCCTGGGTCTATTACCACATGCAGAGATATGAAGAAGCTCAAACTTATGTAAGCAAAGTGGAAAACACCTGCAAAAAGCTTTCAAGTACTGCTCATGGGAAGATTCAGCTTCCAGAGATCTGTGCTGAGCAAGGATGGGCATCATTACGTTTTGGGGCTAATTACTACGAGAGGGCAAAGAATTGCTTTGAAAAAGCTCTGGAGAGTGAGCCTGATAACCCAGATTTTAATGCTGGCTATGCAATAGCAATGTATCGCTTGGAAAATTTCGCTGTTAGGTATTGTGAAGAGGTGAGACCATGCCTTGAGGTCCTGAAGCGGGCAGTGGAACTGAATCCAAAGAACACTCCCCTTCTGGCATTACTTGCATTACAACTTCAGCAATTGAAACGAGCTAATGAAGGGGAGAGGTACATTGAAGAGGCACTGAAGATAACCCCTGATTTTCCTGTTTTCCTGCGGTATGCTGCTAAATTTTACAGAAAGAAAGGAGAAGTGAACAAGGCAGTGGAGATTTTGAAAAAGGCCCTAGCACTGACACCAAAGTCTGTCTTTCTGCATCACCAACTAGGACTCTGCTACAAATTCAAGATATTTCAATTGAAAAAGACAAGATATACACCTCAAGAGGAAGTGGAGAATCTCATCCAGCTTGCCATTTTTCATTTAAAAACAGTGATAGACAAAAAGCCAACATTTATTTCTGCCCATAGTGACCTAGCAAACACATATGCACTATGCAAGAGGTATGAAGAAGCTGAAGAGATATTTCAGGAAGTGCTCCAGAGAAATAATCTATCCTGTGGTGAAAAACAAGAAATCTACTTCAATTATGGCAATTTTCAGCATTTATACATGAAGTCAGAATCAAAAGCCATCAAGTATTACATAGAAGGTCTGAAAATGGAAAAAGATTCTTTTGGAAGAAGAAAGTGCGGGGAAGCTGTGGAGACGTTGTTGAAACAAAAGATTGAGAGCCGTTTAGGAGATGCCACAGATATTGGTACACTTGGACTCGTTCATAACCTAAATGGTGAGAAACAAAAAGCAATTGAATGCTATGAGAAAGCCATTGCTTTGGATCCCAACAATGAAGAATATCGGAATGCATTATTTGAGCTACAACTTTCCATCTCAAGCTAAAGATCCCAAAAATCCTATGTACCGAAAAATCTCCTAAAGCAAGGACATTTCAACAGATTCTCAAAACTATTTTTGTTGGGTTTTTTTTTTCATTTGAAGGTAGACATTATGACCCGATGAAATACAGGTGGCATCACTTTCTGGTCATAATGTAGAAACGGCAGAAAACAATTGTTTATTTGTTCATTCACTAACAGAGAGCATGCTTGGATAACTATATAATATATATGACATATATTTATAGCTAATCTAACTTACTCTTCAATGATAACATGGGTATAGATGTTGTATTTAAGTGACGATCTGTAGAACAGAGAACTTTTAAGCTGAAAATCAGATATTACTGTCTGCTGAGAAAAAGGTAAAGGTATATTGTTGTATTTTGTCTGTACACTTGAAGGGCATGCTTATCCACAAATAGAATTCCTGAAGCTTAAGTATTTCAAAAATATCTTTTGTAGAAGAAACTTTTGTTGAAGGCTTTGCTACCTTGTATGCTGTTTAATTATGAAAACCACTATTTAGCTAGTCTGCTGGAAAGCTTACAAAATGTGTGTTATTGTTGTGAACTACTAAAGTCTATTGAATCCCTCAACTGCTGCTTCTGGTATCTCTCTGATGATCAGCCTTCATGTTAGTAGATTAAGTAAAGAGAAATAGTCATTCAAAAAAGTAAGAAGGATTGAGTTTTGGCAGGATATGAAAGGCTGAGGAGACAGCCCCTTTATTTTCCCGGAGCTCTCAGCAAAGCTGGCTTCAGGGGCATTGTGCCAAAGAATTAAACTGTGCACAAAACAGCATCAGTCTAGTTTACCCAAAACACCCTATCAGGAACCACAACAGCAAACATCTGGAGAGGAAGGAAAGGCAGCCTTTGAGTTGCCAAAGAGAGGGCTGTGGCCATGCTAGTGAAACAAGCCAGGGATAGCAAACACGCACAAGAAATGACCTGAACTGGACACTGAGGGCAGAGCACAGCCAGAGCAGAATTGGGTGAGCACCACAGAGCAGGGCAGGGGAACATAAGGGGCATGTGGAAAAAGGACTGCGTGCCCACAGAGTCTACGTGAATGGAAGAAAGGGCTGAAATGACAGAATGGGTTGACAAGGTGATTATCTTCAGGTGTCCAACTAAAATTCAATATTCTTTGCAACACCCTGGCCTAACTCCCCAGGAATGTACCTTTGTTTGATAGACCATAGTACTCAGGAAAAACTAACACTGCACTTCCAAAACACTTCTGAGCCCTAGCCACTAGTGTAGCATGAAGGAAACTGGTGACAGTCCATCAGGAAGAATGTGCACCTTAGTTTCTAGCCATCCTGGAGCATTCCTGCACTTGCAACAGCACCCCTGTACAGACAGGATGACAAGCCATGAAGGAATGCAAAACACCAATGCCAGATCACAAAATATCAATAAACCTCTTCCCTCTCAGCTCTCCTTCAGAGAATCTTTCATAACACAAGCAAAAGCAATCAAGTGTACATAATTACAAACACCCTTTACCTAAGAAAGAGCTGGAGCAAACCCCACCCTTGTTTCCCAGCCACCTGCCAGCTTCTCTCTTACAAACAAAGGCAAATCTACCTAGGGAAGGAGAGGTGAGGCTGGGGAACAGGAAGGTCTGGGAACAGTTCTGACAGACCACTCCTGAAAGCTGGCTGGAACAACAGTGGGGTCAAAGTCAGGAACTAGTGACTACCTACATTGGTGTGCCCAGCTATGGGGATGAAAGGGTATTTTAGACCACCTCACTGGCTTTGTGAATCCTGAGGGCTTCTAACCTCAGCATCATTGCTATCTAAACTCTACTGAGGGCATAGAAAGTGGAGGGCAGCAGGGAAGAATTTGAGGAAGAGGTGGCGCAGGTTCTCAGAGCCGTGGCCCATCTATTCTCCTCTCCACATTCTGCCACCAGAACATCTCCTGGAATAAGAAACTATAAAAAAAGCTATAAATAATTTTGGGGGAAAAAAAGTGAGCCTGAATTTTTATGAAGAGTCATAGCAGCTCTATCTGCACAGTGAAGAAACTGACTGTGCAACATAGCAAAGCAAAAAGCGTATTTGTTGTGCCTCACCTCTTTTATACTCTGGAGGACTGCTCTGGAACACAGTACTACCTGGGGATGCTTGTGCAAACACAGCCTTCTGAATTTTGCCCGTCTTGTAAATGAGGAGAAACGTTATTTCCCACATGGGGGTGCTGCTGCATTGCCTGGCTTGTCGATACGGGGAGGAGGTTGAGCTGGAGCTTCGGGAGGTAGACAAAATGAAACACACATTTTGGAGAGTCCAAATCCATTGGGCAAAACTAGAACTGCACAGAGGCTGAACACACCTCAATTCACACCCAATTATGAATACATCACTGGAGCCTATGCTCGCAGTGCAGGAAAAAAATGAATGAAGATAACCCTTCAGGAAGTATTAATTTATGAATCAAAAGCAACTTCTAAAGTATATAGAAAATTTTACTGAAATGCACCAGAGTAATCACTAAAAAGAAGGTATTATTTATTGAGGCAAACCCCACTAAGGACTCTGCTATGCTGACCATGAAGTAATGTTACAGTTTAAGTTAAACTAGCTCTTCCTTCTCACATAAATCTGTAACACATTAGACAGCAGACAAGGAATTGTTGTGGCAGTATAAAATACATTCACCTTACAGTAACATAGCCTTTTTCTTTCAGGAGATAAATTATTATCCAAGCTGACAGGAAAGTTTCATGAATGCTTTTTCTGAAAAAAAGAGTCATTTTTCAACAGAAGGTACTTGACTTTTCCAATGATGTTTTCACACAACTTTTCAAGGTACAATTTATTAAATGTTCCAGATTATCGCTATAATGTGAATAATTTGAAAATAATTATTATTTCCCCATTTCAAACATCATGGAATGGAAATAGAGGGGATAACTTCAGCAGCCATAAGCAGTTTCACTTACTTACGCTGAATTTCCATCCACTGCACAGAACAGAACATAATCCCAGGTAGGATCCATCTGAGATAGAGTCTGTTGGACAGATGTTACCCCAAGTCCCACCAATATCCATCAATGCTTGTATCCATCAGGGCTGGTGGAAACATAGAACTACAGAATCATTAAAGTTGGAAAAGACCCCTAAATCATCAAACATACAGTATTAGTCTGGCAAATTTTTCACAGCTAGCTCGGGTATCTTGGCTTATTCCCACACTGTGCCATGCCAGGAAATGTCCTCCATGGAGGACAGCCTGAATATTATGATCTCTGAAACAAATTGTTGCAGATACACTAAACCATTCTTCAAAAATATTGTAAACCAGAGACTTCTATAATGCATTGCTTGAAATATTTCACATGGCAGGATGAAAGTGAACAGTTCATCTTGTGCTGTGTGGACCAGGAGCTAGAAGTTTGGCATGAGGCTTGACCAGCCTGGATTGTATTCTCATTTCTTCCACATGCAGGTCATTTCTTGTTACTCCTTCCTTCCTTCTGTTTGTTACTGGGGACGTTCATGACAGGGCTGATATTTCACAGTGTGTTTTATGCACAAAAATCATCATTCTGGTATAGAAGCTCTTCTCCATTGGCATAAGTCAGAGCAGAAACAGTGTTAGAAAGCCCTGAAAGAACTTTACCATTTTCTACAAAAGGTCTGTATATAAAACCAGTTGAATGTTTCTTGCTAAATAAGATATTTAAAACAAGAAGTACTGCTTAAAAAACATAAAGAGAAAAGCCTATGAAAAAAATCTTGAAATAATAATAAAAAAATGCTAATAATGTATTACATGGTATAGTTTACATTGATAAAAATGCATACGGCATCATTCCAACAGGCTTTTACAATATGCAGTTCTAACATGAAGAGCTGGTGATGTGTTGTGATGTCATAAACAAAGTAATTAAACTTCTGTAAATCTATTTACAGGGGTAATTTATAACTTGTTCAAAATAACTTATATTTTTTGTTGCCCACACTATTCCCTACCTTTTTTAATAGCAAAATATTATATTAAGATCTAAAACATTATCTTTATCAATGCTAATTAATGAAGCCACTTCATTTTTTTTCCAAACTCATTAAGAAATACCCATGGATAATTTTTGTCTTTTTTATGAATATATGTTAGAAACAAAACTGGGGCCCAAGACTCAATTTTCATGCTGAGCTGAAGAAAAGTTATATCGTTGGCTTTAAGAAGATTTTGCACTCCTCTCACTTATTCTGTGGTCTGTGCACATACATCGTGCTACTGGCTCTGACTACATTCCTGAAGCAGGGCAGTGAGAAATGCTTTATTTAAACACAGGCAATTGAAGTCAAACAACTTTAATATATTTGAAATACACTTGGATAATAAAACTACTTGATACACATGCTATTCATATATATATATATATATATATATATATATGTTTGTGTATATATGGATAAATATATTATACCCCTATGGCTGTACTCTTGGTCTAAATCAAAGTGGTGAACATCAGTCTATGTTGCTTTCCCTTCCAAGGCACAGAGTGGAAAAGGACACCATGAGCAGCCACTGAACACTCTGCAGACTAACAAAACTATTGTTCAGTGTTAATGAAAATTATTTGGACTCTGATAAATTTGTTAATGAACAGAATACAGCTTGATACAGCATTAAAACACTGAAACTATTTGTGTTGCGGAATGTGAAGTTCCCCCATTGCTGACAATATTTTCACTCTGGAAATGTAGAAACGTCCCAGTATTTATTAGACCATCACATCAGTAAGTTACTCCATGAGCTACATTCACTCCCTAGCTCCTGTGAAGCAGCCAATTGGAGAATATTCCTCACACAAGTAGCAGGACATCATCAAGTCACAGCTCTTGTGTTCTAGCCATCAAGGAAAAGTGACCTGACAGCTCTGCGGATGAGCAATTTGCACCACCTGAAGATACAGTTTCCAGCTCTGAAAAGAGACAGACTTGCCACTGCAATAGACAGAAACAATTCTGCCAACATCCTCTCCCCTGTCAGCCTGTGGGGTGGGCAATCTCTCCGTCAGCTGGTTGCATGGACTCCAGATAGGTCCAAATTCTCTAGTAGGTGCTGATTTTACAAGAGGAAGAGGCTCTGTGTTTGTAAACACAGGAGTCTCTCAGGTCTCTTGGGCTGCCTTTGGGCTTCTTCAACTAATGCAGCTAAAGCACATTTGTCTATCAGCATACCCAGTCCCCTGGCACAAATTTACTCCTCTTCAGATAGCAGAGCCACCACAGCACCTTTTCCACCCTCCAAGACAAGGATCAGCTGGAAGATCACACCCAGAATGTCACTGTTTAGAAATTCAAATTTTAAAGGTATACAGAAGAAAAAAAATATTTTTTTGCTGTAAAGGGCTTAGGAAAGCAGGTCTAAAACCATATTTGACATTAAATTGCAATGTATGTACAAAGTGCAGGCACATTGTAAAAATAAAGCTGCTCCAGAGATACTTTCAGCCTAAATCAATTTCTTGCCAGATTATCTTGAAAAACCAAGAGCAAAACAAACTGATTACTTTGGCATTTGAAACAGTGATTTGCAAAGAGTTTCATGCAGACTGACAAATGTAGAGATTTTTTCACAATGTATGTGATGAGTCCATTGAAACACACTAGACCACAAAATGAAAGAAGCTTGTGTAATTAATAGTATTTGTGAATGTAAATGTTATTGTTCAGTTTTGGTGGCTGATACCTGTGGAGTCAACATTGCATTTCAAGTAAATCTGTGAACACTTGTATATGCAAACCCTATTTTCAGTCTAGCTTTCTTCTATTACTGCATTAACTTAGTATTACTGTTGCTGTACATAGATTTAAGCCAACTAAAACATGACAGAAAATTCTAATTGAGAGATGTCTTGTTTCACAGGAGAAGTATCTTCAAGAGTGTAACACCACAGAACCATGTCTGTCTCAGGCTGTGCCGTACTGAATCTCGATGGCACTTGTCACCTGTTGCTGAAGCTGTTTGTATCCACAGCCAAAAATTCAACATCCTTCTGGTCTAATTCTGCTGTGACAGAATAAGCTATTGCTCCATTTGTCCAGATGTGCTCTTTCAAGGCTGTGTTACCAGCGAGGGACCGCAAATGCGTTCTTTTGATTTTCTTTGCTAGTCTTGCAAAGCACAATAGTGCAGAACTAAATATCATAGAAAATCCACACAGGAGAAATGATGCAGTGTAGCTGCCAGTTGTGTCCACAAGCCAGCCTGTAGGAAAAAAAAAATAATTTTTTTAAAGGTCCAATATTCTGGTGGATAATTTACAGGTCCTATGATCCAGTTAAAAACTTCTGGAATTATCACATATAAATACGATCAAACAATACAGGTTTACATCACCATCACTATATTTCCACATCCTGGGGCAGAGAGGGATTTGTCCTCAGCAGGCAAATAATATCTTTATGGCCTTTTGTTTGGAGGTCAAATCCATGAGAAAAGGCAGAGTGGTCATCACCACACTACTAAATAAACATTTTCCAACTGCATGGATTTAACTGGCAGTCTTAAGAAGGCTTAGAGAGCTCTAAGATCCTCATGCAGAAACATTTATTAAGCTATGCCTTAGGCTCATGCTTTTCTTAGAACAATTCTATTTTGCATTAATTTTTGCTATGGAAAATTAAATTAAAAGCTTCAGAAGCAGTGATTCATTGGTAATTGATGTAAACATCAGACAAAATATGCAAGATATATATACTTGGTTGTTTGAAAAAGATCTCTGACCTTTCACAATATTAAAAACTGTGTCAAGTGCTCTCTAAAGAACAATAAGGGTGCAGCTCTCCTCCTTACTTCACCGCAATGGTAGAGATGGGAAAAATGATGGTAAGATATTACAGGGATGAGCTTATGACCAAACAGGAGTGGAGCTGACTCACCCACCTGTTCAAAGCAATGTAGAGACTAAAAGAACAAGTCTTACAGACACACACACAAAAAAAAGTCTTGGCATTAAACTCTTTTTAGAGAAATTTAGATTTTACAAAATTATGTCATTTCACAGTGAAATACTTTACTCCTTCTACTTGCACAGTTTTTAAACTACATGAAGTGGTGATGTAATAGCTCTTAGAAGCCCATTCCATACTGTTTTTTTTTAAAACTTTCATCTCACTCTATATGTAGAAATCATCCCACCAAAACCAGGATGGGACACCTAAAGACTTAAGAATGTCTAGGTGTGTTATTCCTCTACCCAGAGGCTACCTCCACACTTATTCACTGTGCATTTGCTGTCCTTCCTCCCCTTTTACATCACACCAATAGGTAAATCTGAAGTACTGATGAGATTATAGAAAAATCATTTGGCAAAACTGACCTGCCACAGGTGGGCTCACTAGATATGGTATGGCGTGGAGAAAATACACAATGCCCAGTGCTGATGATAACAAAGAAGTTCCCACTACATCTGCTGTCATGACAGGGATCAGCGTGACATATGCACCATCAAAGTAGCCAAAGGTAAATGAGAAAGGCACAAGCAAGGGGAAGCTTTGGAGAATTGGCAGGAAAAGACAACAGAGGCCATCCATTCCCACAGCAAAGGGGTAGCAAAAGTACCGATGCTTCTTCAGACATCTGCAAATTTCAAAACAGAGAAGAAAATTATCACTGAAACCGGTATCTCATCTTCTATGCCATGGCATGCAATGATTCAGTCTCTCTCTCTCTTATAAAGCTCAAATTTAAGTCCATTTCCTTACACAGTCTTCAAGATTAAAAACTCAACACTGATGAGCCCAGGTAGGGAAAGCTGCCCTCCTACAGCTGCAGAAACATCTGGCAAGCAGCAGCCCATTCTGCCTGCAGTGTTCTTCAGGATCTTCCTAGTGACAGAACCCTGCTGCCAGGATTTTGCATTCCCTTGAAGTTTCAACGTTCAAAGCAGTATTTCATCGGGCTTTACATCCCAGCTCAGCAAGGTGCTCCCAGTATTCTGCATAAAATATTGCAGTATACCTCTCTTAGCTGTCACTCTTCCAGTCAGCCCTTAAATGCGAGTTAGTGCAAGCTAAACAAGATGGCAATTCCCTTCCTTCCTGCCCCACAAAAACAATAATTGATTTTTCCCACAAACTGAATAAGCACAAAGAATGCATGCTTTAGAATCAAAATCCTTGTTAATTTAGCCAGTATCTACTGATGTTACAGATGCTGTACACTGACATTTGGAGTGAGTTGAGTTCATAAAGCATGTTAAGTTCTTACACACTGGAAAACGTACAACAATTTTCTGTCAATCCTTCCTAGTATGTGCCTGACAGTACTGGGCCAGACCCTTGACCCTCTTCCATAACTTCTCTGCCTCCCCAGCAGCACAAAAGAGATGGAAAGGCAGAAGAAGCAGGGTGAAATCCTCTAGGACTTAGATACAGAGAATCATGCTCAACATACCTCAGGCAAGGGGTTATATTTCCACTATCACACATACAAACACATCATTTTTCCAGGAAAAAAAATATTTACCCAGCAGAATTTAACAAACTCAGAAGAGACAGAAAGATTGAGTAGCAAGCATTTCTGAAAGTTAGACTGTGTTGTTGGGTTACACATGCTACAGAAAGAGTCCATCATGTTAACTTCTGTATGTGTTATACCTCACTTGCAGCCAGCCTCCCACCAGCTAAAGCTTACACTCGATCAGCCAGAAGCCCTTACCTTCTGTCTGTTAGCCATCCAAAGGTGATATTACCAATGATGTCTATAACACCAAGTATGGACATGAGGAAGGCAGCCTGGTGATGACTCACTCCAACACTCAAGGCATAAGGCACTAGGTAGACAAAAAGAGGGCTGCAGCCATATGCCATAAATAAAACTGACACTGCCAGCACCATGAAGCCTGGCATCAGCAAAAAGTCATATTCCTTCCATGAACAGTAGCATAAACGTTCATGAGGCCATAATTTGATTAAAGGTGAACAGATGAACATTCGCTTTAAGTCTTGTTTCTCTGTTTCAGGGACATAACCCTGTTCAAGAAATTCAGGAGCAGTTTTACAATCCTCCTTAAGAGAAATAGGCCGCATCAAGGCACCACAGACGCAGAGGTTTAAAACAAAACCTCCCAGGATGAGCAAAGCTCCTCGCCAGGAAAACTGCTCAATTAAGAGCTGGACCACAGGAGCCAGGATGAAGGTACCAATTCCACTGCCTGACATGGCTATTCCATACGCCAGTGCTTTCCTTTTGTTGAAGTATTTGCCCACCATCGCGATGGCTGGAGAATAACAAAGTGCAAACCCAAGCCCTAGAAGAGAAAGCAAAGTGCAGATGGCTTAATACTAAGCATGACATATGAAATACATTAAATCAAACCATGCAATGTATTTTCATTAGTACAATTGAATAGAAAGCCTTTTCTGATTCTGTATCATGCAGCCCAGTTTGAGTGTGATGAGAAACTAGGATGATGCCTTTCTTCCACTGGCAGGGTCACTGACTTGACAAACTTAACTGATGACCAATAATCCACAAAAATAAGACTCAGACAGAAGTGATGGGGTTCACTTAAAAGCAAGAACAAGGATGATCACTAAATATGCGAGAACTGGTGTGCCAGCCTCTCCTGCATTCAAGATGAGGTCTTGCCCCAGGGTCTGCACCAATGCTGGCACTGGATACAGTGTCCTGATGAGGCACCTCTTTGTGTTTTGGTCTGCTGCAACCCTGACCATTAATTTTCAGGTCTCTGAAACACAGTACAGAGAGCCTGTGTCTGTTACTAATATTCTCCAAAAAACCTCTCTTGGTCAGCTAAACAAACTCCATGCAACAGCTGCTTGGAGCCCTGATGATTTTAAATCCCTGCCTACAAGGAAGGAGAAAAGCCTCCAAAAACAAAGCCAAGTTCAGTGGAGTGAAAAAATAAGATTAATCTCTTGGATCAAGAAAAAGATTGTGCTCTCTGCTGCAGAATCAGAGAGCAGGTCTTAATCATCAAGTGGTTGCCGTAACACTAAAATATGTATTTCTGAATCAGTAATAGAAACAAGTTCCTGACTATGGTTTTGGAGCTTGTCCTACATTGAGGGTAAAACGGTCCCCAGTGCCTTTGGCAGAACTTGCTGATAGAGGCGATAATCACCCAGTGCCATAACCAGCTTGCCACATCCTCCTCAAAGGCCACACTGTGTGGGGCAGGCACTAAACCTGCCAGGATGGAATAAGTGGATTAGAGGGACTCTGGGCTGCGGGTGCCCAGTCTGGCACCCCTCAGGAGGCAAGGGGAGAAGCAGGGCACAGAGCTGGGGTTGGACCTGTACAGGCAGCAGAGCCAGAGGAGCAGCTAGACATCGTCACTCGAGTGCTATGAAAATCATACTCTATTAGGCATACACACCATTTATTTTTCAGACAGTTGGCAGGGGGAAATAGGTCTCAGAAAAGCCAACAAATGTCCTGTGAAAAGTGGAAAGTTTAGGGCTGAAAACATTTTCATACCTGTTAGAAGGAACTCTGCTACTTATTGACACTTCCCAATCTGTCCCCTGCTTCACTCTTTGGTTTCAAGTCCACCTGCTTTTATGGATTTAGACATTCACTTTTTATGGTCCCGTCTGCTCTCTGGGGTGAAGGCACGACGTCCAGCCTTTATCAACAGTTCACCTCTCTGTTAATCAGTCCCCAGAAACTAGAAGCTCACTGCTTGTAGAATTAGCTCTTTGCAACTCCATGTACAAATTGTAACAGCCTTTCCACCTTGGTATTCACAGCAGCTCCCACTAAGGAAGCCTCAGAGGTATTAGCATGGTATGTAGCACAGTCCCTCGAGTTACAAGAAGCCTTTTTATTTGTTATGAACACATTTGTCAAAGATTAACATCGTAATACAGGAGCAACATGCACTACAATAAGGATTTTTTTTTAAACAAATAAGCTGTTGGCAGCATGTGAACTGCAGTAATTCCACCAACTCATTACTAAACTCCAGGGGACCAAGTACAAAGTCTTATATCACCGTGGCTACCAGGTCAGTATTAATGAGGATGGAATGTCAGTGTGACCACAGGCCCCTCTCAAGTTCCTCTGTGCACAACAAACACAGGCAGATGGGACAGAGCAAAGATCTGTTATCACCATACCTGAGCACAAATGGAAGAGCTGCTACAGCAAGACTACCAACCATAATTTTTTTTTGCTTTTCCACTCGAATGTAATGCAGACAAAAGTAAGGCATACAGCTGAGGTGCCTGGAATTCACCAAGTGCTCCTCTATCTCTTACTTACACTTTTGTTTTGATTTAAACGTTTTTCCAAATATGCAAATATTTTCAGGCAGCCTAGAACTCCTGCTATAACAAACTGCTCCCAAATCCCAGGCAAAACCAGGGAAACCTTTTCATGTGTATCAACTGCAACAGCAGTCCTTCCTGACCTCCCATAATTTCAGAACTTTATCCACAGCCCTCTTTCTAATAGAAGGTAAGAGTTGCTTTCACAGGGTGCTGCTCTTGTGTTATTATATGAGATCAGTCAGTGCTGAAGCTCTCACTGTGGCAGCCAAAGCCTCTCTTTTACAATGATGGGAACAGGTCTGAGTATCTTATTTGACCAGTGCAGTGTCGATATGACATGGAGAAGAGATCAGCCATCATTTTTAATATTGCTGTCTTGTGTTCCAGGAGCAACAAAGGGGCTGAATGCATCCTACCTGTGAGGACTCCTAACGATAAGTAGAGATGTTCCAGACTGGTGGCGAATGAACTCAGAATTAGTCCAGTAGAGGCAAGCAGCCCTCCTAGCATGATACCAACTTGGCAGGATACATGATTACTGATTAAACTCCCAAGTGGGGCTTTAAAGAAACAAATAAAGCTGGTAGTTAATGGCAGGTCCTCACACACAGTTCACTGCAACAGTCATAAAGGAAAAGGAAGTAGGAGAAAGAAGAAGAAAATGATTGCAGCTTCCGAGTGGTATTCCAACACCCCCTTATTGCAATGGCATAAGCACCAAAAAAAAAAAAAAAAAAAAAAGAAAAAAGAAAGAAAGAAAGAAAGAAAGAAAGAAAGAAAAAAAAAAACTTCTAATGGTAATTGTCCTGAAAGTCAGGATAAACCTGAAACTTACAGCAAGTTTCTCAGCAGCCATTTTCATAGATCAAAGTCATCATGGGACACTGCTAACCTGCAGTGTCAAGGGGTCAAAACAGGCCACAGCAACAGCCCACACTGTTCATTACTCCACACTTACAACACTCAGACCTTTCCCCACCTGGAATTTGCACTTCAACCCTCAGTAACTTCAGGTGTCCTTCTTCACAACTCACCGGCCTTGTGGGCTCTGGATCAGACCCAAACAGGAGAGGTCTCACATTTTTTTGAGATATCCAGGGCTGCTACACTTCTGCTGCACTTCTCCAATACTGATGGCTCCCAGATCACCCTGCTTCTACCATGGGATGTCATCACCAGCCCTCTCCCCTCCACTACCTGCAATGCCAGGGCAAAGTTACCCTTATTTATCTTTTTTACCCCAAGATATAACCTGGCTGTCATAGGTGAGTTGCTGTGTCTCATTCCAGCTGTGTCCCTCTGCCTTTCTAGCAATTCTTATGGATGAACCCTCTTCCACAGAACTAGGGCATGGATTTTCACCTAGCTGCATAGCTTTAAAGCAAACCCATGAGAAATTCTGCGTTGAGAGCATGATAACTGCTGCATTGATGCACATAATTTTTAGTAACATCAAATTTTCTTTTAAGGGAGAAGTCTATTTGTAAATATACAGTTTTGATAAAAGGAGCACGGTTTGACTTGATCTGGAGTTAAGATCTACATCTTGTTCTGTCTCAAATACGACTCCAATCAAAAGGCAAAAGAAACAAGTTCTCAGTTAACAGCATTCGAACATGACGTGTCCCAATAGACCTCAACAAAAGTACATTTCTGAAAAATTAGATCATTTCACAAAACAAACTTCTGCCTCTTCTATTTAATATGAAGACACTCCCTTCCTTGCACAACTATTGGGGGGGAAGGGGGTTGGGGGAAGCAACTTGGATATACCACACCCCAGAGATCCCACAGTATTAATCTTCCCCAGCTGACTCCACCAACTTGTGAACATGCTAAAACCAGATGGAGCTGAAGCAAAAGCAGCCACATTACACTTAAAAGGGTAATACACACCACAGAGCATTGTAGCACAGTCAACAATGGAGTGGATCCAAGCAGTTCTGGCATAATCCTGCCCAAAGTATGCCTGGAACTCCACAAAAAAAATTGAGATGCACCTAGGACAGAAAACATGAATACCAATCTGTTGAACATGGAATATTTGCATCACAGAAAACACTGCCCTCACTCTTTAGGTATAAAAAGTACCCAGTTGAAAGTCCCCTCCAGCTCCAAGGAAAATCAAAATTGTGGTCATGAACATTATCGTATGTTTCTTGCTGGGGTGTCTGCTGCTAGAGTTTTTATAACTCATAGTATCTTGAACTGAAAGGAAATTGAAATTGTAATTCTCACCAGCAACTTATAGCCCGTATTAGGATGTTGCTTCCCCAGCACACAAAGCCCTGACTCCCCAGTTCTTCACTGACCTTGTCAC
Organism: Aphelocoma coerulescens; assembly: GCF_041296385.1. NCBI lineage: Eukaryota > Metazoa > Chordata > Aves > Passeriformes > Corvidae > Aphelocoma > Aphelocoma coerulescens. The sequence goes on from NC_091020.1 coordinate 19,898,738, forward strand.
TCACTATTCCACACCTGCACGAACTGTGAGGGAAGGGTCAATATGGTACCTACAGAGCAAACACCATCTGCCGCTATGTGTTCATGGATGGACAAGTGCAAAGCAGCTCCTCACAACCAGAGAATCAAAACACAGCAGGAGCCCCTGGGCCTTCCAGCTCTTTAATAAAATGCTTCCAGGGGGGGTTACTTTGTCTACTTAACAAGCATCACTGTTCAACACATCCCTGAGGAGGAACAGATCAAATGGCTTCTTAGTTTCATTCTCTTTTCTGGATCTACAAGAGATGCCTTTTCCCCCTCTCTTCTTCCCAAATCAGTGAACACCCACTTCAGCTTTTTTTCTTGCACACACTTCATTCTTCTATATAGTCTAATGTGTTCCAGCCATTGGATGATTTCTTGGATGTAACACACTTCACACATGAAGAAGGAATTAAATCCACTAGGAATTCTCTACTGTTATTATGGAGCTGGTACATTTGTATACATTAACTAACACTATTTCAGTGTTTCGATGCCCTTCTATGCTGTTGACTCCAAGACCCTAGATCCCTAAAGACTTCAGATCCCTAAACCGGCAGCTTTATTTTAAAAGACATAAGAACTGTAGGTAGGAAACACTGTATCTACATTATACTGACTGTCCAACAAGATACTCATTCAGTTTTCCTCACTTACCCAGGTGCTTATCTCTCTGCTTAATATAGCTAAAATGTCCATGTTCACACACACCAGGCTCCTCTGACTCCAGTCGACATCAAAGTCACTGTAAAAGCAATCTCATCCCAGACTGCATTATGTTTATGCCAAGGAAGCAGTCTATTCCTGTTCTATTTTCGAGAAAATATTTTCTGCATATTTCAGATACCAGAAGGGTATAGAGAGGGGTCTCTTCTCTAGGGCTTGGATCTTCTCAGGCAGGACAGTACCTGAAATGCTTGCAGTAGGAGAAGGGAGTATTTACCTGCTTTTCACATTGACTCAGGGGTCAAGGTAATTTGCTGAGACTGGCAAAAATGAGCATGGCTGTGGGGTCAGAGGGACACAGTGAACCCAAAGAGACCCTGCATGATTCCTCCCTCCCCAGCCAAACCACCACAGCCTGAAATAGCACTACCTGCCCCAGGCCTTGATTCTGTAAGAAATCAAGGAGTGGGTGCTGAAAGCTACAGCAGCTGTCAGAGGAGTGAAGACCAAAGCCAGAGGGCTCATAATCCCTCGGTCCTCCCTGCAGCCTTAGGGGTTTCAGGAAGCCTTGAAAAATGTAGCAGGAAAGACTCTGTACCTAGCCAGAATAACCCTGTCAGCTGCAGGACATCAGGGAGATCCCAAACCCTCTTCCTAAGGGGAAAAAATAAAAGGTGATGCCACAAACAGGTCAGCAAGACAAGCAGCAGTGCCTTTACCTGGTGACAGCCCTGGTGCAGATAGTGACAAGGAAGCAACCAGCGACGATCATCCATCCCCAGCCTCCGTCGGGAGGGCCCGTGCGCCGGGCCCGCCGGGATGAGGCCATGGCCATCCCTCCCTGCTCCTCGCCTCAGTGGCAGCAGCTGGCTCTGGCCCTCATGCCAAGCACGGGCTGGGGCTGCTGGGCACATGGGTCACCGGCCATCTGGGGAGAGAAGGCAGGCAGAGCAGGAGTCAGGACACATTGCACAGGCTGTAACCTCAATGGCTGTGCAGGCTGGGCAGGACATCCTGCCTCAGCTCTACGGCACAAAAGTGAGTGTTTGCTTTCACATGCAGTTTATGAAAACTTGTTGGAAACCAGAGGGCCATCAGAATTTGACCCAGTGTCTGGTATCATGCTTTTCATGATAATTTGGGTAGCTTGCCCAGCACTAGCATCCTAGCACACAATGCCCTCTTCCTCGTTATGTGTCACTACATACATGTACAAGTCACACACTTTACTGCTGCCAGTCACTCATTTACCCCAGCAGGCTTCCCCACTCATGCCAGTCCCTGGCCTGAACTGTATTTTTGATTGCAATCTCTACTCAAACTAGCTATTCTTCCTTATACAAAATTTAGCACAAAAGTTTTGTTTGAGAGAATACAGCTTTCACCTTTGTACAAGAGGGGAATATTCACAGCACAGCCAGAGAAGATCTGATGGTAAAATGACCTCCTTGTTCCCACAAGATAAACCACAGATGAAATCTGTAATCAGCAGGACACAGCAACTTAATTTTCTGAGCATGGACAGTTCACAGAAGGTTGGAGCTAGCCTGTCCCCCTCTCCTAACCACATAAGTCAAAACTGTGCCTGCATCCAGGCCATAAAATGGTCTCTAAATGCACACTGGGTGCTGCAGGACACTGCAGGAGACCAAATGACACCCACTGGACCCTAGGTGAGTAACTGAGTCGTGCTTTGCTAATGGGACCAGCAGCCCTTAGTCCTTCCTGCATCAGTGACTGAATGGCAGGGCTCGATTGAGGGACCTGAGATGCCCCAATTTACTCAGTGCAGGAACAGGCAGTGCTGGCTGTCAGTGCTGGATTTCAGACCATGTGTCTGCCATCACCAGCAAGCCCTTAGCCTCTGGATAGATCGAACATTTATAAGGCATAAGCAAAATATTTGGGATGTCTTTCAGTTTTGCTTGAAGAGAAAGCTCAAATACTTCTATCTCACCTAACTACAACAGATGCTAAGTATGCAACATTCCCACTGACAAGAACCACAGGCTTCCCAGGAAGTGTTACCTGTTACAGCAGGTCAGAGGGCTACAGAGCCACCTAAAATGGCTATTCAAGAGAGCAGATACATGGCTAACAATGAGCATCCTCAGTCCTTGAAGCTGATCAGACAGATGATGCTCAAGGCTTGACCATGACCCAAAACAGCAAGGCACCCCAAAACCAGCCCTAAACTCCACTACAGCTGAACCTTTGAGAAATGTTCATCTGTGGCCACCTTGAGATACCCAGAGTTGCACCTCAAAACCAAAACCAGAGTTATTTTAAGAAAACATACACACACTGCCAAACTTAAAGGTGAGCAAAATAGGAGAAAACATGTATGACAAATGAAAACCACATGTTGAAAGCTTAGATGAATAAAAGCTAGTCCTACCATGACCTGTGAGCAGACCATATTTGTCATGTGTAGATTCCATCCAGGCTACAGACAGTTTTGCAGGGTTTATGTTACGGTTCAAGAAAGTGGACATGAGCTAATGACTGATTCTTTATTTTTAACTGATAGGGTCAATCGTAGCTTCAATTGAAGCTTTCTGTATAGCTTCAATCAACAACTGCCTTACGAAATATGTGCAAACATTGGATGAACAAGTTATCTGATGGCTAAGGCAGCAGTTACATGATTCTTCATGTTGGATCAGTGAATGACCAGATCATCAAGTGGTGTGATTTACTCAAACCATCACCACACCCCTGTCTACTTAGATGGAAAACAAAGCTCAACTCACTTTTGTGTCTACGTGTAACCTAGTCACAAAAAACCTGCTAGATAATCTAGCATTAAGCCAGAGTGTCACAAATAGATTATATCCTGATTTGTCAGTAAAATCTACTGTCAACTTATCCTGCCAAATTCACTTGAACAAGCAGAGCCAGTACCAGTGTTTTTTACCATGTGGCCACCACATTTTGCATCTAACACTGAGGGCCTCAGGGTGGATTTATGGCAGTATTGCAAGTTTAATAAATTATGTTCAAATGCCTGGATGATTGAATAGCCCACAAGAACCCATGAATTAACAGGGCATTCATAAAGTTCAACTTATTTAGCTTAAGAGTTTCCTGGCAATCACAGGTAATATAGCTAGGTGGAGTTTGCATAAGCACGTGATCCATCACAGAGGGATCCTGAGCAATTCAGACATACCACTTCAGCATTTCTGCAGAATCTTCGCAAGAAGAGGCTTCTTATTTTGGATCTGAGCAGTATCTTTCATTGCCCCTTCTACAGGATTTTTTTTCAAGTTATGATTATTTAGGGCGGAGGAGGAACTTCCAGGAATGCCAGAAGGGATAACAGTAACTCTTCAATAAGCAGAAATATACACAAAAATGTTCAGAGGAGTCAACAATCTCCCCATACAGAGCCCTAACTAATTTTAATGCACAAACAGCAGTAGCTGGGTGGCATGGCCTCAGCCTAGATCTCTGGCCCAACTTCCCAGGAAAGCTTCAGATCAGGGTTGAGACCCTAGTTTGCATTTTTAGCTGTACATTAACGTACTTGGGAAGAATCTGATGACATATCAGGCTAAGTAAACATAGATTAGCTATTTGGTTACATGGTTACTTGCTGTTATTTTCCCAGAGCCCTGCCAGCAAACATTTAATGAGGTTACAAGCAACTGAAAACAACCATATTATAAGAAATGCCTGGCCAACAGAAAAGGTCACCCAGCCTCCCTATGGCAGATTAGTGCAATCCTCATCTCCTTGACTCCCCACTCGCTTCAAGGAGTGCTGTGACTTTCACAGCCACTGAACAAATAAGCAAGTTAAATAATTACCTTTCTTGTTGCTGCACGTCTAAAAGCACTTATTATGTCAATCTGAAAATTTCATTCTGAGGCTAAGAAACTTCATTTGCTTACACCCTGGTGCTGTTTTCTAATTATCTGTATGGTGGATAGTACGGCTTATGGATTCTGCAAATGAATTTGAACAGCAAGAAAGCACACTTTATCTGAGCAATCATGTCCTCCCCCTTCCCAAACCTCAGCTTGCTCTCATGTTGCATCTTTTTCTTAACCATTCTGGTATAGGATAAGACTCTTTTTGCATATCTGCTCCACTGTCAGGCCTGGCAGCATCGTCTGTTATTATAACACATCTCAGGTGTACATAAAAGCTCCTCCTACTTGAGACATCTCAAGAAAAGCAGGGTTAAAGGACAATCTCATGAAACAGTCTATACTTTGCAACCTTTGCTAGGTAATTTTCACTCAAGCACTAAGCCGATGTGCTTTAGCTGTGAGTTTAAAGATGCAAGTGGGATGAAGATGGTACAAATTGGTCATCCCTTAGAAAGCTTTAGTTACTCAAAGTGCTCTGGCAGCTCACTAAGCAGTGATGCTGTTGCCCCAGGTTAAAACATTAGGTTTAATTTGGCAGGACAAATAACCTATCAGTTACTTCAGCAGCTGTTTTTGAGAACCCTGGAAAGAAAACAAGTGCTCCTGAGAGCATTTCCCTTACTCATTGGCTCAGCGAGCAGAAAGGAGCGGGTGAGGTTACTAAAAAGGCACTGCTATAACCTTGCACCTCATCACAAGGTCTCTTTAGCCAGGAAAAGGAGCACAAAAATCCACAGCAGCTTAGCAACCAGCCAGCACAGTGACAGGAGCCACTGACCTTTCAAACAGCTCACAGCCAGCAAAGTGCTCGCTGCTCCCTCTGCCCGCCTCTCCTGCCACCCTGAAGGCTTCCTTCTTAAAGAAATCGGTTCAATAATGATATCACAGCAGTGTGAAATGCAAAGAATTTGTATAGCAAAGGACAGAGGAACAGCAGGTACAGTCATGCTGGCCTGCCCAGGGACCAGAGGTGGGGGTTTTCCTGCCTTGTTCAGCTGCTCCATTTGCAGTGTTGATGTACCTGGGCATCATCTCAAGAAACGCCACCTCCAGTGCCAGACAGTTTGGGTGCTTTTTGAAAATGCTCCATTTGCAGAGGGATATGGCTTCAGCCAGAGGAACAGGCATAAAGTGAGCTTTGTATCACAGCTGCCCCAGGCAGGAGCACACAGATTCCAGACCATACTGGGGGGTCCCACTCCACTACTTTCTTATTCTTCACCCTATCCTGACTACACAAAATCAAAATGGCTGTGTGTGTTTAGACACCTTTGCAATTTCTTTCAGAACTGCATGGAAGGATTCTGTGCAGTTTATCCCAAAGGAGCTGGTCCAAATATGTATTACCAGCATAAATAGGCACAGAATCCAATGCTTACTTTTACCTGTTCCATAATATGGAGATGCACATGTCAGAAGAATAAGAGAGAGACTTACCCAGAATTTCTTTCTGGACTAGTGTGAGATACATACAGGTAGATAAACTGTATGTGCCATTTGCTGCCTTTACCATGAAGATGGGGTGGGCAAGGCCTGAGGAACTTGTGACAGTCTCTGTGCCCAGAATGCCAGGACACTCTTCCAGAGCAGGTTCATTCACACCATTGAATTTAAACTGTTCTTTTCTGGTGAACAACAACACACACAGCTTCCAAAGTCACTGTAAGAACATTCGTGCAGATGAATTTTATAAAGAACAAGTATAAAGCAGTTTAAGCATAGCTGGAGAAGATTCATTAATGCGTGAAAGGTAACAGAATTGCATATATTTACTGCATTTAACCCATGCATCTAGCTCAAGGTTAGTTTTAATATCTTCTTGTATTTATGCTATTCACATAGCTCCAGGAAAGATCTTTTGTCTTTCTTGTTCTTAAAATTGCACCAAATGTTATTTCTAGGCACTTGCTACATTCATGTTGACCTCTTGTTTTAGAACTCTCTTGTTTTCTCTTCCCTTTGACTGCTGCATCTTTAATGAAATGAAAAATAAACAAACTAAAGAACTATGAATAAAAGAAAAAACAAAAAGGGCACGGTATGAGTATCAAAGCAGAAGAAGGAAAAAGCTAACAAAAAGATGTTTGTTCTGAGCGAGAGTGGAGCATAAGATTAAATATTTTACAGGTTTTGAAAGAGTTCATTTTTTTTGTGCATCTTGAAGGATCAAGGATGACCACCACTGACCAGAGTCCTCTCAGAAGTGTGCTAGCCCCCTTAACTTATAGAATACAGAACATTTAAATGGAACATGGTGTTTTGTATGAGCCCAGAAGATGCAGACAGGTGCAAACCTTCTATCAACTGTTCTAGTTAGGAGAAGAGGAGGTTTTGTATTTTTTTTCCTGTTAGGAAGAAAACAGGACACTTTTTCATCCTCTTTTGCTTTCCCATATTCCCACACTAGCAATTGCATACCATGGTAGGCACTACAGCCAGCATTCTGGCAGGCAGCTAAATCCTAAATTGTTCTTAAATACATGGAAAATAAAAACGTCAATTCTGTACAGCTCTTGGGATGTAAACACTATTTCTAATCCAATCTATTTTCCTCCAGTCAACAGCTGTCCCATTCTGCACCCTGAGTTAGCTATTTAACTCAGAAAGAACAGCTTGTTTTGATTTCAGCAGTCTATTTATCAAGAATTATATGATTATGACTTTGACTTGTTTAAAAACAACCCAAGAGGTCCTTTGAAACCCTCTGTCCCTAAATAAAAATAACTCCATTGAGCACCTTAAGGCTGTCACTCTATATTGTCAGCTTTTTTTTCTGTTTAAATATGTGTCTGTCCAGTAGCTAGATAAAACCAAAGTTTATGTTTTTCTGAAAAGAATGGCAGATGAATCCACAGAAATTTTCCTTGTGCAAGCAAGTAATCTCACGGATTATGCCCATCTCTACATACAGGGTACACATTCAGCTTCTCAGACCTCCATAAATTCATTATCTCTCCAGAACTGTTACAAATGGTTAAAAAAAGAACTGCTTACCTGAAAGTTCATTTAGGGAATTTTACCAGAATCAAAGCAAACAAACAAACATATAAAAAAAAAATCCCAAAACAAAACCAGAATCCAACCTGTCTTTTAATTGCTGCCATAGCACTGAGCCAAGAAGCACATTAAAACAGATTGTAATAAGTGCTTCATGCTTTTTACTGTTTTATCCATATATTCCTGAATAAATCTGGATGTTTTATTTTGAAAACGTGTAACCACTTTTATACTTTTAAGGAGGGATTTCCCTATGATACCAAATAAGAGCAACATTAATAATCTATTTGTATTGCAGTAGTACTTTGGGGCTTCTGACCAGGGAGCAGTGTCACAGGGCTGGGCATCATACAAACATCTGATAAAACTTGCCCTTCATCCAAAATGTATCCAGATAGAGAAGATGAACTGTGTAACAGCCCAGCTTAATAATTCCTATCACTATGCTGAACAGCAAATGCTCTTTGTTTGCTTCAGTTTATGCATAGGAGGGAGGTGGTCGCTGGAGACAGATTGAACAGGAAAAGCAGTCTGGAAAGCAAAGGAATGCTAAGCAGCTGGTAGAGAATGGAGGTGCCAGAGAGGGGCATAGGTGAGTGGGGTGACACAAAACAAGGGCAAGAGTTTAGAAGACTCCCTTTTTACCCAAAAGTAAAAACACTCAGAGCTGAAACATGAAAAAGATGGCAAAATAAAGGATTGTAGAGCAGCATGATGTTCATCAGCTGCTCCCATACCAAGCAATCACTGGGATAGGAAGGACCATACTTGCCTCCCACAGAAATCACTTTGCCATGCTGGCTCCTTAATTTGTCAAAGTTGCCAGAAATTTTGAAACCAAATGGTGCAGCTTGAGCCCCAGCAGAAGTAGTTACTCTCTGCTGGGTCAGCAATGAGAAATGTAATGTGAACATCCCTTGTCTCTTAAAACCATTGTGTGGGGCTTACAGAAAACCAACAGCCTGACAGAAAGGGTCTACAGGAAAAGGTTAAGTGAATGATAATGGAAACCTCTTGACCCTTTTATGTAGTTTCTGGCTAGGTTAGCCCTTAAATAACACTGTGTAACTACAGAGAGTAAAACACATGAAGGAATATTTTTGTAGGAAAACATCTTTGCAGAGAAAAGCTTGACTTTAAACCCACCTGAAAATGTGCATTTTTGATTGACACTCTTAAGGGTTTTTAAATAGGCACAGTACTCACCATTTCATTTTTCACTGTGATGGAAAGAACAGAGAGCCAGACAATTTTCCTTGAGTACATGGCTGTTCCCAAAATCTGAGCTGAGACTGTCAGTGAGCACACCCTTAGCAAGGCTATGGTCACACACGTTCCACCTTATGATGTCAACATACAGATGTGTCAGAAATTTCTGATGTTTGCTGTTTTTCTAATATCTCTCCATTTTTCAATATTGCTACATTTCCTAACGTAGAAACAGGTGGTGGGTAGGCAGTGGTTTTTGGAAGGGTTTTTATTTCCTTATAATTACATTATATATCTCTTAATTTTGAGTTTTATAATATATCATTAATGATGATTAAACATTTCTTCAAACACTTCTCATTTACTGTTAAGCTTAAATATGTGATAGTAAAATAATTTTTCTGAGTCATTCCTATCTGAGGATCTGTGCACTTCTCTGGATCAGGCACTTATTAGTGTCCTCTTATATCCTTGAAGAAATGCTAGCATCTGACCATGATTGCTTGGAAATTCTGAAAAAGCTTTTTAATCAAAATGATCTTCAACTGACACTTTCCCCACATCTGGTATATTATTTTTTCCATCTTCAGGACAACCTTGTTGTGAGAAAGAATATCACTGCAAAGCTGCTATGGAACACGTGAGAATAACACATTGTTTTTCAGACAATTACATAGTCAGTCTGTGGAAATCACTACTCTCCCCTTTCTTCACTGATTTTGCACCCCTACTTTGGTGATAAGGATCCAAAAAATCACCTCTCTTAGGTTAGCTGGAGGTGACCTGCTGAATCATATAACAAGCAAATGCTGTTCTGATCCCTCCAGAGACAATTTGGATGCTCTCAGGAGTGCTCAGGCACAACAGTGCAGCTGTGCCTGGGTGAAGCTGACATGGCTGACAACCATGGAGACACATCTCCCTGAACATACCTGCAAGTGCCAAAGGCCACCCAAAACCTGCAGTTGCTTCCAGTTCTGTCTCTCTCTGATGAGAAATGAGTGCTGATGAACATCAGGTCCAGGAAACATCCTCAGTGGGGAGTCCCAGCCTGGGGAAGCACTGACAGCCCTTCTGAAGTGTCCTGGGAGAGGTGCCACCAGTGCCCAGGCTCCTGCTTGGCAGAGGAGATCCAAGAAAATAGGAGGAAAGCCCAGGGGACACTGGTATGCCCTCACCCAGAAGTCTCAGTGATACACTCACAGAACTTGTACCTGCACTTGGAGCTGTTTCACAGTTATAACATTTCAGCCTTTCTGTTCATGGAAAACCTTGTTCAAGCCATGTAAAACTAATTTGGTTTTTAATGTCCTTGATGTGTCTGGCTGGGTTTTAGTAAGATGCACTTAAACAAAGACATGTTTTCCCCATGTTCTTGAAGAGTTCAGAGCCCAAGTGGCACTGTTTGGTTTTTTAACAATTCACACAGAAAAATACTTTTCACAGTTGATTTTCAAGATGTGAATCTCACACAAGTGCTTCTAAAGGGAAAGGAGATGACTGTTTTAGAAAACAAATTCTGTACCTACAGAACAAGCTATGCAGAAGATTGCCTCTATTTATCTGATGGTTTATGGCTGCTGTTAGCATCAATTCATCATCTTCTTCAATGTGCAATATTTGCAAAAGCTAATCAGGCATGGAAAGGCAAGGCAGGTTATTTCCTTTTGCTCACACAAGCTTATGTTCTGAAACAAAGCTATTATGACACTTGATGCCATGGCTGCTCTTCTAATGGACAATATGCACCATATGATTGCACCATGACTATTATTTCTCTTGGGAGGTTTTCAGCTGAGACCTTGAACTCTGTAAAAAAGTCAGATAGCCTTACTATCATGTCAGAGCCACAAATTATTCTCCCTAAAATAACGTTAGTATATAATTTTTGTATATACAATGGTGCATTAACATAATCCCCAGCAGGACTGGTAGAAAATTCTCTAAGTACTGGACGAACAACTGTTTAAGACAAAAAACCAGGATGTCTGTCATTTCCTGAAACAGACTTCCAAGAGCAACTACTGATGAGTGTGGCTTTACAAGGTTAGGTATTTCTGAGAAGTCATTGTACAAATCACATTTAGTTTATTAAAAAAGCATAATATATTATAATAGATCCATAGGTACACTCCCATGAACACATCTCTGCACAAGTAGGCTCATATGTGTGTCATTGCACATAGCCTTCAGAAAGCAGCAAAAGGGAAGCTACTAAATTGGGAAGGAAACATGAAATATTGAAATGAATGACAAGGAAACAGATGGAAGTCAAGATGAAAAACTCTTAGCATGCCATACAAAACAAATCTCCAACCAGGAAGAATGCATTAGGCAGCATGCATGTAGTGAAAATATGCATCTACTCACAAGAAACTGTTTTGGTGAAATCACATGCTGAAAGTTAACAGACAACCGAAGTGTCTTGGGCAGATCAGCACATTCTTCATGCTCAGTCTTCCATTCAGCCTCACCAAGCCATCCATGTTTCAACTAGATCCTTGTTTAATATAATATTTTAGCTTTTAGGAAAGGTTTAAAGCTCTGAGAAAAGTGCCCCAGGTTTCCTTTGCTGAGTGAATACTGGTGCAGCTGCTTGATTACATCATTTTCAGAAATGATCAGCAGGAACTTTCCATGATACTTAAGGGTGTACTCCTGCTAGTTAGCACTGCAGCCCAGAAATACTGTTTCTCAGTTTTATGTTAAAGAACATTTCTCTTCATAGAATGTTTTTGTTTTGGTAAGTGAAACACAGAAAAAAAAAATCTCCCTGTTATACCTTAAGTATGTTTCACCTTTGCTCTCCAGATTTCTATTTTAACTTCTTTAAAAGTTAATCTCCATTTTCGTTTTCTCTGATGTTCCCATAAATAGCCTCCGTTTGTATCCTCTCAGCTCCATAGACACTGTCAGCAAGAAGAATGTTACAGAAAGTGTTCAGACATGCCTGTGATGGAGATGTAATTGGAAAGAATATTTGAAAAAATATCTGACCATAAGAAGCACAGGATTATCTTAAGTCATAAAAAGAATGAGACCAAGGGCTTTGCACCAAAGGACCCAAGGGTCCTTTGGCAGGAAAACAAACCTGTAAGTAGTGAGGGCAGAAATTTTACAGATGAGGTTTGAGTTACTCTAGCAGAAAATGAGACAGTATGCAGAAAAACAGGAAACCACTTTCCCCAGATTGTATCACATTTGTCTTTTCTCTTCAACATCTACACTGTAAAGCCAGATAGCTATAAAAGAAGGAGGAAAAAGAGCCCATCTGGAGGAGCAAGACCTTAGGGAGTCATCTTGTTAAATGTTAGACAGCAGTGACAAGAGAGCCCATAAAAGGTGAAATTGTAAAGTACTTGAAAAGGGAAAAAAGAAAGAGGCTGATGCTATCTAAGAAAAATAACCTAGAAATTTATGTAAGAACTGGTTATAAAAACATGGACAAAAATGCTCTGTTTCTTCTTCCTATTAAACACAGTCCTAATTACAGCAGCTGAATATCTACAGCCCCAGAACCAGCACAGCCTGCCAAATCTCCCATAAAACACCCAAAGGCTCCTATGGGCAAACTCTCAAATTGAAACACTTCAGAATCAAACTATGCAGGCTCTGCTTTTTCATCTGATCCTAATGGCCAACTTGCTGGCCATTTATCACAGCATCTTGAACCACTGAATTGGAAAGTTTATAAAAACAAAAGCCTTGGCTAAGAAATTCAAGAACAGATTGTAGAACTTAGTATGGGCTTTCAAGCTGGTACCATGGTCCAGGAGGTACTCCATAGGAGTTATAAGAAAGTTTTTTAAAAAAAAAACCACGTAGTCCCTGCTTTTCACTCTCAGCTTTGTTATTGACATTACTGGTCAAGGAGCCATGGTGAAGAAATGCATTTGCTCCCTGGTTTGACTGGACAGTCATACAAGTATCCTTTGGTCAAAGTCTCACCCCATGTCAACTTGGGAATGAAAACAAGATTTAAAAGGACAACTCAACAGTTATCCTCTTATCCTGTTATTCCAGCCAACCTTGTAATTGTTTCTCAACTAGATCTTGTTATCAAAAATCCTTTTAGTGGGATCAGTTTCACTTTAAACAGCTTATTACACGGATGACTAAAGGAGCAAAAATAACTCAAGAATTAACAGAAAAAATTATTCCTATATTGATACACTGAGGATGATATTCCTTAAAATCTTCTCACGTGAAATTAAGTTTTTTCTGTAAAAATGAACAGGTCCTAGTGATTTTTTCAAGAACATCTTCTATTTACAATGGAAATTCACCCCCTATAGGAGATAAACTATAACTATCAAGATAGTATTATTTAAATTTCATCTTCTGAATTACCTGGAAGAGTAACTTTGAGCATTCCAAAGAATTGTTACAGGCAGCTATTGTTGACACCATATATATTCATTGACACCATAATAACAAAAGGATAATCTTGATCTCAAGCTAAAACTGATAAACAAAAACTAAGGTCAAATTAAATTAATATCTGTTTCTCAACAATGACATCTCTCACAGAGTTAAGTTGCCATTTCCAATTAAGTATTACTGATGTATCTTGGTACCCTGAAAAACACTGGAAAGGTGTTGGCATCAATGCCTGCCTATGAACCTACCTAAACAAGGTCTCTTGCATACTCCAAATCCTTCATCGTTAGATAATTTTTCTCCTTGAGTGGGTATTTCACATAAGGGCAGATTGCATTTAATACATTTTAAATTGCTACAAAGTTCTAAATTCACCTGAAGCAAAAATAGAATCACAGCAAACTTTTAATGAGTCCACAAGTGTCATCAGATTTCCTTTTCCTCCTCCACCACCACCCTAAAACACACTCCGCTTGTTTCACACGCTGTCCTGTCTGTCACCACACTCACATCCTCTGGGTTTTTTCCCTACACAAATTTTATTTTGTGCATTGGTGCCAACCACATAGACCTATCCTGTTAGGAGGCATTGACACACTGACAACAGCATTTACCTGCTTGCTATATTCTCTAGAATAAAACTAAGGGGTTTTTTATTCTCTAGGAGTTGCTTTGTGTACTGAGTTTTCACAGCTGTCTCCCAAGATTTAGTTTCTCATTTGAGTAAAAGTAAAAATTGCTTACTAAAGAAGTACTCTGCAGAATACCTCTGCTTATATGCCCAAGATGCCCATGCAACACCCTCTCATCTGAAATACTTTGTTATCTCAACCTTTCTGGCAAAACCAACAAAGCTTGCAAACTGACAAGTGTCATCTTACCACCAGCCACGTGTGGGCTGTTTTTATGGAGTTTGCACCATAAGCCAAAGGCAGAATTACATCATATGGGTTGCAACCCCTCAGAGATTACTCTCCACTCCATTAACTTCACTAAAAATAGACCATCTGTGTGGCATAATTCTATTTATTCTTTCCAACTTGCTACTCCATCAGGCTAAATTAAATGGGCACTGATAGAAAGAACTCTGACCACAAACAAGAGACGAAACACTGGCTTCATGCAGAGCAGAGGATGGTGGACCAGGCGGGGAATGAGCCACAGTTCATCCTAAATTTCCCATTGTCACTTGCACTGCTTTGCTCTACTGCCCTGCCTACTCTGCATCTGCATCCCTAAGTTAACCAGAAAGGGAACTGCTCAAAGCTTTGGATCTGTGCTGTGTCCCACTGAGCTAAATAGGGTACAGAAATAACAGTGTTTGCCTCTACAGGAAGCTGGGTCTGGCTGGGATTCTCAGGGATGTCTCTGCTAACAAAGCATTTTTGCCCTGCCAATTTGCATCACAGCCACAGGCCAACCTGCAAAACCGAAAATGAAATTTGACCAATTAAATTTTTCTCCAACTGTATCCTGTTTTGACTGCTTAGTTTTTCACATATTTAGGGTGGAAGCCAGGTCCTTCAATACATAAAGACACAAACTGCATATGTTTGCTGAGAGTTTGAGGGTCCTCTGTGATTAGCCGTGACGCCACATTCAGCACATTTTTCATCCAATACTAATTTCTCTGCTGTCATCAAATTGTATTTTATGGCAGCTGCATTTCCCAAATTAAATATTTGGGCCACTTTCAATGCAAAATACCAGATGCACAGAGAAATAGTCTGAACTGCTTTAGATGAGGAAATAGAAAATGTTAATTCTATATTTAACACAGAAAACAGCTTTCATACAAAAAACTGCAGCTGCTGTTGGAGCACAGTGTTGATACTGATCAAGTGGAGAAACTACCTGGTCTTTGTATAAACTCAGTCCTTTCAAGAGGGAAAGCATTTCTCCTCTCAGCTGGCTTTTCTTGCTCAGCTGATTTCCATTCCAATGTTCTCTCTGTCCACAGGAGAACTTTTTTCAGTCTTTTAAAAATGCACTTTGGCTTGCTGCTGGTGGTATCACTCTATAGCTGCCCCAGGACCATTCAGACTAAAGCAAGAAAGAGAAATTATTACGGAAGTTTAGAAAGAGAGAAGGGAGTCAACAGAGGCAGAGGGCACTTTACGAAGAAGCTTCCCAAATTGTTTTGAGTCAAAACAAATAGTGTTGGCTTGTTAGATGAAGCAGGTCAGATAGTGTGTCTTTCAAGCTTTTATGGAAGAAAATGTAATTTAAGAGGGTGTTTGCATGAAGGCAGGGTTGCCAAGAGATACAGTCAACAGGGAGAGAACTCTCCAGGAACATGTGGCGGCAACGACATGAACGTGGTCAGAATGCATAGGCAGTGGTTTGTTATCCAAACTGACAGGACTGCATCTGGAAGGCTGCAATGTTTAAAAACAAACAAGCAAACAAACAAACAAAAAGCAAACTAAAAGAAATGTTTGTTTCTTTAAAAAAATGAGAAGTTGCTGCCTATGAGACGTGTAACAACATCAACATATTCAAATGGCAAATAGCACATCAAATCAATTCTTCAAGGTCTGACTCAGATCAGTTAGCCCATATGATAAAAGGGAAACCTTTATTCCCATCAAGTTCAGTGCACCAACTCACTTTAAAACCAGCTGTGAATATTTATTGAATGCTGACACCGAGGCCCACCTGTATAGGCAAGGCTGAGTGTGGCACCCCTAGCTCAGGAAATTTCAGGCTCAATAGCTGAGAGACTGGATTCAGCATTTCAGTGACAGAAAGATGAAGCTGGCACATGCCTTGAATGTGGAACCATTTGGGGTTTGATTCGTCTTATTTCAGCTCTCCCTTTCCGTGTTTTTTTAATGACTTTTATGGGAAATAATGGTGATGAGCTTCAAGGGCTGATAACCGGGGCCTCTGGAGAGGAATAAACACAAAGTCAAGAAATTACCAATCCAAATACTCTGATACTTTTAGGAATGCATAGGAGTAACACAAACATGGAATCCATACTCCACTGCAGTATGATCTGAAGACGACAGAGTAGAGGAGCTGGGACAGTGGCCACAGAGAAGCAGCACAGCCCTGCATTGCCACCTTCTCAGCTGTGCACCCACCAACAGGTTGCCTGAACAAGCTCCAAACATTCCTCTGCTGAAGGAGCTTGATATTGTCAAACATGACAACTTGATGAGATAAGGCCTAAAACAGACAGGAGAAGGTATTTGACTATGTCTACAGACTAAATTAAGGGCTTTTGTGAGGTCTTCAAGAAGCTCTCAAAGCCAACCTAGTTTAAGATATGTTTACTATGAACACCCTAAGACGTGACTTATTAAGTACTGAAACAGCCTCCAAAACATTATGGCCAGCAGGAAAACCATTTGAATCAGGAGAGATGTTAATTAGGAAACTCAACAGCATAACAGACTCCAAGAAACCCCTAGAGAGGCAGGAGAAAGATCCCACTTTCCACATTTGCATTTCACATCTGGGAAATATGTATCATTACATCAACATTGGGAGAAATCCAGAAATAGCAGGAAGGAAAAAAACTTTGAATTTAAAAAAAAAGGTGAAAGACAGGAAATTGTTTACATCTTGAACAAAGGGAGAGAAAAATGTCAGCATTGTCCTGCTGAGGATGAGGAGCTGAATTCCCAACTCCAAAAATACTTTCAAGTCCTAGTCAGAAAGGGGGATGCAGGAATTTGGTGGTTGCTAGCCTAAAACATCTTCTCTGCTTTGGTACTCAAAACCTGCCTCTAGGACCTTCTGCAATAGCTGGGAAACAGCTTTCATTTTTTAAACATCCAAAGAAAATATTTCCTTCTTCTATTTTTTTTTCTAATCAGGAGCTTTGCTTCTGACGTTGCAATCAAGAACTGAAATTTCTTTCACCCTATTTTCATCTGCACTCTCACCTAATGCGTCAAAAGGATTTGAGAAAAGCTTTCAAACATTAGGTACACTGTTACCCCAGAAGAAATGGAAAATAAATGGTATGTAGGCAATTACTCTGGCAAACTGCGACAGTTGAGGAATCCCTGAAGTTTGGTCACATCTCTTGGCAAGATATAGCAATAATTCTGATGGTATCCCAGTCACCCACAGATTGCACAAGGAACTTGGAGAGCTGGAAAGAAAAGGGTGGCAAATCAGTTCTCCATAATTTACCTGCCAGTAGGTTAAAAGAACAAAAATGTACATTATAAATAAATATCCACATACAGTCTAGGGCTTCCCATGATCAATATTTCTGGACACTTATGACAACCCTCTGCTAGCAACTAATGTATTTACCATTCAAAAAGCATTTAAGGACAGTGTTCCCCAGAAACTGAATAGATTCTAGTGACAATGAGAACAGTCAAAGAAAACAATTTTTAATAGTAAAAGGAGCCCAGATTATTTCCCATGTCTTGTTTTTACATTAATTTTTCATCCTATCCACTTAAGTAGCACTACCCAAATTGCCAGCTGATGTAAAACATAAGCCTGATTCCTCATGCATGTAAGTGTGGGTGTACATCCCCTACACAGGCCAGACATACAACACATATTAAATAAATACAGTTGCTTCATTTTTCTCTGTTATTTATATAATGCTGTGAGACAGCATTCACACCAAAGCCCAGAAAATCATCTTACAATAAAACACCAAAAAAAGAAAAAGAAACCAACAGTTTTTCAGTGAAAACTGGTAATGTTGTCTAAAAGTAAATACTAAAGATTCTTCATTTACTGCCTTCTCACTTCATTATCTCATCAAACAGAACAAGCAAAAACTAATAAATATGACACAGAAATGAAATAAGAACAAAAAATGCTGTTCCTTTTTTTTTTAAGTCAAGTAAAAGCAGCAAGAATATCCTGGTTTGTGGATAACTTGTAGTTCTCCAACACTGAACTGCAGCTGAGAAATGACTATTCAGTAGCATTTGTATTGTATGCAAAGTAACCGATAGAGTTTTACTAATGAAGACTAAACTCATCCTAACTCACTAACAAAATACATTGCTGCATGCCCTCAAGCCAGTTCTACAATTCCCAGCTGCTGCAGGCTCTGGGGAAGAAATCTGTCACAAATTGCTGGCTAATCTTACCACTGAATAGCTCATCTTGCTGCTGAGGAGATGATCTGCTGCCTCAGGGGCTTGCACAGCTTAAAATGCTGCGGAGACAAAAGTGATGGATTTTGATCTTTCAGTGTAAGGAAAGATAAGTGCCTCCTGGCTACACCTGAATTCTGTGGGCTCCTCTGTCCTGCCATGGCATCTGTGACCATGCCAGACAGGTGTCACCTGAGCAGCACCCACCCTCTGGTACTGAAAAATGCTTCTTCCAAAAACAGGAGGATGAGGGACCTGAACACCGAAGATTTCATACTTAGAAAATCACAGCTTTCCCTGCATGTAGTTATACCCAGCATCCTACAAGCTGAGGAGGAACAGGGAGCCAATCCAGGAAAAGAGAGTCTTCACCTGGGTATGTATGTTCACCCAGAGCAGCCAACTCAGTGCACAGCCCCATTGGCAACAGCTCTTCCACTCCACTGCAAGTGCAGAACACTTCCAGAGAGGAAAACAAAACCATCAGTTCAATAAGCTCAGTAGGAAGCACCTTCATTTCCAGTGAAGAAAAGCAGAGTCATTAGTTCAGACAGCTACAGCTTTGGTTTTTAAAAATGACACCTTTCCAAATTTCTCCATCCCACAGGCTGGGAGCCCACTTCCTGCAGGCAAGCTGTAGCTTGCAGTTTTACTACTCACAGTCACATCAATGTGTGCCAATTAACACACACAACAATATAGCTCATAAAATATGTATTTTGCTCTCATAAGGCTGCTGCAAAGAAAACCCTTTCCTCTTAGGAAAAAAATGGATAAAATTAAAATTTTAATTTTTTTTTTTAATCTGCTTTTTAAAATCTACATGAGACTCTACAAAGATAATCCAAACTGCAGATGTAGTGACCCACCACAGGACAATAAAGGTAAGATACTTTTCTTCAATCCCGTGAAGTTTCTTGTTTTAGTTTTGAAGGAAGAAGTGATTTTTTCTCTGTTGAATAAAGAGAGCAGTAGCACATAATTTCACCTTCAAGTTCTGTGAACAAGAATGAGTACCATCATTCTCTAAATATGCACTTGTGCTGAATGGACAATGTGCTCTGAGTGTTTTTTTACTAGTTACAATAGGATCATGATAGAGAAACAAAGTGTCTAAAGTGAGAATGAGAACAAGTCCTAAAATAACGCACAAAAGCATCGATGCTTTCCAGACTAAAATAAACTGTAGCAGATTATGAAAAGTTTACATTGAACTGTCTTCTTAGTCTCACCATACCAATTAAAACAGTGCTACTTGTCTAATTGCTTCTGTCATTCATAATTTAACAGCAGGTCTACCCCACTTTCAAAAGTATATTTAAAATTTTATGTACATGTAAAACAGAGTCAAGTGCGTGCATGTCACAGTTATGCTCTCTAGGATTAGAGGCACCCTCTTAGGGGTGGTTTAATCTTCCTGTTTAGAATTTTAGCATTCACCTATCCAGCTAAATATAATCTGATTAATAAAACTCAAATTCTTATGATGCCTAGGTCTATTTTCCAGAAAAATGGTCTTTTAAAATGCTCATACTCCAAGAGAGAATAGTGTAGGGAATGTATCCTGAAGTTGTACACATAGTTATACATCACGAAAGTAAAATCATTAGGTGCAAACTCAGAGTTACAACAGAAACAGACCATCATATCTTTGTGTATACAGCTAACTAACTGCACGTGCACACAACTGCAGTAAGAGATCTGAGCATTCAGCTACATTTTTCAGGCAACTGCCATAACCACATGTCATCCCCCTCTGACCACAGTTTGATAAGCAATTACTTCTTTCAGCAGCAGTGATGCCGGCAGAAACAGCCCTTACCTCCTACTCCCTGCCACTCCCTCCTTTCAGGCCACCTTCTCAGCCCCGACACAGCAACCCCACAGTCAGACAGATCAGAGTTAAAAGTAATCAATAAAAAAGAAGAAAAGGCGCTTTTGAACCCACTGCAGTTCCCCGATGCAGTTCCCCATGAGCCCCACAAATGGCTGTGCTAGTCCAGCTCAGAGGGTGGCAGGGGGCTGCTTACGCAAGCACAGCTCACTCAGGAAACACATGCCAAATCTCTCCCTCAGGAAGCAATTGTGTTTGCACCAAAACATCTGAAAAATCTTCCCCCTCTGTGCCCAGTCTGTTGGACCTTGGCCTGGGAATATGGATCCGGAAGGGATCCCTGGGGGTGTCCTGGTCCCCTTCCTCACAGCTGCAGACAAGAGCCAACTCAGCAGATCCAATCAGTCAGTGCTGTAGCAATGCAGCTGTCAGGTAAACGGTGCACAGCTTGAAGCTGAAGTGAATGTGCAAGCTGGGGCGAAAAGAAAGTTCCTGAGGTTTCCCCTGTTTACATATCAGCTGAATCAATTCTGATAAAGCTTTGTAAAATTAAATTACACACTGTGCCTTAGTGTTTTTCATCATCACTTTCCAGCTTCAGGTTAAAGCAATAGTTAATGATTGAATTTTAAAGGCATTAATGTAGAAACCCCTTAGGGAAGCCCAGAGAAACCTTCTGTTAAAATATAGCTTCTGTTACACTGCTGCAAAAGATGGAAAAGTAAACATTAAATATAATGCAACTGTAAAAATATAAAACAAGAACACATTATGAGCTATGCAGCACTAAAAAAAAATACAAAAAGACAGTAACAGCTGATGATTTGAGGTGAGCAATAACACAGCCCTAACTGAGGCATAATAGAATCACTCTGAGGAAACTGCAATTCTGTTTCACTTCATTAAGTTTCATGTTATCCTCCAATTTCCCAGCACGAACGGAAACGTTTCCTCATTGCCACTGTAGGAGCAGACCTACAACAACAGACTCAGCTGTCCCAACCAGCTTGTTAACTTAATGAAATCAATTCAGTCAGAATGCTATCACACAAATCTAAATTCATCCCAAATACCAACTTAACAGCTTACCTGTCGAGATATTAAACAGAACAGGTCGATAAATGAGTGGCAAATTATCAGAAAGTTCAAAATAAGGAAAATAGTCACTGTATCTTCTGGCTTTTTTTTTTTTTTTTTTTTTTTCATTGAATAGATTCCCTGAATTTAGTCAGCCTGTGAGCACACAATTTCCTACAAGACACGTGCCACTTGGCCCAAGTCTATCACTGCACACCTGGTTGTCCTACAAGGGACTAAGAATTCTCCTGGAAATCAATTGCATTAATATCCCAGAAGAAATATCAAGCCTGTTTAGGATAAGGATTGCTGTGATCAGCTACTCCCACCGTTAACTATCCCTGTGGAAGGCCACAGGCCAGCTCTCCAGCCCAGCTGAGCAGCCTGTGCCTCGGGTTTTGGAGCTTTTGGGGAGCTGCTCACACACACTCACACACACACACAGACACACACACACTCTCAAACAAAGGCACACTCACACACAGACACACACACACAGAGGCACTCACACACAGACACACAGACACGCACAGAGGCACACTCACACACAGACACACAGACGTGCGCACACACACAGAGGCATACACACACAGACACACAGAGGCACACTCACACACACACTCACATACACAGAGGCACACAGACACACTCACACACGCAGACACACAGACTCTCACACACACAGAGGCACACTCACACACACCCCCGTGCACGGGCATCCCGGTGACAGCCGCGGGTCCGCACACACGGGGACGACGGCAAGGTGCAGCACTGCCTCTCACACCTGCTTCTGAACCGGTACATTTGTTCTGCTTATGCAACAGGAATAAAAGATACCTGAGTTTCCTCATACCATCTAGCAACTTGAACCGCTGTTTATCCTTAAGCGCTGTTTACCTGACTAACATCTTACCAGACCAACAACTTATACCTACGTACGCACGTATATACAGTTCCTTCATTAAACAGTGGCGTTTACATTCATTTTTATTGATTTTTCAATGTTTCCGCAGTTTTACCACGAGCCAGGCAGGGCAGGAAAGCGACCCGGCTGCAGCCTCACCGCCGGGGAGCCGCGCTGCCCGCCCCGCTCCGCGCCCCGGTCCTGCCACCCCTCTGTCCCTGCTCGCTGCTCCCGGGCCCCGCAGCCGCGCACGCCCTACCTGCGGGCAGCAGCCCCTACCTGCGGGCAGCAGCCCCTACCTGCAGGCTGCAGCCCCCACCTACGGGCAGCAGCCCCCACCTACGGGCAGCAGCCCCCACCTACGAGCAGCAGCCCCTACCTGCAGGCTGCAGCCCCCACCTACGGGCAGCAGCCCCCACCTGCGGGCAGCAGCCCCCACCTACGGGCAGCAGCCCCCACCTACGGGCAGCAGCCCCCACCTGCAGACTGCAGCCCCCACCTACGGGCAGCAGCCCCCACCTGCGGGCAGCAGCCCCTACCTGCGGGCAGCAGCCCCCACCTACGAGCAGCAGCCCCTACCTGCAGGCTGCAGCCCCCACCTACGGGCAGCAGCCCCTACCTGCAGGCTGCAGCCCCCACCTACGGGCAGCAGTCCCTACCTGCGGGCTGCGGCTCGGCAGGAGCCCCGCGGCCGCCGGTGCGCGCTGCCCCGCGGGGGCGGTGGCTCCGCGGGCCCGGGGCGGGGGCCGGGCGCGCCCGCCCCGCCAGCGCGGCCCCCGGCACAGGAGGCAGGGAAGCGGCTCGGTTTGGCTCAGCCCCCTCCCTGCCGGAGTTTGCTCGGCCACCCCGGTCGCCCACCTGGCCGACTGGTTGCCGCTCCCCGCAGCGGGGCCCGGTGGGCTCGGCCGAGCGCTGCCCCTCGCCCCGCTCCGTCAAGCTGTCATCGGAGGCAGCCGGAGTCTCTCCTTCGTGGTACCTTCAGCAACACGAAAAAGTGCGTCTCAGCAGTGCCACGGGAGCTTTCATCGCATTAAGAGGGATTTTTTTCTTCCCATGGAGGCAAAGTCAGTACTGGGATTTGTGGATCAGTGCTCTCAGGCATTTCATAAGATATTTTTAAACGGTTCCAAAGTCAGACAACACTCAAGAGTGGAAATAACACCAGAACTTGTGCGTAAGGGTGGCCCTCTGTCACATACACCAGCCCTTCCTCCCCATTAGGAATCATGCTGCAGTTTGGCAATCTTTAAATTTTCAAACAGTTCAAAACCCCAGACCAGACCAGGGGAAGGGCTCATGTAGATTTGGACCCTAGACTCTTGGAACAAGTTTCAAATTCCAGCAGCCTTCTGTTTATCCAAGAAAGATAAACCAAGTGGCCTGCTGAATACTGCATGTGTTTTCAGGCAAGATCTGGAAAGCAGCAGGTCTTTGCTCAGAAAGGACATTAAACATCCTGTGACACTTTCCATGAGAACAAAGATAAAATAGGATCTTTTCTTACCCTTCTTGTTGCCAGACAAGAGCTGCTTGGTCCTTGTCTTTCCCCGGGGACCTTGCTGCCTTCCAGTGCTTCTATAAAGAGCAAGTGCAAAGCTCCCAGCAGCATGCAAGCAGAGCCCTCGGAGGGCGGCAGAGAAGTGTTTGCCCTGCTGGTCTTCAGGAAAAGTTCAAGCATACATGATTTGGGTGAGCATGGCAGCTTCAGAGTAGATAATTAGTTGGAAAAGACTTCCCTTTCTAGGCGACTCTAGAGTTGCTCTGTGCCGTACAGCAGCACAAGAGAGCTAGGAGAGAATGATCTTTCCCCTCCTTCTGCACACTGTGGGATGAAGCTGCACACCACCTGTGTACATCTTCCCTAATACAGGTACACCTCCTCCTGTGGCGTGTGGCCCTCAGTAGTTCAAGAGAAAAGGGGCTAGGTTTTCCCCACCATGCATGTGGTTAATAAAACTTGTCCTTGAACAAAAAAAGTGCAGCTCTTACTTTCTTGTTGAGTTTTTGATTTTTTTTCCCCTCATTTTTATATTTCTTCAGTATTTTAGAAAGATTTTTAATCTTACGCGTATTAAACTGTGCTTCATGTTGGAAGATTTCCTTTGCCAAAATACACTGCTAACATAATTGCAGCAGGCTTTATTTGAACTGCTTAACACTGCAAGATACAATTCTGAACAGGATGGTCTGAGCATTAAGCTA
Source organism: Aphelocoma coerulescens (assembly GCF_041296385.1). Classification (NCBI taxonomy): domain Eukaryota; kingdom Metazoa; phylum Chordata; class Aves; order Passeriformes; family Corvidae; genus Aphelocoma; species Aphelocoma coerulescens. The sequence continues at coordinate 19,922,992 of NC_091020.1, forward strand.
CCGGCCAAGAGACTGGGGATCTCAAAATTGCAGCAAACTTCCTCTGCAAGTCTGGTTGGCAGCATCTCTATGACAACTCCCCATCAGCAGTGGGAATGACAGTGGTTATCTTTATTGGCTACTGACATTTTGACACCTGGCTCAACGACAGGTAATGCTTCTCTGTGGTGTGGAAAGGATATTGAAGGATATTGTCAGAGCACTACAGCCCATTGTGCATTGTACATCCCAGGGAAACTCAGAGAGGCAATAATACCACTCACACCCTGCTGACCTGCCCTTGGCACTACAACAACTTTAAAACATTTTTGTGCTATTTAACTTTTATATAAATTCATTTTAAGCACTGAAGTATCAGAAGCTGGATATTGCCAAATCAAAATGCATGCCTTCATTTGGTTCTTGGATCAAAACTCTAACAGTAATAGAAATACCAGGGTTTGGGTTACACGCGTGTTTTACACATTCATGACAGGCTTCCTTTTGTCACAAATTCTTCTCATGCAAGTTTCAACTGCTGACACCAGCTGGACAAACAACACAAAAGAAGTCACAAATAATGGCCTTAATCCTTCCAAAGTTGGAGGACTATGCATGTTGCTTTCTCAAGTGCTGCAATCAAGATAGGACAGGAACACATGTCCTCACCTGGAGTGCCTGACCGGGCAAAGACAACACAGTTGGGGAAGGGCTTGTTTTGGTTTGGTTCCTGTGCAAACAGGAGTAATTCCTTTACACTCTTTCACACTTCGCAAACCACAAAAATAACAGAAAGTATACTACTATAGAATTCAACAGGTAAAAATAAATGTTTTTACAATTTGGAGGATGGTTAGGGTGCCATGATACTGTTGACATATGGCCTTCCTATATAATGAGTGTTCTTAAATTGAACCTTTATGTACAAATACCTGTTGGAAACTGAAAACCTCACTACCATCCTTCCACTGCCCTCTTCTCCCATCTGCCTGTTGCAGCCAGCCAACAGTACAGGGAAATGCTGTAATGGCATGCTCAGAGTAACATTTCCAGATCTGGTCACTACACTTGGATCTACAACCTTTGGCATCCTATAGCCAAGGGAACCCAGCTTCCCTGGCATCTCTAAAAATTAAGCCAAGGACTGAGGAAACTGTAGGTCCCTATGGTTCCTTCAGCCCCCTCTCTGCAGCTATAGTCCAAATTTTGCCAACTCCAAGGCAAGAAGGTAAAGCACTCACCACTTGAGAGCTGAGGCTCCTTTCTGGAGGTGAAGGCAAGCTCTGTTTCTTACCGACACACAAGATTTTAGCAAGGAATCAAAAGACTGATAAATTCCTAAAAATATGTGGCTGTGTAAATCATGTATGTAACCTAAGATAGAAAAAAAGGGTATGTAATGGCCTCCTCACTTTTTCATGGACACTAGCAATTCCTGGAACATAAGACCATAATTCGGCATCAGACCAAAAGATGCATTTAAAACCAGACAGTTTCTAATGACACTCAAAACTAGATGAGGGTATGTCTTGCTACCTACTGAGTGCATCATCTTCCAGAATATTGGGAAATTTTGGCAGAAGTATCCTCTCTTTCTTGATATAAATATAGGTAAATCAATACTCAATATTAGTTGAACAAGAGGATAATTCATCCTCCTTTTACTGATTAAAAACTTCCACATTTCAAATCTCCTGCGTTGCTCCTCTTTATCTGTGTGTCATGGAAGTCCTTGGTCCAAGCACACACTGTAAGATTTTTGGACATATTTATATGCATTTATTTTACAAAGACCTGCATTCCAGCTAGCAAGTGCAACAATTTTTCACTGGAAAACACAGATTCATCACTACAAATGTCCTATGGAAACATCATTTAACAAAACTTGGCTGCAAAAAGGCAGCCAAAGATTTAAAAAAAATTCCTTATATTAAAAATTACTTGCTTTGGGCAGCCTGCTTGGCTTCCTTGCTAGCAGGCTTTTTTAGGTGGAAAAAGTGAAATGAAATGCAGACATCTTGAAATTTCCCATCAGAAGAAAAACTTAATTAGACATTGGACTTTTTCACAGCATGGGAATAATAAATTTGAATTAGTTGTACTTGGAAGCAAGCCTTTGCACAGCTATTCCAGTCTTTCTTCCATATTCACTGTGGACCAGAAGCTTGGGCTACTTAATCCATACAGAAATCTGACCCCAAATATAGGCTGTAATGTCACTCCAGTCTGAGGAGACCTAACCATTTCCATCGTTCTATAGTTTTTCATAGCATTATGCTTTTGTTCTTCTAGATGAAAAGTATGGCTTGCTGTGCTCTGCAGAAGAAATGGTGTTAGCAACTTACCCTGCTCATCATCAACACCGTTGCCTGTCCCAGCTCTCAGGGAAACACACAAGCTAAAGAAGGTTGAATTGGGGATCAAGGCCTGAAGGCAGTGCAGGTGGTCCCTATCCTATTCTCCAAATCAGCACACAAAACCAAGTAAAAGAAGATGGTAAACCACCACCAATTCTTCACACCTCCACAACACAGAAAACCAGTCATTTGACAAGAATTTGCTGTACCTCAGACAAAACTCTGGCTGGTGTTTGCTGACTGCTGGGGCTTTCAGAGAGAGTTCCTCATCCAACCCAGGGTATGCTGTACCTCTAGACAAGGTTTTGCTCCAACTCACCTATAAAATGCACAGCTTAACACCTAGGACTACTTTCAATTCAGCTTTTACTACCTAATTGTTGTATTTGTTGTGTTCACAGGCTGGGGGAGAAGTTTCTTTGGTTTAAACTTTAATACACTCCTTTAAATAAAATATTCTCATTGATAGTATCTACAGCAAACATTTACAGAGTTAACAAACACAGAAACTATTGTCATTCCACACAGAAAGTTACAAGCACCAAAGATTTCTGTTTTATTTGGAGATGTACCAGATTAGTCCCAGGGGCACTTATGCAACACAGAATCTTACAGATAATTGGTTTTTTCACCCTATGCTTGGTGCAACATTTTTTCCCCCTCATTCGCTTGCTTTTTTCTCTCCGAGTTAAGCATGTACAGACAGAGGCCTAAACCAGAGCTAGCTAAAACTCCATCAGAAACTATCTGCTCTGAGTAGAACAATATTTTGGTAAATATTACAACATTGATTATCCATGGCCTTGCATTTTGGTATCGGCCACATGGCTGCAAGGCCGGTCAGGCTGCTGCCTGCCAGGGCTCTGTTCCTTCTCCCCACAGGGCAATAGTATTACCTAGCATGTCATTCCTCTAAGACTAGTGCTGCTAGCTTTATAACTGGTGACACAAACTTCATAGACAGATTTCTGATTCAAGCCTGAATAATATTTTACTGAAGTGTTTTCTTGTTTGTGTTTTAAAAAGTTCTCTGTTGCTCTGCCTTTCTTTCTGTGCGTCCCAAAGTTCCCCTTACTGAGTTGCCAGTCATACACCACTACTTCCTAGCACAGCAGGGAAAGTGGAATGGTCAGGGACTGAAAGGGAACTGACTCTCAATTACCTTCTCTCCTCCCACGGGTCTGCAAGGCAATAGGTTAGAAAAGGAAAAGCCAGTTCTTATACTTCTGTGAATAAAAAGATTTCAATTGCCCAACAATGTCCATACACAGGACAGACAAACTTCTATAGTGCCTTATGCCCATAGTCAATGGCCCCAACAGTGGTGTCAGTAACAGCTCTTCTGCTCCTAGCCTGATAAAGGGGCTTATAATTCCAGAGTTGGTGTCTTAGAACTTTATAGCAATGTACATAAAATGAAACTTTAAGCAAATTCCTGCAATGCTGTGAACCAGATGTTCACGAAAATCTCACATAGGCACTTTTATAATTGCCTTTTGGGTAGGAGAGCTTGAACAGAGAGACGTTGCATGACACCTTAAGAAAATCAAGCTCCAAATTGAGGGGGAAAAGACAGGAAATTGAAAAAAGAAGTCTTCTTGACTAAAACTAAGCTGACCTCTATGATTCTTCCCATGAATAAAAGGTGAATTAGTCTGCAGAGTTTAGTGCCTTTTCTGCTCCTTTTTTTTTTTTTTTTTTGATACAATTTCTTATGTGATGAGAGCAAGGAGTGGAGAGAAATTCAGTTCCTGAATGTTTTCTGCCCTAGCTGTAAAAGAGCAAGTGTGAAGTGTGCTATGGGTCAGCCAGCAGCTGAACAATCAGGAAGCAGCTTTAGCTTCCCTTGCACTGCTTTTCCCCCTCAAAGAAGAGGCAAACCAGTGATGCCTGGGGGCTGCTACACTGCACAGGCAAATCTGCTGGAGAGAAGTCTACAAACCTCCTATATTTGAAGAGAAAACTTATTTTCTAAGCTGAAAAAGAAGTGACAAACACTTGGAAATTTGGGAGCGTTTTTGGCTTATCTTGTAAATATTTCTGGATTCTTTTATGCACAGCCTTTTGTAGCCAAGTGCAATATGCTGAAAGCTAGCTGGGTAACAGCATGCTCCATGTTTAGGACATAGGAACAGCATGTTTTTGTTCACTTATTCAAATAGCAGTAGGGGTGAGGTTGCTCAAAAAACAAAACAATTCTACCAAAAGGAACTAAAAAAAATTTTAAGTACACCCAGCATTTTGTAAATCATTTAGCCAGCCATCTTTGGAAATGCTAAATTCATTTTTTCATTTAGGGTTTTTTTTATTAATATGCATTAGTTCACAGTTAATTTTTAAAATATAAAAAGAGTAAGAACAATTTTCAAAACAGGAAAGTGTTCTTACTGCTCAAATCAACACCAATAATAAGTTTTTATCTCCAGGTGAAGCCTATCCAATCTTTTCAGAGGAGAAACCTCTCACAGCTTCTCAGTTGCCTTGCCCACATTACACTACTGCATTTCACAAAACCGATGTTCACCGACCACATTTGGTGTGCTGCCTCCATTGCCTCCTGCTGACTATCAGGATATCAGTGGGGTAATTCCACTGGGAGGACAGAGGGGGCAGATGTAGGTAATAATACTGCTATCCCAACTCAGTATAACATCTGCAAGGTTGGTAATGATTTACTGCCTTACAGGAGAATATTTCAATCGCAGCCTCCTAAATGATGCAGCTGTTATAAAAGCTTGTAGGAAAGAGCATTTTGATCAGCATGTCTTTCCTTGGGCTTGAGACATTCATTTCTTCATCCTTACATGTATTTCCACTTCCACCCAACCCAGCATCTGCATTAGAAACTCCTACAAGCTGAGACCAGCTGTTTTATTTTTGTGCAATTTGCTAACATTTTAATGCAAAACAAATCCTCTGAACAAGTCACAGCATACCAGTGGCCACACCATCTTGTTGGCTTGAAGAACTGATATGTGTGTTGTGACAAAAGGCATTATCAAACCGGTGTCTGTCCACGATGAGACTCCATCTTGCTCTAAGCACTGTTCCCTGATGCTTTCAAAGATGCAACAGAAAACATGTATTTCCTTGCAAGGAAAAGGTCATCTCCCAAAAGATTTTAAACCCAAAAAAGCCATTTGGAAAAAAAAAAAATCTATTATATGAGAAAACTGGCAACATGGTTAGCTGAGACCACATCCTCATGGATGGGCATAAATGGAAATCTCGGTAACGGATAAACTCAACCCTGTACCTGCACTGCCAAGGCTGCTTTGGTACAGCAGCATCTGCTCAAGGGCAGCTTCTGCTTCCTATTGACACCATGATAATTTTCTGCCATTTCTTTTATGTCCTTCGTATACCTTTTTATAAGTTCTGTATTCTTAGTGCTTTTTGCCTACATTCTTGGACTTGTTTGTTCAGCTGGGAGACGAAACATTTTAGAAGCTTCATAGCTAGGGGTTAGTGTGCCCCAGACCCCAAGGCACTCTCCAGAATACATTCTGTAAACTATTCTGTAAGATAGAACCATCCAGGGGAAGGTTCCTTGGGGAGGGGAGCTCACTCAAGCCTCTCACTGGGGAATCTTTGATAGATATGCTAATTAGTAAGACCTATAATGTTACACCAGATCTTTTGAAGATACACATTGTGGTGTGCATTCGACCTGGACGTAGTGCACCTAAGGATCCTTAAAATAAATACCAAGGTAAAATCCTTTTTTCCCTTCTACCCATGTTTGACTCTTGATTTTAAGACCAGGAAAAGGCATCAGTATTAAATGCCCGGATTCACTCAAACACTTAAGTTTGAAAAGACATGAACGGGTCATCCACCCAAAAAACCTGAAAAACTATGAAGTTGTCACCTTGGAAGGACACTTCTGAAGGTGGAAGCGCCTTGATCATCACAACAAAATAAGGCAAAACCACTTAAGAACAGGGAATGACACATTGTTTTAAGTAAAGCATGATGCCAGTTCGTGCTGTTTACCCTCCTTCATTCCAGGTACCAAGAGGTAGCAAGACACAAACCAGACCACGGTCTTTTTCACAGCCTCCATTTAATCCCAAATTGAAAGATACCTTTTGTACTTTAAAAACAGAACCCAGTAGAACTCCTCATCTGACTGGAAACAATCATGTATGTTTATTTTGTCATCAGTTCAACCCCATATGGTTCTCCCACCTCTAAAGTTCTGCTGTGTCCTGCCAAAAATCACTTGCAAGTATCTTGTGACAGTCTAACGGGAAAAGAAGTGCTGATAACAGTGAAACACCAGGACAGCTTTGCTGAGGTTGGAATGAACTGCAAGCACCCTACTTGTCCTAGAAGTCAGATTCTTGTACTGCCCCCTGCACCCCATGCTAGCCTTCTCTATCAAACTTGACAAAGTAGATACTCTTAGTCATCTCTCACTCTTCATCCAGCAGTACAGATTTTCCCCCAGTACCTCAGTCCAAAAATCTTACTTTGTAAAACAGAGACCCTTCTTCCTAGGGGATGTAATTAGACTTTTTTTTGTCAAAACCATTAAAAATTGGGGTTTCTTGGTGGTGGTGCAGGAAGAATGAAGAGAGTAGCATGTGATAAAAGAACAAATGTTCAAGTCCAAAAGCAGCACAGGACAAGACAATCAACAGCAATGAGTCCAATGCGTTCTACTCCAATTTACCTGAATAATTAATTACCTTACCATGTTTCAGAAAGAGAAGCTAGGTTAACAAGGCTTGGCCTGGTAAGAGGTCTCTAATTTATACCAAAACAAGTATTTTCAACACATACTAAATGCAGACTCGCCAATCTCCCTTAGGGAAGGCTGCTTATTCAACCTCACCATTTCCAAAACAAAAAAGATCCAAGAATCTGGGTATTTCTAGCTTCTCAATAATACTCTTCGATAGTGCTGCAGTTGAACTTGGCCTGCACAAACTCCCAGTTTGTACCAGTTATAGTAGAGGTTTATCTATGTACCTGAGCAAGGCTGTTTTCAGACTTTAGATGCTTCTGGATGATGGGAGGAACCCATCCCCAAGGGGCACCTTGGGGAACCCCTTCCAACAGATGACTGTAGACAGCAACTGGATACCAAACCCAATCAGAAAAATTCAAGACACCACCAATGCTCTTAAAAATGCCCCAAAGTACTCCCCTATGGGAAAAATATTGTAACAGTGCCAGAAATCAACCACACTGTCATTCATCCATTACCTTAATATGGAGGGGGAACATGGAGAGGAAAACAAGAGCTGGGATTAGTGGAGGCAGGCAAAGTAGCAAGCTACAGTAGTAGCAGATCAATATGATGGTACTGGTGGGGACACAGAAAAAGTAGTCAATTGTAGACTTCAAGGCAACAAAGAAATAGTTTTTCAGTAGGGTTTTCTCCCTCAGGAAAGGAAGAATTAAATTTGCAGTGTCATTTTCCTCTAGTTTCTCCTACTTTTTGACTTTCCACAACTCTTTATCCTGTTAAGTCTGCTAATGTTTTTGCCAACCAGATGTACTCATTTATGTAGTATACAATTCAGAGTACTTTTTCTCATTCTTTTAACTACAGCAATTCACCTATTAAGCATTTTAAATTTCAAATCAGCATTTTTAAGGTAAAGTTTTATTTTGTGCTTCTCCTAGAATTGTGATCAACTTACCTGACAGTCCCTAGAATCTTACAGCTAACTTCAGGGCTACAACAATTGTGCTTTTCTTCTTCAACCACACAGCCTCAATTTGTGCATCTTTAAAGTCCTTCTATGTCTCTCTGAATGGCTAGGGTTTTTTTGAATGTGTGTGGGTTTTTTGTTTGCTGGGTTGTTTTTTTTGTTTGGGTTTTGTGGTTGTTGTTTTGGGGTGTTTTGTTTGTTTGTGTTTGGGGTTTTTTTTGTTGTGTTTTTTTTTTTTTTTAGAAGGAAAGGATTTTAATCTTAAAAGAACTGCTATTTCTTATTTGTTTACTTAACGTTACAGTCTTCCTTCACATAAGTTCAAATGTGAAGAATGCAAGAACACCTAGGTGCCAGACATTCCCATATCAAATTCCCTTCAAAAAATGACAATGGAGAAAACGACGGGATCTTTCTCTGAAACAAACCAACCAAGCAGTTACATGGCTGATGTTGTGCTTCCCTCTACTGTTTATCAGAAGCAGCACAGTAACCTCTTAACATTCTGAAGTTTTCCTTAAAAAAAACAGTGTACAAATGAATCTTCATTCACGGGCAAAACTTAGCCAATAACCTAAATCAAAGGGGTTTTTTTCTTTATTAAAAAAATAAAGGCACTGAGCAGAACCATCTGCCCTTATCTCAAGTTCAATATTACAGAAAATATCAACTTCAAGACACTAATATCTCATCTTTTGGTTTACAGTCCTTTAAAGTCAACTTTAAGCAGGAGAAAGGCTTCAAAGACAAAAGCTTTATAATGAAGAGTAAAAACATGTCAAGAACCAAACAATTACCATGGAAGTAAGTGGTCATGTATGTCACAAAAAAAAGTGTTACATATGTCACATCATTGCTTCCAAGAAATGAATTCCACAGATACATTAAAACTGTCAAAACAGTAGTGGTCTTTATTTCCATCAGACAAGTTAACACTTCAGTTCATTTTACCATCTTTCAACATTTGGGAGATATCTAAGTTAATGACTTAAAAAAGTGAAATAAACCCCCTTCCAAAAATATACTGAATTTTATACTGTCCCTCTTATGAGTCATTTACATTATGTGACATCACATATAATCTTGCAAGACAAAATAATTTATGAACTGTTTTTCAGCCTCTCATTTGTGAGCCCTCAAGGTGTCTAAGGAAAGCAAGTTTATACATGCTCTGCAGCAACCTAAGTACATAGATTTCAAAGGGATCTCAATTCAACTTGGAAAAAAAAAAATCTAGAGGTCCACAAATCAGAAAAGGTAGAAAATACTGTATTGGAATAAATGCTCAAATTTTAGTGTCCTGGAGGGAAAGTTAACACTAGTTTAAAAACAGAAAAGACTTTAGTCAGTATTTTTCTAATTTTAGTAATTGGGCTTTTAATAATGCTGTTATCAGTTGTTTTCAATTACGAACAAGTTAAAACCCGCAGATTACAGAAAAATAAGTGAAAACAATCTCCCTTTGTCATCTAATACCAAGTGTGAATAACATCTTTACTACAGAACTCTTCATGTTGATCAGATGTTTTCATCTGAAACAGATTTTCATTTTAGTGTCAGTTGAATAATTAAAACTTTAGTTCACATCTTGTTTAAAATTATTATAGAGAAGAATCAGTCCTGCAAAACCAGCTGGCAGTCTCTTCCTGTTGCAATTCATGACTACTGAAAAATCACAGTCTTAAACCCCCTGCTATTACCAAGCTTCCTCACAGTCCTTTGAAGAAACTCATTTAGCCACAGAATGGTTTGCAAATTTATTTTTTTTTGGGGGGTGGGGGGGCAGACAGATGTTAAATAAAAAAGTGTCTCATCTCATGAGGAAAGAAAAGGCAAAAAAATAAACGACTAGTTTTCACAGTAAAATGCATCAGCTTTGCAGTTTCATTTGAAACCAAGAACAAATCATGAAACGTCATGAAAATAAGATTAAAAAATCTCCTAGAGTGATTACTAAATGAAATTAAAATTACCACACTAATCAGTAAACCCCAGAAGAAAAGCAGATGCCTCATATCACAGGTCCAACACTAAACAGTATCCATTTTTTAAAATAAATTCATAAAATTTGTATGTTTGGCCACTTTGCACATTTTTCCCCTAAAAAATACAGTGTACAGAAAAAAAATCTCGTAATTCCCAGTATGAATTCTGAAGGTCAAAACCCAGAAATTAAAGATCAGCTAAAAGGATTTTAAATTATTTACAAATCCAGCAGGTAGAACTACCATAATGGCTTCACTTCCATCCTTGTAGTGGCTTTCACTCTTATCCAGCAGCATCTGCAGTAGGAATCTCTTCAGACAGCTTCATCACTGATCATCTGTCATTTTAAGCATTTCTAGAAGAGCCCCAACAGCTCCAAAATAACCCTTTAAACAAAGGCAAAAGAAAACCAAAACAAATCAAATTCCAAAATAAGACATAAGCATGAACACAAACTTTTCAGTTCTGTTAAAGCAATGAAAGGAGTATCGGCCCTACCAAATATTTGCTCTATCTAAAATACAATTTAATAAGATCTTCTTTAGGTAGAAGGAAGGGCCTGATACTGGAAAAAGTCTTACATACTTCTCCAAAATTATATAAAAAAAAGAAATTACAGAACCATAATACTGATGCTGTACTGAAGCAGGGAAGTTTCCATGATGGACCTGTCCATCTGGTAGTCACCCCAGAGTTATGCTTGCAAAAATGAATTATACTTGGGGTTTTCATATACCAGCCCACACAAATGAACGTTGTTGGCATCAGGTTCAGAAAGCAAGTATGAGAAATGGGCAATGTTTAACAACACATACCACAAGATTAGTGATCAAACCAAGGAGTTAACAAGTAATATTTTCAAATGAATTTGTAAACTAAATAGCATTTATGCAGAACTTACCTTGTACATTCAATTCAAAGCAATGGCATTTGTCCCCTTTCAAGTTCACCAAATAAAGAACTACAAGAATTTTGTACTTACAAATAGAAGTATAAGCTCAACATATATTTCCTCACCTCATGTTCCAAAAACAGAGCTTTTAGCTGTCCCTTGGACCAATAATCCATAGCATATGCTAGCACCTTCATAGAAATCATATTAATTCTGAGAAAGTTGCCAACAAACACCACCTTGTCGATGTTCTGTAAAATTGAATTTGAAAAACAGACAAGAAAAATTATATTCAGCTAAATTATTTCCCTCATTCAACATGTACCTCTGCCCCTACTATGAAGTTAAATGGGAATTTTAGGTTACATTTAAATACTTCAGACTGAAAAGTCAAAAAATATTGCAGTTACTGACCGCTAAGTAAGAGACGCTGCAAGAGCAGGGAGGTGCAGAGTTTTATTCCAAAGAGAGAGAGAGGCTATTATCATAGATGATCAGTATTTCCTTAAAATACTGAATAAATATCAGGACCTTCCCAACATGACTCAAATTATGAGTGTTTTGGTGGTGGTTTTGGTTTTTTTAATTGTATATGGCTGCACTGAAGACATCTTTGCCCCCTGCATGGTAAATGAAGCAACTTTCTAGAGATCGCTGTGATTATTAAGTCCAGATGGAGAACTTCTGAAGGGTATATGACAAGGATTATGTATAGATGGGAAGAAGCATCTTTCATTATCTATTATCAGGACTGTGACTGCATTTTCAAAAAGCAAGTGAAATGGAGCCGACATAATACTTGACATGTATGGCATTCCTTTGTTTCAAAGCTCATTTGAACTCAGGTTTCATTCAGGAAATTAAGATTTTTTTGAACCATCAGCACTAGGCTGCCAATGAAAAAGCCACAGACTATCCTTACTTGTATGTACATCACTACAGTGAGCAGTGGCTCTGTGTGGTGTTTAAACAATGCCCATAACTATCTCACCAAGCCCAATTCTGCCCATTATGCACAAAACTGCACTTGCATTTTGCATTGGTGTACCAGATGATGTTGACCAGACACTAGAACTGGTCTAGAAGATTCAGTAGGAGGCCACATCCTGGAGACAAAAGCTTTTACAGGAGTCCTGAAGAGCCCTAGAAAGGTTATCTTCAAGAGTCTTCCACAGAAGATTGCCAGAAAAGCTGCATAGGGGCTAGAGTTAGCAAGGGCTACCCCTCTGCATTACTCCAGCTCTATAAAGGCCAACAGCTGGCTCTGCAGCAATTCCTGTGCTACAGGCACAGCTGTGCCGTGTCCCGGACTGCGCCGGTGACACAGCCCAGGGAACATCCTCACGGGAACGCTCGGCGCTGGAGAGAGCCCGTCCCCACACGCCGTATCCAGTCTGCTGCCTGAGGGACACGCCTGACTGCCCTCCAGCCAAACACAGCAACACAAACTTTACTGAAATCACTTAGCTTCAGTCACCTGTCTCCTTAGGCTCTGCAGCCACACCACCATGCATTCATACTCATTCCTAGGAATTTATGACTGAAAATAACTTCTTAAATTTCAAAAGGCTGCTATGGAACACGGCCAAGAGCACCTCGCATCCTTGGATAAGGCAGTTTTGTCTCTGAAGTAACTCGGGACAAAGGAGGGACAAATATGCAACTAATTAATTTCCTTTAATGCCATTTCATAAAACTGATTAGAATCTACATTTCAGTTTCATATGCATATGATTTTTTCTGAATATAAAAACAAAGCTACTGTTACCAGAAACAATACCTAATGCAGAGTATATTGAATCTAAAAAGTACTAGTCATATCTAAGTAGAATAACAGTGCATATCAACATGCAAATTTCATATCAATTTTGTTTTCCAGCATTCCTTGAGTTGACAAGGTTAAAAATTGTATTGATAATATCAAGTTTCCTAGATTTTCTGAACTGAACCAAAAAGAAGTTTAGCATATTTCAGAAGTTGAAATGCTACTCTTAAGGGAGTCTTGTTAATGTCCACTGCTGAAACTTTCAAAGCTGAAAGACAGAAATCTTAAACTGATGAAGAGATGGTGGTGACATGCTTACTTAAGCTAATCAAATTACAGCATCCTGGAAAAGACATGCACTCTTTCACTCTGTGGGGTCTCGTTAAATTGTTCAACTACCCTGCAGCAGAAAGCTGTAGTATACCTTCAATATAGTATATTCACATATTTGCCAATATAATTGAATAGGGAAATCTAAATCAATAACACAATAAAAAACCCTGCACATACTTTTGCAAGGCAGCTTGTTCAGATGCAAAACTACATGTTCTGCAAGTAAGGAAAGTATAAACCAGGAGATTGGTTTCCTTTATGAACTTCTGCTGTGCCTAGGACAGGCCATTTCAAAGGGTCTGTGGCCAAATGGTTCCAGACTATGGAATTTTTCTACCCCACTGCCAACTTTGTGCAAGCAAGTTTGCTTTGAAGTTCTGCAGACAGAATATTTCATTTATTCCCCAGCCTCATTTTTTCCTGCACATATGCAAGTCATTTTCAACACAATATTAAAGCTGCAATCATTGGGAAAAACTTATCAAAAGTCATGCTTCAGGGCATAAATTGATTCTGTCAACCTAAAAGTGAGCTTTACCATAACCCTAACCTAATACATACAAGCTCCACAAAAGAGTATGATATTCAACTGTTTATTAAGATCTTACTCAGTGATTTGATTCATCAAGCTTGCTCTAAGTCAGAGCTATGTCTCCCAAAGGCAATTTAGTGTCTAGATTATTTAGCAGAATTATAGCATTAGTTTTTTTTTTCCCAAGAGCAAGCTATCTGAAGATTAGTTTACTTAAAATGATTCTGCATGTTTGATTTTTCTTTTTAATAGTATGTAAAGTGACTAAATGAAGTTTTCATTCCTTAGAACTACAAAATAATTTACTTCAAATGTTGGAGAAATTCTACTTTGACACTGTGAAATGAAGATTATTTAACACATCAATCCACATTCCTCCACAAGATTCTATGGATCACATCCAATTCTTAAGTAAGCCTGCCCCCAGAACAAAGATGTTAGGACTTTTTCACAATGACTCAGAAGCATTAGTTTCATTAGCAGCCTATCTCCTCCTCTGAATGCACCGCATGTGGTTCCCTGCTGCAACTCTCTATGCTTTGATAGCCCTGTACAATGCTGCTTGAACTCCATGCCACAAGGCAACACTGTAAAGAAGCTGAAAGCAAAGAGAACACTGAAAGAGAATCATCCTGATGGAAAGAGTGGAATTGCCAAGAAAAAAAGAAATATGTATGTCTGTAGCCACTTTTCACAACGAAGGAAGGTTATCAGTGGCATTTGATAGGGGCATACACTACAACTCGTGCTGTTCAATATATTTTAAAAGTCCTCTAGAGAGGAATAAGAGAAAAAAACATAAAAATGGCATAGAAAATCAAAAGAGAATAAAAAAATTAACAGCATAGCAATGCTGAAGAGACATCCTATGACTGAGGAAAAAATAGCAGGTGAAGTTCAAATCAAAAAAGTGAAATGACACAACTAAAATGGGAAAGAGAGACACTTGATTGTGCAGACACAATGATAGGCTCCAAATTAGCCACTTTAAGATGATATCATGGAGGGACTGTTGATCATTCCTTAGAAATGAGTTCCATGCTCACAAAAATGAAATATTATGAACTGTGAGTAAAGGAACTCCGAACACAAAATTTATCAATATGCCATCACATAAATTCATTGAGCATCCACACTCTGAATACCATATGAAGATCTGATAATTCAATCTTAAAATTACAACCATAAAAAGACTGAAAAGACAAAACAAAGCAGTGTCTTCTCTTTTTTTAGGAAAGGAGACTAAGTACTAGGACCTCCTGTCTTGGAAAGACCACGAGGGAGATGTGGCAAAGGTTTATTAAAAATCAAATTGAAACCCACAGCCACCAAAAGTACTAGTGATTAATTATTTACTATTTCTCATAAAGCCATAAGCTAGATGAGACCCATTAAAGTAATTAGATGGCAGTTGGGTGAGTTTCTTGGGTTTGTTTTGTTGGCAGTTTTTTTGGCTCTGTGTGTGTGTTGTTGATGAAATATATAAAAGAAGCAGCAATTTCTTATACCAACAGAATGCTGTGCAGGTAAAATACCTGTAATTTGTTTTTTTTTTTTTTAACTTGATATAAATTCATTATCTGCTCAGAGCTGATAAAAGGTACTAGTTACCACATAATACTAAAGGATGCAATCTGCAGATAAAAACAAGGGCCTAAATTTTTGGGTTTGTGGTGGGGATTTTTGCATTTGTTTTTCTTTTTTAACTGCTGGAAGCTGTAAGTGTATGGATGGAACACCCATCCATATTTATCATGCCTAACAAAAAGATTGAAATAAGCATCTGATAGGAGTTTGAGGCAGGGAAATGAGCTACATTTTTCTTCTTTCTGACACAATGCAATGGAACTTACATCTATCCAAACATTTAAAACAATACACAATTAGAACCCATCCTGCTATGGAAACAATCCAAGTAAAATAGTATTAAAAATAAATTCTGCCATGCTGTAGTAAAATCTGTAAATAACTACAAAGTAACAGAGATAATTAGTATTACAAACATTTTAATATCTAATGTATTACAGCTTGAGAACAACTGAACACTCCATGCTGAAGCTCAATGCCTCAAAGACATCTTTACACTCAATTTTTCTCCCCTCTCCCCTAGCTTTGAAGCTCAAACAGCCTTACATTTTGCATCAAAGCATACACATAACACATCACAAGAGTTATGACATTACATTAAACATATGCATATTTACCAAGGCCAGTGACACACCTACTATGCCAGCAATTTGCATTTTTGCATCCTGATAATCTCACTACGTTGTTTCTAAAGGTTTTAAGCTCATGGTAAATAACTTACCTCATTCAATGCACACATGCGAGCAATAGAACCTATGTTGTTGGTGATGGTGACCAGAGTAGCTCTGGCCAAGTCCTCTTTACTGATGGAATCTCTCTTTTCTTTACTCATCATATGACCAAAGCTGTGTGAGGAAGATCATGTCTTTTAATATGAGATATTTAGGAGTGATAAAAGCCCATAAAATTTTATTGTTTAGCAAGCTTTGCTTGGATTTGATATCCATTCATTTGTGACAGATTTGAAATGTGAAAAAGGATCTCACTAGAAAGGCAGAACAATGAGTAAGGACACTTCCAAAATAACTGTAATTTAAATAGAAGCAAACTACATCAGGCATTACTTACACCTGTTTAAAAAAAAAAAAAAGAGCAAGAAGTAGGTGAGAGATCTAAGGACAAACCCCACGATACATCCAGAGACATTCCCACATGGACACAGTGCATAGTCCAGGGATTATGCACTCAGTTTAGCATGCACAGGAAGTTTCCTAAGGGACTCCTTACAAACAGCTCAATTAACACATACCTTGATGCTACAGCAGATCCTTGAAGGCCAAAGCGCTCATAGTCTCCTCCATAAATATCTTTCACCAGCTTATCCACATTGGTGCTGTCTCCTTTTGCGGCCATTTCCAGCGCTTCTTCAAATGTCTCGCAGCCAGTGAGCAAACAGCACAGGCCCAGGAACGTTCCTCCTCCAAGGCTAGAAAAGCACATTCCCTTCAGACCAGCAGCTTGAACCAGCTTTTACCACAACTCTTCAGACTGCCATTTACAACATGCTGTACACAGGTGCCAACTGTATCTAGCAACTCCTCCCTCAGAGGAGTTGACACAGACACCGTACACTGAGTTTCTATTTAACACAAGTGTCATCCAGTGTGGTTTTAACTGACCTAGACTTGAGTCTTTAATACTTAAATAGGAGAAAGTATACTAAAGGGTTAGCTAAAAATAAGGTGCAATCCAACACCACAGATACCACTTCCCTATTCATAGCACTCTAATAAGTTTTCTGCACAAGAATAATTAGCCAGCAGAGCACTCAAGTAAGTGAGAAAAGAATGAACAGTGAACAAAGGTAAAGCTATACAGGGCTGGCAGCCAAGACAGATCTTGTCCCCCTAGTCAGTGGCAGGAAGCAGTCTGGTTGGCTCCTTTTCAAAGCAAGCCTAGCATCAGCCCCGAATGTTCTTTCCCTGCAAGAACTCTGAGCGAGGAGCACTCACTTGAATATTTTGTAAAGGCTCAAGTACAATATTTACTGACTACATAAATTTATCAGGAGTATTTAACTGTGCATAATATGTTGCTAATTCATTAAAGTTCTACTTTGGACTTTTCAGTCTTATAGACATGAACTTCAACTTACTAACCTCTACATCCTTCCTCATTCTTTCTTGGCCACTGACAAAGTTTGCTTATTTGCAGTGACTGCAGTCACAGCAACTGGAGCCACTGCAAACAAGAGGATCAGTGAGACACCACACTTGGACTGCATGAAAAAGCACAGGAGATCAGATAGGAACACTGTTTAGTCCATGCTCCTGGCTTACTGGGTAAGTTTTTCAGAACACATCTCATAGCACTGTAATATAGACAGTATCTGAACAGAAGAAAGCTCTGCACACCAGCCACAAGATAGTATTGATTTCATCATCTATAACAAGTCAACAAACCACTGCAGTCATGTTTTTCCTTCCATAGTGGGAAGGATTAGAAGCACGCCTATTGATGACAAATCTCTGTGCTTGAAAAAGACCCAGAACTGCAAGAAATCCAATGTCCTCCACTGAACTTGTGTCCATCTGTACTGTCTAAGAAAAATAGCTCATGGCTACCATTGTGGCAAAGATATGCCCTAGGTCAGGCTATAGAAGACATATATACAAGTCATGTGCAGTATACAGGAGAAACTTTAACATGTACCGTGCACCAAAGAACAGGATGCAGGGGAGAGAAGATTCATTTGCTGGGACAGCTTTGTTTTGGTAACTCACAGCAAAAGATGGGAAACAGGTAAGAACACCAACAAGAGACTAAGGCAGGTCTAAAGTTGAACAGATCAATGACTTCCCAGATGTAGATCTCCTCTCTGAAGGAATCCAAGGATATTTTCAGCCTTGCTACTGGCAGGCTTTTAAAAGAAATGGGAAGACATACACAGTTTGGGGCTGTAGCTACTGATCACACAGTCCAATTTCCACCTGCTCGACTGTGAAGGCGAAAAGAAAACAATTAAAAGAAACAAAAGTAAATTCACCTGGATCCTGTAACTCTTTTATAATTGTCCTTAGAATACACAGCTAGGATGCTGACCCCTGAGCCGATGTTAACCAGCAGCATAGGATATGGATTATCAAGGCAGTAAGGCTTTTTCTGGCACTGTTCAGGATCTGTAGGATTTTCAAAATAATAGCACTCTGGTTGGCCATTGAAACCAACAGAATCAACATAAAGGAGGCCCTGGATCAAACAGTCCAATTCATCCAGTTTACAGAGCTGTAGATCAGCCATCTGTAAAAGAACAACAAGAAATTAATAAACACACATTTCCTAGTATAATACAACACTGAGAAGGACAAAAGGCTCCACTGAAGCCCTTTAATCACTTTAATAGTAACACATTATGCTATTTAAGCAGTACAAAGATCTAAGCATGAAGTCTGAAATAAAAGTTCACTATCTGCCTGTCAACAGGTACCTCCCAAAACAAGCATGTGCTATGCAGTAATGCCATCTAGCTCCTTTGCCTTTGAGACATTCTGGGCTCTGCAAGCAGGAACTATGTCTTCCCCTCAGTATTCTGAAGCAAAAAATTTCTTTCCCCTCATTCCCAACCCAAGAGGAGCCATATTCTGCAGCTTTTGGGTAGTATCTGACATATGCCTACACAGCAGCATTCCTCAGGATGCAAAGTACTTTAGCTCATCATCCAACTATATTTCCCAACAATTTAATGAAATTTTCAATAGAAATGTGATGATATGCACATTATGTTAGCATGCACTAAATATACAGTGGACTTTTTTTTTTTAGCATATGTCACGTAATTTATTTTTTTAAATTACGATGAGCACTTTAAAATGCCTCCTGAAAAACAGAGGCATAACCCCTGTTTGGTGAAAAACCATATAAAACATCCAAACAAAAAGACTGTCAGGCCCATGCCCCCAGCAGAATATCACTTTAAGAAAAGGCAGACAACGAGTAACAGAAGCTGACAGAAGACATTCCCTCTGCAATCTCGCAGGTCACCATGACTGTACTTCAACAGACATGTCTACTTGCCATAGCATTCTATTCACTAGAATTAGAAATAACATCCCTTTCTCAAAACAGGATACACTGACCAACTGTAGAAAGTTTCCTTTCCATTTTTAGGTAGAAGAGAGGGTGAAAAAACCTGTAAGGTTGTCCAAACCCTGAGGTCTTTTTCATCCTCACACATGCAAAGCAGGTCACATCTAACTCTACTTTCTAGCAAAAAAAAAAAAAAAGCACGGGAGTATAATGGAGTTATACACAGCTGGTTCTCCAGCATTTGCATACTGCAGGATGTTTTTATAATAGCTAATGGAGCAGATTTACATGGGTAACTATGTCCTATTTTTAATTCTGGAAGCTATATTAAGTCACTATAAAGAGGGAAGATATTTCTGTGGAACAGGCACGGTCAATAGGTTACATTCTTTTAAGCTATTTAAATCTCCCCTGTTAAGTCTTTGCTCTGCTTGTACACAGCTCTAACTTGCCACAACTGAAAGCCATCCCACTCATTGGGTCTGTCCTTTTGTTTTATTTGCCACTCCTCAAATCCTGTAACCAGGGAAAAGAAGACCAAAAAAACCCCAAACCAGCAGTCTCAAAGACCTCAATACAATCCAGTTATTCATAGGACAAGTGAGAGAGATGGAGATAATTTCTCCTTGTTTCTGTATTTCCTCCTGCAATGTTTGCAATCCCTTCATGTTTTTTTCTTGGCTACCACATAGGTACACAAATTTAAATTAGAGAAATGCATCATAAAAGACTTGAACAATGCATTTAGCTAGCAAATACAAAGAATAAGCAAAATTAATGAGAAAAAGTTTTTCAAGAAATGCTACAGAATTCTTAAGGCTACTTTGCAAGTATCTTGGATTTAATCAATTTCTTACCATTAGACCGAGGAAAAGCTCTGAGATGTACACAATACAAGCTATCAACATAATAAACCCTTCATGCACTCTTTATCACAATGACCATTGCATTGAGTCCACTAAGTCATCACTCCTTACATGATTTATTTAGTTCAACAAACATTGCACATACCTAGGTGACATAAGGAAATATTCTATACTACCCATGATCTTTCCCTAGGTTATGTGCTGTGCAGTGTCAGTTTCCTCACCCCAGTGTATAAGCCAGATGCAGCACGACCAAACATGATCTAACACAGATGCACAAACGTGCTGTGAACCAGGAGCTGTTGTACAAAGACAAGTCATTAGCAGATTTACGCCCCCTATTACCAAAACCTCTATTCTAATGTAAGCCAAATACCCAGCCACAAGCTACTTTTGTCTGATCCATGCTGCACTTTTACAAACAGGTAAGCACTAGTCAGAGACCTTGCAAGACACAAACAAGTAATACAAATCAGAGTTAAACACTTCTGGCATCAGTGCAAAAGCACAGACAAAATCCTTGATTCTACAAACTCTCTAGTCAGCTCACCAATTCTGTAAGAACAGAACAAGAGAAACTAATCATGTTCTTCCTGAAACACTACACAGAGAGGTTTTATTAGGTCCAGCCCTCCATGTATAAAAGACATACTGAAATTTGTTCTGCTTTTTATAGCTCTGTGCTATATTTAACAGTTGATATACTGTAGGCAGAGAAGTCTTATTACTGCTTTCTTTCATGTTTGATATTCATAGCAGACTGAAAAACTATTTTCCTGTGTTGTTGCAGCAGTCAGGTTTTGACTTCTGGAATAGGCAAGACAGGCATCAGTATTCTACGTCAATCCACCTTCGTTCAGAGAACCAAAAGCTCTGCAGCCACCAGACACCCAAGGCTCCAAACAGCTCTGTGAGCCACCATTGTTCTTATGTCTAAACAGAAATTAGGGCAAAGTTTCGAGTAATGTAGTAACCCAGTCGTGTACAAGAAGCCATGATAGAGCCAGGGGCACAAGTCAATCCCTTTCCCTGCATAGACAACTACTTTTTTGCTCACAATGTCCCAAAGCAGCAAAACTGCATTGCAGAATAGACGTGCCTGTAACCACTGTAACAAATTTACAAGTAAGCAAACATTTCTTCCTGCTGCCATCACCTGACCTACCACACTCACCCTCAACTTTCAGCTGTTCAAACCCCATCTCTTTAGAGGAACCAAAGTTTATGTGCAAATATGCATAACAAAACCAGAAGCTGTGTCTAGAAGCACATTTTAATTGGATGCTTTTCCTACAGCATTTACAAAATACATTTGTGGATATTTTCCAGCCCTTTACAATTCCTAATGTGAAGGCAGACAGCAAAATGGTCAACTTACCCTACTCTGCCCTCCTGTAACAATATTCAGTACAGTGCCTCTCTAGAGGTTATGTCAGAAATTTGTGCTATGAGAACAACTGCAGAACAAAGCCGTATACAGGACTCTGGAGGGAAAAATTATGATGATTACAGGGAAACCACATGCACATTTTTTAAAAGAATAATTTTTCTGCATTATAACCAGACTGTAGGCATTCCTCTTTAAGACTGTTTTTTAAATACTGGGGAAGGGAACAAAACACTTTAGACCTCAAGAAACTCTCCAGGACCATCAAAAGGAGCGACTAAGGACTTCAACCATGCTTGCAAGCAGCTGCAACACACCAAGAAAGTAGCCAACACCTTCCCCTATGACCTTAGCAACAAACTCCTGAAACTCAGCTGATTTCAAGGATACAAAAAGTCTGTTGTATATAGCATATATACATATAGATGCTATTCCAAGAAGAGTAAAAGCCCATCTCCTGTACTCTTCCAAGAAGTGCCGGAAAATAGTGTTGTCTGCTGAAATGTAGATTTGGATTTCTTTGCTGTTTGGCTTGTTCTTTTTTTAAATATTGTGCATAACGTAAAAGAAAAACAAATCAGTTGTATTCAAGTACCAAGCAGTATAAAAAGAAAAAACATGGTACCAGCTTGTTTCTGCTTTCAAGTAAGGAAGACATAAGTCAAAGACTTGGGTCCCATTTGTTTCTTATTATGGGTGAGCAAATATTTCCACTTCAGCAAGGTAAACATGAAGCATCCCAGTCCTCTAGAAGTGAGCTGAGGGCAGCCATGATATATATGCACTGGGGTTGAAGACTAATGTATCACCATTGGTGTGCAGACATATTTTCAGTGAAGCTCCAGCTCATGAAACATTTCACTCACTTTTACTGTTACTGAGCTCTGGTAAACACAAAATCTGAACCTTGATGCAGTTGTAAGTGCATTTTTCTCTTGGACTTTCAATGAGAAATATGATTTCTTTTTTTTTCCGTAAAAAACTGTTAGGAACATAACATCTTGCAAGTTTTAATTATCAATTACAATAGCCTCATTTGCTATATCGCTCTGGCTTTTATGTCTGCTGGGCATTGCTCCAGTTTTTATTTCTTAGAATAGCTTACAATCTAGCTTTTCCCTTCATCTCCCTCCCATTACGTCTCCTCCACTTTCATAAAGACTTTGCTTTCTTTATATTTTGATTATCTTCACTTCAACCCCCAACACTGCTACCTTATGGAGCTCTTTATGGAGCTGAAAATAACCACTCACATTCAAACAAGACAAAGTCTAATGCAAATAAACTGCAAGTCCAGCATTCACTGAGGCAGAAGAAAAGATTCACTCTATCAGCTTTGGGCAAAACCAGCACTCATGAGGAATCCCGTGCAGAGCTCTGCCCTCTTGCACAGCGAGCCGTAAGGATCTCTTCTCTCTTGACAGGGAAGAGATGGCACATTGTTTCTCCCCATTCCCTCTGAAGAGGTTACTTTACCCATTCTCTGGATGCTGCTTTCAACTCCAGCCCAGCCCCTCCAGCCTGAGCAGCTGCCTCCAGCCTCCACAGCAAGATTTTTGAGTGTCTCACACTAACTGTGAAAGAGTTACACAGCTTACTCATCCTACAACACAGGACAGTGAGTTTGTTTTAAGATGAATACAGTCTATAAGTCATCCTCAGGCATTCATACCACAAAGTCAAGCCTTAGAATTAGCTAATAACTGGCACAAGAAAATCACTATCCAACAGCCAAGCTCACTTTTAAAGCATTTTCCTTTATGGGAAGGTCAAGGCCTGAGTTTGAGTTTGTGTTGGTAAGAGATTTCCCTCTTCCCCTGTCCCAAATGTTCTTGATTAAGTGATTAGGGTTTTTAGCCCAGATGCTGCTCCCACTGAAGACAGCATTAAAATTTCTATCAAGACAAGTCAGGTTCTACAGGTCTCTGTTCAGGAAAGGAATACAAAGATCCCACCTTTGAGCCACTGCAATCAACAAAAAATTTATAATAGAGCAGGTTTTAATCAAAAGTCTGAATAGTCCTTCCTCCCCTCATCCTGGCCATCCTTTATGTTGAGTTGCTTTACAAAACTGAGTGGCAGCCTAAAAATTTATTTGTCATTACATTAACAGCATACATCTGTGCAAGTAATGTGCCTGTGCTATCATGGAGGAGTCACAGAGCACAGAGAGATTCATCTCACGAGGAGGTTAAGTCTAAGTACTCCTTACTTTTACAGAAGTGGTTAACTTTAGCATTTACAGAATATGTGAAGTGACAGTATGTAGCTGGGGAAAGGAGGGAGGATTATCAGAATTAGGCTGCAGATTCATGCATGCCTTAAGACCACTGTTACCTGAAAATAAAGACAGACAGCCAAATAGAACAGTCATTCAGAAAGGAGGTAAAAAAAAGAAAAAAAAACAAGGAAAAAAACCCCTAGGCTGGAAACAGTCCTTTTGGTGAATTACTTACTGATGCTCTCTTCAATGAACATTAAGTATAACCATATGGTTGGTGAAATTATTTCTGTGGTCTAGTTGAATGAATAGTCCATTTTCCTACTTCTAGGGGAAGCACTCAGATCTTCAGAATGAATCACATGATTTGCCAAGCCACTGACTGACAAAAGATCCAACATACTGCCAGCAATCAGCAAGTAGATCATGGAGACTTCTTCAGGTATCCACCTCTCCAATGCTGCAGATCATATGAGGGAGGTGAAATAGCTAAACCTAGGTAGCTTGGTAGATTTAGTTGCCTTTTTCTAAAACAAAAAACATATTTAAGGTAAACAGAATATGTCTCACCATTTTGTGTTATTTTTTAATACACAAAAGCAACAGAGATGTCTAGATCAAACCTATTTAACACACTTAGGAATTCACAACTAGACAATGAAACAGAGGCAAGTAACTACAGGGTATTTGCCTGTCTATTTTAAGGAGAAAAAGCTTTTGTAATCTTAGAAGGCTTCCTTCCTTGGGATTTGAATGTTTGAATGTTGTTTTGCAATATATTGGATCTTCTGTCCTAAATCTATGCAATTCTTACTGTCACATTGAGAAATACTATGAAAGACAAGTAATGTAAAAGCATATACACAGGAAAATAAAGGGCCAGAACAAAAGCATGTTAGCTAGAACAAACGAGTTTCCTAGCATTCAGCCAGATTTTTTAATGAAAATAACAACAGTCACAAACATACCTTAGTTCTTCCACACTGCTTCTAAGTAACAAACAGGAACATTTAAAGTCTCCTCCATGTAAGTCATTTTACAACACTGAATCCTGCAATAGCAAGATTTAGACTTGGCACATATTCTCCACTTCTAGAGATGTGTTAGTGGTCAAATACTTGAAACGGGTATTTCAGAGCTTTGACAGAGCAGTCCTGAAACTGTTGTCTGGTGTCAATTCATACTCAGCAGAACACACTGATAGCCAGCTGCTGTTACAATGGCTAATGAAGTGTGACAATTTAAGTGCCGGTACCCAGAACACTCTACCCTTTCAGAGTGATTAAGGAAGCAAACTTCCATGTAATGGATAATATTCTGCTTCTGTAATTCCACATGGATATTACAGTTTGAGCCAAGAAACACTTGCTATAAAGGAAGGTGCGGAACTGGATAGCTGTCCAAAGCACTCACTTTAGTGTGAGTGCACTTCACTGATTGCTTTATGCTAGAAAACTCCCCAGCCAGCCTTTATAAGGTTTGTCTTAAACTACCTTCAAGTGTTGTAGCACACAGGATGTTAACAGCACTGCAGAGATATGGAATTTCGTGCCCAAGTCTGCCAGCCATTTGCTATGTGACCTCGTATTTGTGTTCAATAGCTGGCAAAGCAGCCCCAACTCCAGCTATGGCCTCCCCTGCTATATTGGCTATATTGCAGCTGAGACAAGACTGATCCCTTGCTGTAGATTGCAAATTTACAGCATGTAAGGCCAAAGCTACAGAGAGAAATGCCCAGCTGTGAGAGCCACCAGGTAACTTCCAGTCCAGTTCTACAGCTGTGGGAGTGAGGGACATGAACTTCCTTACCAAGCAACGGTAGCTGTTACTATATGATGCAGGAAGAATGAATCTGGAGAGACTGACCATTCCAAGGGAATAGTCAGCCTCTTCAGAAAGTCCTGAAGTGACCTCCCATTGTCACTAAGAACATGACCTGAATCATTCCTAGGACACATGAAAAGATACTCAAAACCACCTGAACTGAGGCCACACTTCCTAGAACTAAAACTCACCTCCTACTGTGGTGCCACTCTTAGACAATGCGAGGCAAACAAGCTTTTGAGGACTTAATCATCAGTAGACTCTAAACTGTAAGGGACTTGCAGTCAGCCTAAGGAACAAGAAATCCAGCACTAGTAGTGGACTACTACACCAATTCAGAAACTTGACAGTCCTTCCTTGGACATGGAAACAGCCTAATATTTACTGAAAGCGACTGCACAACAGCATAACAGTTGGAATTCACGTTGAGCTCTTACAGCATTCTTTTTCCCCCTTAGAATCCTGGTCACCTGGTATGTGAGGATACTGATGACAGAAGGGTATTGACAAAGAAAAAAACCTCTTGTACAGCAAAATTGCATGCTTGGAGTTAAAAATGAAGCACACAGAGCCAAGGACTGCAATCAACAGCAGTTGGTGATTCAGTATGATAGTTCCCTAGACTGAAGCAGAGACAGAAAAGCCACTGTAACCTGCCATACCCAGCAGCCATCCCTCACCCTCAAGATCAGGTCAAAAGTTAGGGACAGAAGTGCCAGACCCGCCAGTCAAGTAAAACATTCACATTAGTGACACTGCTCTGGGACAATCAAATTAGTCTGTTTTTTACAGAAAATTAATGAAGATTTGTCCCAGTATAGATGGATACACAACAGAAAACTGCCTCCTGAATGCTTTTTCTCTCCAACACATTTTGTACAACAGCTCTTCCATGCTTCTCCACCACAACCAATTTTTGAAGTGTACTCTAGTGCAATACTTCACATTTACATCAGCTTCTGGAGTTCCCTGCAAAGCTTCTTTTTAAATTCTTGGGGATCTGGGATCTAGTCATCTCATGAACTGCCTTTCTTTAAATGACACACTCACAGAAATGAAATCAAAAGCTAGCTGGTATTATTATGCTCTCACACACTGTTTCTCCCCCATGCTCCATGGTTGGTCTTCCAGATTCTTGACTTCAGTCTGTTTGAAGGTTAATACAAAGGGAAGGGAACCTGAATCAAATCTCCAGCCTGTATGGTTTCATACCTGGTTTCCAAGAGATAATCAGTTTGCAAGTATCTATAGTGTCAGGCTTCTAGGCTGTCATAACATACTCTAAGTAGATTATGAAGCATCTGATCATCACAGCTGTACTCTAAAAAAACTCCACATTTACTAAAAACATCCTGCACAACAATACTTCAGTAGAATACCCAGCAAGTAGAATACCCTTCCCTCCCCCATCCATGTTCTCAGCAATGTCAACAATTAACAAATGTGAATTGATTCTGTTGGTCCTAATCAGTTAGGATGGACTGAAAAAAAGTTATTTTCCCAGCAAGTTTCAATAGATGGGCTCTCACAATGTTTTCCCAAAGTACTTCCCATTGAACCCATTGAACCCATGTGAGCCGTTCACGTACCGTTCTAAAGTCTTCCTCAAACTTGTAAGCTCCACCTCCCGTGGCACAGAGCGTTGTGTGCAAACTGGAGAAGTTCTTTTCACTACCCATCTGTATGAACCTGTGCATGGCACAGCTGGGAAAGCGGATGAAGTGCAGGTTTCCTTTGCGTCCACACATAGTCAAATTTTTCAGTTCAAGGTGGACATCGCGAATGCCAGTTTTACCATAGGCTGTATTGGAGGTCAAGTATTTCCTAATGCTTTTCAGGTTTTCCACCTCCTCCTGTTCCTCCTCTGCAGTAATGTCCTTAGGTTCAAAGTAGACCAGTTTAACCAACGTTCCACCGATATCCATTCCAAACCATGGGAATGCTAAGAACAAGGGGTTTAGAGAGGCAAAAAGAGAAAGTCACTATAAATATACAGGCTAGACAAACCACTTAAATCATTTGCTGAATGACAATTCAGTGCAGTCACAGTAGCAGTATCTACTCCTGAGAACTCGGGGTCACTTATGTCCGATTCATATGCTTTAAACACATCTCTAAGTTAAGCCATCATAAAGCCCGAGTTAAGAAAAAAAACCCTCAAAATATTCTTGTCTGAAGAAGCAGGTTTTAATAAAATGAAAACATTTTTTTCCCAGGAAATCATTTTACTCTTCAGGCAGCACTTCCTGACAGAGCACATTTACTGCATTTCACCCAATCGGCACCAATGGGTGAGAAATGAAATGAAATTGTGTTTCACCCAATTGGCTTCAATTCTGCTAATATTTTTTTTTGGGGGGGGGAGGGGGGAAGAGGAAGAAACAACCAAACAAACAGGAGAACAAGATTTCTCAACTCATATTCCCACTGTGTAACATCTGCAATTGCCTTTCCAAGCTCAGTCAGAATTTCCACGGTCACAAGGCCGTGTCTGAAGAGCAGCAATACAGAGCTCCCATTATGCTGGAGGCCTCTGGACTCCAACCCACCAGAACCAGCAGCTCTGTTGGACTGCAATACTTGTAATAGTAGCCAAAAATGAGCTGGCTTAAGTTCAGTATTTACCACTGACAGACCTGTCCTTTGCTGGTATATGTGTTAGTCTATCATATAATTATATAAGAAATGACACTATTTGCTTCTCAGCTTGCCACAGCTGGCCTAGGTCCTCCAAAATCTTTGCTTTGTTAACAACAAGAGAAAATTACTATGGAGAACACCCAGCAGAAGACAGTAACTGAATCAAGCTGGTCTACCTGCTCCACTTTTATATTTATAGATACATATTTATATATACACACATGCATTTTAAATAGTAAGCCAGGTAACTTTATGAAGCAATAAGAAGTAAGAATACAAAATCTATACACAGGCAGATGGAGGGAGCTAGCAATGTTTCTTAGAAAAATAAAATTTAAAACTACTGAGTATACAATTAACATCTAAGACACTTCTAAAATAGCAGTCACACAGTCACGTCCCTGCTTTTTAGGGAGAATCAGGTGGACTTGCTAGAAAAATGATTTTACCAACTAGGGCATCTCAACTTAGTGTTGATACAAACTTGAAACCATAAATACCATATGCATAGCTGATTTTTCTGCTAGTGAACCTAAAAATAAACAACTTGGGGCAAACACTTCAATAAGCATAGGAGGTACTTATCACACTGTCCTTCCTCATGTGATCACAGATCACTATTAAGTCACTCAGCTTCAGGCTGAAAGAGGCTTAGAGTCTTTTTTCTTACCACAAGTGTCTCAGTATCATCTGGCTGAATAATTTGAAAGTCTAAATTTCCCAATGTTTAATATGCTCCCTACCCAAACCAATCCTTAAATGTCAGACATTTAAAACAGTTATTTCACTCCACTGCTGTATGCCAAGTAACTGAACCATCAGTTTCTCCCCCCAGTTCCCTACGGACAAGGCAGACATAATGCATAAACTCCAATGAAGTGGCTGTTATCTGTTGTAAGGTCTATTTTTTTTTTTTTCCATGCTATACAAGCTGCACAAAGACAGTGAAATTAAGTTTAATTTGAGGTTTGGGAAGATACATGAGAGTTCCCTGAAATGGGAAGAATTCAAAACAACTGTTTTTAAAACAGGCTTTATTTTAAGGAGAAAAAATATGTTATCATAGACCTGCAATATGTTATCATAACCTGCAACTCAAACATTTTTGAAAGCACAAGGCAAGTATTTATGCAAAAGCTGTCTGGTCCACACTGCACAACATTCCAATGCAGTGGAGCTCAGGATGCCAATCCCATTAGTGATTTACACAAATCTTTATTAAAGCTACTGAGAACTTTAATTACCTGTCCCACTGGAACAGTAAGTCTCCTCCTCAGATGTATCAACTATGCAAGCAGTAAGTTTAATTTTAAAAGCAGCATGGTTGGACTATGCAGTACAGAACCAGCCTGTAGCTAAGTGTAAGCCAATTTCCACTATTTTTCATTAAGGGCATAAAACCTGGTACACTCTACCTGCACCAACAGTTGTTTTAAAGCCATAGTGCAGATTTCATTTTTAAGAGAGGCAAGAAGCATTCCATCCTCCTATCAAACACAAGCCCAGCAATAAGTGTTAAGTACTAACAGCTGATAGTTATTCATAAATGACTGCCAAGACATTTCATTTTATATCTTAACGTTTTGAGGAGTTATAACCAAATCATTCACAAAGAATAAGTACTGTAGAAAACAACTATGAAGTTTCTTCAACTCTGCGTAGTTCTTGGGATAGCTACACATAATGCTTGCATTTATAAAGTGAGCAGAAATACCAGGACACTTTTTGTTTAGCTTATTCTCTCTGTGAATCTAAGTTCCTTTCATTTTATTGTGAGCCAAATAGAAAGAAATGAACTTTGCTTTTAGAACACCAGCAGTTTTCTTCAGCACAAATAAAGAGCCCAAGATCAGTCAAGGAAAACTGATATTTCAGTTATGCAGAACAACAGCTTAGTTTTCGTCTCAACTTCTAACACCACCTCTCTGTTGGAATTATTTGCAATAATTCAACAGCCATCTTGAATGGTTAACTAATTAGGACAAAAAACAAGTCTCAAAGTTTCTAACAAGTCACACTGAAATTCATACAACTGAACTTCTGTACAACCGGAGTGACAGTAGAAACACTTCTATATTCCAGTGATTATTTTAAAATGTATTCATTGCATCTTTTTTTGCTATCAGTATGTTCCAAATAAAAATGCACCACTGGCCCACCATCAGCTCCTTTCCGTATCTATATATAATTCATCTCAGCTGGTACCTACACCCTTCAACTCTCCTGGCACCACTGAACATGGTGCTAATGGAAGTGGGCACACAGACTGAAGGTGCCCCTGGGTTTTGCTGCCTCTGTGAATACAGAAAGATGATTCAGAAGCCACCAAAAATTAATAGAGTCTGCCCAGTACTACAAGCAGGGGGTATGAAAGAAAGGTATTTGTGTAGGTAAGTTTTCCACAGACTTGAGGGAAAATGGGGAAAAAATTGTGGAGGTAGGGTTTTTTTGTTGTTCATGGTTTTTTGGCGGGGGTGGCAAGCAGTGTTTGAGGGTTGTTTCTGTTGTTTGAGCAGTGTTTCTGTTGGTTTGTTTTAAACTGGAAGTCCAGCATTTCATTGATAACCTGAGTAAGTGTCCCTGAATTACAAAAAGCCAGGAAAGCAAGGAGGGGAAAGTAAAATCCTCAGGCTAATCATAGTTAGTCAAAACTGTGTGATTTACTATGAGCAGTAAAGACATTGGATATGTTGCAGAAATGTTGTCACAACATTAAAAAACATAATTCTTGACTAAAATTGTTTGATATGAGCTTATGAGCTGACTTCTCTCTTTTAAGTAGGTATGCA
The DNA here is from genome assembly GCF_041296385.1 of Aphelocoma coerulescens. Classification (NCBI taxonomy): domain Eukaryota; kingdom Metazoa; phylum Chordata; class Aves; order Passeriformes; family Corvidae; genus Aphelocoma; species Aphelocoma coerulescens. The sequence goes on from NC_091020.1 coordinate 19,953,842, forward strand.
ACATACCTATTGGATCAGTTGAATCTATAACTGTGATGAAAACAGAACTATTCTACTGCATTGCTACACAACAGTAAGTCAAAAAATAACACTAAAATCTAGTTTTAGGTCCCATAGAACCAATACAGAAAGCATCAAGATGCATCATGTGTTCTTAGAAGTCTAGCATAAATCAAAGATTCTACTTATCTTCTTTAAAAAAATTAAATTCCCTTTATGTTAATAAATTGTGCCAACTACTTAATGGTTTGTTATCTTGAGATAAAAATCTGTACTAGTCCAAAATTTAGCTGCAGAAGCATGTGACAATGCAAACAGAAGGTATCTACAGCATTGCATAAGTAGGTAATCTGATGCACACCAACAGCTGTGTATCTGGGGCAAAGGTTCACTCATGAGAAATTCCATGATACATTTTACCTAGTTTCTGCATTAACTCTGGAGTATTAGGCTATTCCTACAAGGCATTATTATATTCAGATTTCAACACCTTAGATTTTTAAAAATCTTATGCTTAATAAACAATATATAGGGGGCATGTGGAAAGTGAATATTAAATCACAACGTTCTCCTCACAGACAAGAGCTCAGGAGAAGCAAGAATGAAAGGGTATTCCTGGGTCATCCAATAACATTTACCCCCATTAAAGAAGATAACCGAGGGTAATCCTTTTCATACATTTAAACAACCACCACATAAGGCTAGCTGAATCTTTTTACTCCTCAACTTTTAGAAAGAGGTTGTGCCTGAATCCTGCTGGATAGAACATTGTTCTCTCTACCTGAGCCCTGGATTTATTCCTGACCAATCTGCAGGAGTTTCTTCTTTTGCCAAAACTGTTTCAGCTTATAAACCTCTTTTACAAGACCTATATTCCCTCAAAGACAGACACAGTATTTCAATTTTTTATCAATAATTTGAATGGTGGTATTAATACTCTGATATCTTAAGTATCTCAGATGAATTATCTCAGTTACAGCTACTCTTCTTTCTGGACACATATGTTGAAATCCTATTACTTCCTTTACATTTCATTTGCATTGCTTGACACTTTGATGATCTAAGAACTTCCTGTTTTAATTTGGTCCAGAATAAGTGAGAGCTAAAAACAGTAACAGAGGAAAAAAAACCAAAACCAAGACAGTGTGGCATAGTAATCTTACAGCTTCTGAAAGTTGATTTTTATTTAAAAAATAAAGGGATAATAGCTCACACATATTTTTCAATTATTTCTTCCTGTTTTACACAGTTATAAAAGAAATGAGACAGAAGCATTTTTTTCCTTTGAAGGAAAATAGAATATGTAGCTCAAAAAAATTAATTATATCTGCTTAGTAATTGCAGTTTCTTCAAACCTTAAAAACCTAGAGCTAAATCATGCACACATATCAGGTGAAGCCTTCCAGTTCATCTTTGGTAGCAAGGGTTTATTAATTGTCTTCTTCCTCACCAGAAAAACAAACAAAACCCAAAAGTTACAACCAACCCCACAAAAACTTCAAACCCAAAAGCAGAGAGCTGTTGGTTAAACAGGTGTGACCATCCACACAAATGTTTTTATATTACCACAAACTGATTTCTAAAGAAAAAGAAAACTGACACAAGCCCAATATCCCTGACAACCCATCTATTTAAACTAAGGAAAAAAGAAAGCAAAGACAGGATTCCCAGCAGAAGCTCTCTCACTGCAGGCTTATCAGCAAAGCACACTGATTTCATGGGGAATCATCCCTTCCGAGGGAAAAGGACTTGTGAACGTAGAATTCTACCTCACTTTGTCAGAAAGGAAAAACAATCAAGAGAACATATATATAAGGGTTTAAAGGAATGATTGCTGCAGAAAGATAGGTTTCATTCGTTGAAATATTGGGAAATGCCAATTATCTCATCTTCTCCACCACACAAAGCAAACCCTGCAATCAATACTGGTCTCACATGCCATGTGGCAACTGCACTTCATTTTGCAATCTGTCCTTAGGAACAGAACAAACACCTGCATAGCCCAGGATTAAAAGCACCAAACAAACCAGTAAAAACTGTACTGTGTAGTATTCACTAGGGGAGGATGAAGTGGAAAGATACACAGTACCAGGACAACTTGAGTAATAAGGTAATGAATTTTTAAAGATGGTGACAGTGTGCTACCATTATTTCCTGTATGACTAGTACTAAATTTCAGATTTTTTCCTGTACAAAATAAACTATATATATATATATATATAAATGTATCAGCAAGCATTCATGTATTTTAATCAGCAAAGAAACTGACCACAAAATAGTTCTGCAAAGCACTTCCCTCAGCTGCTGTTTTTATTAAAGCCTCATTTCACTAAAACCCCACACCTGAAGATTCAGCTGTCATATATCTTGGCTAATATAGTCAGTCACCTATGCTTTTTACTCTGATAGGCTCTTTTTTCCCCTCAAGATGGGATGGAAATTCCAAAGCCTCATTCTTTCCTAATCAAGTGATTACATGAATCCCTAAAAGCTTTATTCTTTGCTTCAAAACAGTTTATACTCTTATGGAGAGTCTGATATGCAAGTGCTGACTCTTCTTAGTTACACCAAATCAAAATGTAAGCTAGCCCAGGTTCTGCAGGTCTTGTTCATGAAGACAATGTGAAGCAGGACAAAGACTACAAAACCAGTTTGTGACAGAGAATGGTTTGGTCATTGATAGGTTAAATTTGATAGAGAACTAAATTAACTATCAACAAGTACTGTAAGCACTCCATGATTAATCAATCAGAGAACATTCTAAGGGAAAGTGGCATGAGTAGCTCACTAAAAGCATTGAAAAAGCTAGAAAAGGCACTGGCTAATATGCAGCTCTGTGAAAGCTGCAGCTCTTCAAAGCTGTTTCTGAATATTTTGTTCTGTTTAACCAGGAAAGTTTTTTAAATATTCACTTCAAAACAAAGAAAAAAAAAAAAAAAACCAAAAACCAACAAACCCCAGAGTAGCTGAACGCACACTTACTTCCTACTGAGTAGAAACATCTTTAAGTTTTGGCAGCAGGCAGCTGTGATCATGACTATCCCTGATTACCCTTCTTGGAACATGCTGAACTTGTAACAAAGAAGCAAACATTTATGGGCTTTATTTGAAGGGCTAGCAAAGTGAGAGTAAAATGAAACGGTGTACTTTTTCCCGTAGATTGTTTTACTCGCAGAGTTTACCACGGAATTATTCAATACCTCCCCATCTACAAGTAAGCAAGACTACTAATCAATCAACCATACAGAAATAAGCAAACATAAAATTAACAAATAGGATGTTTGAGTCTCACAGCCTTAAAACCAAACCTGAAATAGCCAATTCACGAAGACTACCCAAATGAGAAGCATACTACAAATTTAACATGTTTGCAATATATTTTTTTTTTCACGCCAGTCAGAATAACTTGCTCTGGGTTCCCCGATGCACTTTTTTCTTCATTCGAACATCGTTTGGGAAAGGAGCAAACGCTAAGCCCGCAGAACCTTCCCACGCTCCAGAGCGCCCCGGTGGCCCCGGCCGGGATGGCGGCCGGGCGTTACTCACAGTGTTGCTTGGGCACTATGAGCTTCATGCGTGCGGCGAGGAGGCGGCGAGGCGGGCAGGACCCTGGGCACCGCCCGACGCGCAGCTCGGCAAGGAGCGACCGCCCGCCGCCCGCCGGCGTTTGTGCCGGGCCGCCGCTCCCCGCCCGCCGCCGCCCCATTGGCGCAGGGCGGGCCCGGCCCACGCGGGAGCGGGGCCGTGCCCGGGCGGCGCCGCCGCATTGGCCGGCACGGGGCTCCCGCGCTCCGCCCGCCCGGCAGCCGGCGTCGGGGGGCGGAACGCCCGCGGCGCGGAGCCGGGCGCCCGTCGGTCCCAGCCGGGCGGCGCTCCGCAGGGAGGGAGGTGGCGCGGGACCCGCGGCCGCCTGACACCGGGCCGGGCTGCGGCAGCGCCGCGCGGAGCGGAGGGGGCCGGGCCGGCGTCGCTCCCCAGAGCCGCCGCGGTCATCACTTACGTGGCCTGTGCCGCCGGCCCGAGTCCACCCTCCGGCGCAGCCTGCATTTCTTGGCCGGGGAGCCGTGGCTGAGCGGCGGCAGCTCCGGGCGTAGCAGCAGCGGGTGCGGTGCCTCCCCGCAGCCGCCGTTGCTGAGCGGCGGGCCCGAGGGGTGGAAGCCGTTCTGCAGCAGCCCGCCGACCAGCGAGCAGGAGGCGGCGGCGGGCGGCGGCGGCCCCGCCGGGGCGGCGGGCTGGGCGCGGAGCTGCTCGCCCATGGCGGCAGCCTCTCCCCTTTGTCTCCCGGCTCAGCTCCGGCTGGGCGCGGCGGAGCCTCCGCTCATGCCGGCGCCCGTGCCCGCAGCTCCGAGCGCAGGGATGCGGCGCCCGCCCCCCCGCACGGCGCAGGCGTCCTGCCCGCAGCGCGCTGCAGAGGGGCGGCCGCCGCCCTCGCCGGGGACGCGGCGACCCCCCCCGCCCGGGCAACGTGCGCGCTCTCGGCGCCGCGCCCCGCACCTGCGGGCCTCCGCCAGCGGCCCCGGGAGCGCGTCGGGGCGGGGGAGCGGGGCGGCCCGGCGGGGTACGGCCACCCGCAAGCTGTCCCCGGTACAACTGCGGTGTGGCCTGACTCCCGCGACCCTGGTGCATACTGGGCAAGGTGCCCCTGGGACCGACCGCGGCGTCATTTTCGCTTCGGCGTACCCTAGCGCACCCTCATGTGACTCAGGTATCTGTGTCTCGGAGGCCTCGGTGCGTGTGTTCTCAGGTACACCTTGTACCTCACGCAAAGTTATTCGTGCATCGGCAGGAACGTTCAAGTTTTTGTCTACATTGTCACTCAACAGCTTAGAGGGACTAGTGTGACCTTGAATGTGTTTGACCTCATGCTTTTTTAGTATCTTGGCTTTCCCTGCACAGCAATGATAATCTTGTGACTGTGATTTATTCTCTGACCGCTGAGACATACAAGTGTAAAAACACATTTTTCTGAATGAAATATATCAAATATCAAGTGGAGATAAAATAAAACTGGGTGAACTATGCTGTGGTGTCGTGTATGCTTGAAAAGAAACACTAATTAAATTTTGCTTTGCACATGAAGGTCATTTCTTTATACGAACTGCCAGTAACTACATGGATGGCTGTCCTTAAAGTAAAAACAGGTCTCATAATGGCTCCTTCTTACACCTAGAATTAGTACAGGACATGGCCCCTCCACTGTAGAACATGTACAAAGAATGAAGAGCTATTATAAGTGCCTCCAGAAAGAGATACTGCATTAAGAAATGGCTTCATGAGAGGTAATGTCATATTCTCTCCCCTTCTTGCCTGGGACCAGAAAATTATGTTTAGGTAGCTGGGAGCAAGCAACAGAAAAACATGCACGCCAGGTTGGGAAAATGAAGAAAGAGTGTTTGAGAATAAAGTAAAAATTTCTTCCTAAAAGCTTGCAAGTAATATTCTGAAGATGATTTAAACACAGTTTTCTTCATATCCTAATGCATAAGCATTTGTTTTAATTGCCAGCCCAAAAGTGATTGCCCTGAAGAAGGTAAGAAGGAAGACAGGCTACACACATTTACTGCTATGTGCAGCTTTAGTTCTTCCAAAACTGTGAAATTCTTTGAGAAGTCCCTGACTTACCTGATTATGTTAAAACTACACAGCAGAAGGCTGCTGCCTGGACTGGCACAGACCTTCATGCCTTTTGATGGCAGATCTAGGCAGCTGGCTGGGTACACTTTATGAACTTGTCAAGTCCAACCGAGGATATGAGGAATCCTTGCCGCTGCTGTTCCCAGCTGGTAACAGTTGTCCCTTCTCATCCCTGACACAGAAACTGACTGCACCTACAGCCAGCCCGATATGGAACAGGAGATCAAGCCTGGTTTTCTCTGCATTTGCTGGGAGCAGACACACTAGCAGTTACTGTATCCCAACTGAAAGGTGGCAACTTATTACCTTACTCCAACAAAAGAGCACCTTTAATTGCACACTTAAATGTCCTCATGGTAGCCGAACAGTCCTTCCACTGACTCGCTGGAATACTGTGCTCAAGTATTGTGTCCAATTTTAGGCTTCTAAAAAACTTTTTGGAATAACAAACAGAATTAAATGAAAACATCAAGTTTTAGTCTATGAAAAGAAAGACTTGGAGGGGTATTCATTCTGGAGCAGGTAGCAGCAACGGAAATACATCACAATTGCTGAGAAATAAGAAAATTTTTAAGTGGGAACTGCAGGAAGGGAAATTTACTTTACACTGGAGGCGGACATTTCCTAGCATCTAGTTAGACAAGGATAAGACTGACCCAGAAGACTTGACTGTTCATTGCTGGCAAGTTTTTAGGAGAAGCTAAATATCTGTGAGGAACTGTTTAGGTAGAACTGATCCAGATCTGAAGCAAGGAAAAAGCAGCTTTCTGAAGTTCCTTCCAATCTTTTATTTCTGATTAAATATTTCCCTAACATTTTGCTGTTAATTTTGCACAATTATGCCACAGATAGAAGTGGACTGGAACATATAAAATCTGTCAATGAAGTCATAGCATGTATTACAAGTTAAGTTTCTAACACCTTAGTGCAACTAAAGTAAATTTTTCCTCTTCCTTTTACCCTAACTTTCTAAACAAAACCTGGTTGCCAGTTCAGTTCTCAGTCTAACTTGTAAGACAATCTAAATAGAATCCAGGTGCAATATTGATAAACAATATCGAGGATGATTTCGGTTCTTTCAAAATTAACGTTTACTAAGTATTTTTGTCTTTCTTATTCAACTGAAGCAGGTGGAAGCTCCTAGTTTATTTTAAAATATTTTCTATATATCTCACTGTAAATCAGCAATCTGGTGGGAAAAGGACTACAAACACATTGTATGCTGAACAATCCAGGACAAATGAACTTAGATCACTGAACAAGTCTGCTATACTGACTCACTACACATTACACATTTGCACAGCAAAAACTTCATGGACTATTCCATACCTTCCTGTGTTTCAGACACTCAGCTTTCTATCATCTCTTTTTATTTGCTTAAAAACACAGAGGGCAAGTCTGTAATTCTCTGTCAGTTTCAGCAAACTACTGACTCCCTTGCAGTTAGGATACTTTGCCATGGATCAAAAGTGCTGTGCTCCACGTGTTACAGTTTCAAAACCAATGGAACTGGGGGGAAAAAAAAAACCCCAAACCAACCAAGATACACCACCCTTTCAGGTATATTATCATCAGGCAACCTGGCTTGAAATTTTTTAGGAACCTCTGAGGATTAGCTCTTCCTCCTTCTTTCCATGGGCCTCCTATATCCGTGGTCTAAGGCTAAGCTAAAATAAGTATAAAACAGGTGCAGTCCATATGTAAATCTGTTATCAAAAAAACCAACAAAAATCTTACAGAGCACCAGTGGTGCTACTCTAATTCAAAGCCAACCAGCTCTAAAGGTTTGGTCATATTTTGGAGAGAAGTGGTGATGAGACACATATACGTATCTTCTCAAACTACCCAGACTTTTATGCAATGCAAAGAATGCAAGGAAAGAGACTTCTGGTACAGCTGCCTGAGGATTTATATACAAGTGGCTGCTGGCACTCTGCCATTCCTGTTCATATTTCTATTCAAATTATTTCCATGTTTATCCTGTTTCTATACTGCAGGTCAGTCATACTAGTTCTCACTCAATTTTTCCTCTTTGAAATAAAGCAAATGCAGTAAAGCAGAATAACTTAACTATTAAGAATGTTCCTCACAAAAAAACAGATACTGTTGACTTGTTTTAGGTATATTCACATATTGCACATATCAAATAGCAAGTGGCAAGTCTAAGAGTCTGGTATTTCTTCTCAATATCTCTTCAGAACTGGAGAAAAACCCATACTGTTTTGGTGTATGCAGGAGCTTTGGCAGATACACGTTTTTTTCAAGTTCTTTTTCTCATAAACTGCAGGGCTGGAAGACCAACAGTCAAACATAACTATATAATGACAAGTGATAGATGTGTAAATCAAATGGGACAAAACAGCTATAAAAATGTGTAAAATTCTGATCTGGAAAGTGCAACATCAGAGTATTTAAAAATGGACCCAAAGACCTCTAGAATTATTGGTGTGACTCAGGAAAGCTAAAAAGTCACTATCACAACAGCTAGCTCATATGAGAATTCTGCTTCCCACAAATACTAATGCATCTGAGAGAGGAAACTGATTGCAGATGACAGAGGAAATGAATGGCATAAATTTAGTCATATGCCTAAGTCTTTGTCAGATTGAGGCCAAGAAAGATTATATTGAGACCATCAGTTCCTTCCCTTTTCACCCACCTACTAGTGCAGGCTTCTTTCAATTATGCCTTCTGTAGCACTTAAAGAAAACCTGTTGATGTTATGAAGAAAAGCCCTGCACAGAGTGGAAGCTCATCTCCCTCTCACTTTCATCAAGGGAGAGAAACATGGAAAAAGGCACTCTGTCTAAGCAGGAACTTTGCTTTGGCAGCCTGAACAGCCCTTAGGAGGAATGTTCTTTCTCTTTGTTGATGACAAATAGGGCATAGATAGATCTCCTGGCCCAAGTGCCAAGCTCAGTGGCCAGGCAAGGCAGCTTGAATGCTACCTGGAATGTGTCTGCACAAGGACACAGAAAGGTTTGGGGTCAAAGGGACCTTAAATTCCATCTAGTTCCAACCCCCCTGCCACATACAGGGATGCCACATGCCAGATCAGGTTGCTCAGGGCCCCATCCAATCTGGCCTTGAACACTCTCAGGAAGGGGCATCCACAACTTCTCTGGACAACTTTTTCCAGTGCCCCACTATTCCTCTGAGCAGAGAATTTCTTCCTAACAACTTATAATCTAAATCCCTTCCCCCTCAGTTTAAAACTGCTCTCCCTTGTCCAATCACTACCTGCCTGTGTAACAGACTTGACTTATACATCTAGCAACAAAAAAGACTAGGGAATAATAGTCAGAAGAGTACATGGGTGTAGTCTGGTCTTACCATCTTGCCCATCCCTGTGGCCAGACTTTGCAGCGGTCCAGGTGGTTTCTACAGTTCTCCTCTGGCAGCTCTGAGATGAAATTAGGGATTGTGGTTGCTGTCTTTCATCCCAACTGAAAAAAAGCATGCAGCAGTCACAAAGCAGTGATAACCTTTTCTCTCTAAAGCCTTCCCTGCTAATACATCTGTTTCTATGTCCAACTAGACAATTATAACTTACTTTACACTTACTCTCTCCAACTTTAACTGATCCCTGGCAGAGCTGTTGGTGCTCTTCTTTGATAGGAAACAAAAGATTTAAGTGCCTTAGTTCAGCCATTTCAAATAAACTCCCCAAATTAGTAGCATTTAGGGTCCTTGATTATTTCTTACAAGTACCAGACAGTGAAGATAAAGAGGTGTTGGAGGCAAATAATCTTTTTTTTCCCCATGCCATATTTTCTATTCTGCAGAGAACTTAAAAAAAAAAAAAACAAACAGGTGATGGATTCAAACTATTAGGTATGTAAAAAACCTAAAAAACTCACTTCAAATACACTCTCCTTTGCCCCCATAAACTCTATCTTGTACCCAAGTATTTGGCTCAGTGTACTGCTGCTTATCTTTAACTATCAAACTTAAATATACAAAATGTAATTGGAAAACATGCAAGTTCACAATCCACTGATTGAGAAATACTGTTCATCATCATTAAAAAAAAAAATTGCAGCAAGTGGCAGAATACTTGGTAGAGAAAACAATGGCCTTTTCTCCTGACTGCTCCCCCATAGACAATTATCCTCATGTATGTATACAGACTGGTTTTGCTCAGCTGAATGTCTTCACTTTCTTTTCAACTCAGCATTTTTATGTGGTCTTTCTCAATGCAATCAGGAAAGGACAGTTTCAAAACAAGCACTTTGAAAGAAAGAATGGCTGAGAAGTACAAAAGACTACCTCTTCCTTATTCTGCACTGCCACATCTGAACAGGAGGAGAAACTGGTTCTCCTATCAATAGTCAGCTGCACAGAGATTTTTTACTTGCATTAGTCTGTACTCCAGAGCTTAAATGTTGACATGAAATTTCCATGGATATTAATGATAATGAATCAGGGATAACAACAGGAAACCTGACTTCCTATGCCTTTGTATGGAAGAGATAAAAAGGCATCTCTTTACACTATTCTAGCTGCACACACATACCTCCAATGCAGACAAAACTGGCTTACTCCTCTAACTCAGGAGGGAACAGAGAGTGTCCATCAGAGCCTAGAAAGGACACATAGGTTTAATTATCCTCTTTAAACTAGCCCAGAGATGGGAATTAGTGTAAAATGGAAACACACCACACCTTTAGTATTTTCCCAGTAGCAAGGAAGTGTATGTCTGAATGAACATTTAAGCACAGGGTTTAAATTCAAATGCCACAACTCATCTGGAGTTAAAAATTTAGTTAAATATATGCTTTCAGACAGATAAACCAAAGATTTGTTTAGGCTAAAAAAACATTTAGTACATCCTTGTGAGATTAAGTTGAAACCACAGACAATAATACACAAATGCTAATCGCTTTAAAAATACCTTTTAAATCCACGTTTGCAAAGAATGAGTCTTGTGTAGGAAGGAGCTATGCTACAAATGACAAATTTGTCCCTAAATGCTCCAACTACCTGGTAACAAAGAAGGGAACCTTATGCTAGCATTGGGTGGGCTTGCCATAGTTATATCTTCAGAATATTTCTGGAACTAGTGACTCTACCTTAAAGTAAATATGTTCTGTGCTGTGCATTTTATTTTGTTCAAGAGGCAAATTTAGAGCTTTCAGGTTTTCAAAAGGTCAATACAAACTATGTACACACTAAAAAAGAATACCAGAATGATAGTCATAGACTTCTGTTTTCTTCATTAGATACATTGTGAAAAAACCCCTACAATAGAAAGCAACTTTCAGGGTCTCTCTTGCACAGGAGGTGACTTGTATCTCACTGCAGGGATCTTAGTGTCACCAAAATATTTGTTTTCTTGTAATAAAACATATCTAATACAAACACACACTTGGTCTAACGGGAATTTAAGACTCAAAGATACCATATGGGTGATCAAAACAAGTCCTTTGAATCAATTATTAACATGAAAGGGTCTAAGGAACAAATGTCAAGTACCACAGAGCACAAAAGATTTAGTGTCTTGTAACATACGGTGTAACTCCCTGGGACATTACTTTGACACTCAGGTATGAAGTTCTGATTATACACATTTATTGTGCTTTCCAACCCAAAATGGTAAATCAGACTCCTTGATCTCATGAACACTGCTAACCAGATTTACTATATTTATCCCTAATTTTGACATGGATGTCAGATAAGGAAGCTACAGTTTCTTTTGGTGCCAGTGATCTCACACATCGAATGAGAAAACAAAAGCATTGTCAATCTCCTGTAAAATAGGAGACAAAGATACTTTTTTTCAGTTTACTAAACCTTTGTATATCCCCTGAAAACAGAACTGATACAGCAAAGACATCTATCCCTCAGTTTTTTCCTGACTGCTCTAAAAGTAGTAAGCACCAATTGGTTTGCTATCTCTTCATTTATAAAATTTAATGATTATACCAGAGGAGACAAGTATCTTATCTTCATTTCATTTCCTCTTAGAAGGAAAGGGGAAACTAAACGAAAAACCAAAACCAACCAACCAAAAACCAAACCAACAAAAACCCAACACACACACACACACATGCGCACACAAAGAAAAAGGAAAATAAAAAGATTGAGAATGAGAACAAGCAAACAAGCACACAAATCAGAAAGGAAGGTACACATACCCTATCAGATAAAGGTATAAGAAAAATACTGATGCAGTGGTTACGAGACATCAGTGGTCATGGACTGCAGATAACATAATGCCCACAAATATGACATTAGCCTTCATTCACAGGCACAACTGCAATCTGATACAAGCTGAAATTGACACGTGCGACCTAAAATCCTAAAAAAAAAAAAGTTGTCTGATTTATCACCTCCTTATCATTGACAGTTTTCAGACCCAGATCCTCCCAGAACATATACAGACATACACAGACAAAGTAAGATTTAGAGCTGATTCATTCCCACATTTTGAAGCAAAGAGCACCAGTGATGGACTCATCGTGAGTATTGTCATAGGAAAGGCAAAGACAAACAATTAATGAAAACATTAAGAAAAAAAACCTTATCTTTCGTGCAGACAGAAATCAGGTTGGAACCCTAATTTCAGTGAACTAGAAAGTCCGTGATTAAAACAAAAATCCCAAAAGTCGCCATCCCTAATCACCAACCAAGTTTTGATTACAAGCAGATTGACTTCAGTCACAGCATAGACTGACATAAGGAAAAAAGGAAGAAGACAATACATAGTTCTGAATTCAAATAATTTTCACCTACATAGTGCTCTGTGCACAGAGATCTTTAAACCCTTTACAAACTGCGAGTAACTGTTCTTCTCACCGTCCATTTAAAGAAAGAAAAGCAACAATGCTAAAATAAAAGGTAGCAAGAGAGCTGAGAAAGGACTTGCAGACAGGTCTCACTTCCAAAATGAAAACTATATTTGGATCAGTTTGACCCAAAACAGAAATTTAAATGCCCGTGCCCCTAAACTGAAAAATTTAGTAGCAGAATTCCAGTCATTCTCAGATTTTTAACTCATTTGCCTGGGCAGGGTAAGTGCTGAAATGGAAATCTGAAAGACTTCTATTTGAAAAACATCAGAATATCTCAATTTTCTTAAAAAAAAAAAACAAACAACTTAAGAAACAGCTTCAGTTCCCCAGAAGCTGCATTCTCAGGAAAACTGGCTATTAATCTAGCAGTGCTTTAGGCAGGCTGATTAGCAGTCAAACTTACATTTCATCAGGCAGAGAACCTGCTGTCTTCCATTTGGTATGGCAGTGCCCTGGAAAGACTCCTCCTTCCTGCTCCTTATTGGAAACAGGATCCATTTAAGTTTAAATACCAAACAAACAAAACCCCTTGCTTGCAGTTTCAGCAAATTAATTCATCAGTATTAGCTTCCTTTGTTGAAGTTCCTTGAGCATATTAGAAACATGCATTTTCACCTCACTGACATTTTCTTGTTCTGCTTGTAAAATTCAATGAAAAGCTGCCTATTTATCTTTGAATGTGCATCCACACAAGTTATGTCATCTGGCCATTACCAGCGTGATCAAAGTTCCAGGCACACAGGTAACTGACCTCAAAGCACGGTGTTTGGAGTCCTTGCTTGACATGACTTGTGTTATTCTCTACGTCAATAGTTATTTCGTCTGTTATCTGCTATACTTACAACTGAACAAAACAAAGAGAATAGAAACTACTATTCAATGCAGCTTTCTTAAGACAATCTCCTGTCTCACTACACGAATCATTTCAGCTATACTAGCAAATAGCCTGCTTTCTGAGAAAAAGGCTGTATAGGTATCTGCAATAATCATGATTAATTTCTAATGTTACTGTAAACTTAAACTCTCAATTTAAAAATCCTAGTTGAGAAACATAAACGTTTCACTAAAATATGCCTGACTTTCCTACTCATTGCTTCAGTTGAAAACCATTCAGAAGTATTAAAAAAAATTGTTTCCTATTTTCATTGTATGATGAACTCCCACCGTGGAGGTAATGAGACTTCTTTAGAGTGTATGTATACCCAAATGAAATTGGGTTCCCAGGAAACAGTGACACAGAACTTCAATATGAGTTAATAATAGAGAGGAAGAAGAGAAACAAAGGGAACCGAGGGGCGTGAAAGGAGATGAGCAAGAGACTTGCCTATTAAGAGGCCAGAAATCCCAAGTTTATAGTCTGGGTTCTCTTCCCATTGTAGGCAGATATCGGCATTAGTTGTGGTTTCATCAGATCAGACCTGCACTGTGATAGTACCTTACAGACTGCAGCCAAGGAGCAGCAGGGAGGGCATGGAAAGAAAAACAAACAAAACAGAGAGAGCATTATGGCCAACAACCTGGTACTATACTCATCCCAAGCAAACATGGCATGAATCTTCCCATCATCCCCATATCAATATTCTCAGTAATATTCATCAAACAATTTATTAAGAGTCTGAAGTGAAAAGCTTAATCAGAGAAATGCTCGTGTGGTGAGGCTTCAATAAATCACTGTTCCTGGATGGAAAGAAATACATACCAGATTATATTTTCCTCGTCCAAGTACACTCATGAGATTCTTGATGGCCATAGCTGCTTTAGACACCCAGAAGCTAGCTACATCATCCTACCTCAGAATGAAAAAAACACATCAGATTAAAGAAATCTGCATGCGCAATATGCCCTCAAGCAGCACCGTGGCATAATTTGCAGGATATAGCTACCTTTGTTATACCCAAAATCAAGCCTCATGTTTAGTTGTAACAGCAATAGCCATAAAACTGGCATTTATTTCTGAGTCACTTGTCTTGGGTAATTAGTTTGCCAAGAGCATGAGTCACCAAGTTAGAGAAATTAGAGAATGACTAATTTTTAACTTTATACTAATATTATCGTTAAAAATAAAAAGGACTCCTCTCTTCCCCCCAAATTGTTAAATTTTGGTTCTTTTCAAAATGCCAAAATGTGCTTTATATAGACTATCCGGATTAAATGTTGAAATAATTATCTCCTTTTTTTATAATGCCATTCACCCAGAAGGATCTCTCAGTAATTTCTGAATGTATGTGTGTTCTTCAGTGCATCCACATGTACAATGAAGTGGGGCAGTATGACAGTACTTGGCAACACTATACGAAAGCACCTGACTGCAACTGCAGCCAGATGCTGTAATTTGTTTAAACAAGACAGGAAAATTCAGTTGCACAAAACTGAACTAGCAACAATGGAATTTCACCATTTACACCTCAGTTTTTGCAAAACAGGGTTTATTCTGACTGCTGAGGGTCAGATCAGCCAGTACTTAATAGCACTCAACCTTTCAGTTTCTTTGGATTTCAGCTGCGAGCAAAGTTTCAGTAAGGAAGCCTGTTTCAAAACTCTGCTTATCCTTGGCTGCAGCATGTTGTGACAACATCAGGCAGGGCAGCATCAAATTGAGAACAAGATGTATAACTACCTTTGGAAAGACTCTATAACTCTGCAAGCCTGTAGAAGGCCAGAGGCTGCAATCCCAGCAGCCACCTGCATATTTGAGTCCTTGCTGAAGAATTGCCAAACACGCAACTTTACAAACAATTTAGGCAATCCAAGACTGCCTAACACAAGAGAAGCAGCCCTGCCCTCCTGTCCTACCAGCATTTCTGCCTTCTCTTCTGCTGCCCCAGCATCTGTTTGGCCACACAGATCTACTTGCCGATTTGGCTAAAAATAATGGCATAAGAATGTGTCAAAAAAAAGTTAGCTGCTCATTAATCCATCCTTTGAGAAGCAACTGAGACTTCATGAGTTTTCACAGTCTTTCATCTGCTGGTCCACTTTGAGTGAAGAACACTGTGTTTCTCTTCAAGGACTGCAAGGAGCACTGCAGTCCAATTGCATGGCACAAACGCAGGCTCTTCTGTTCAGGACTATGATTTCGTTCTACGCAGGGCAGATGTCTAGCATGTATTAAGCTCTCTGCCTTCTGTTTGTTTTTCCAACAGGATGGGCAATGCCCAGCTGGTAATACAGTAAAATGTAAATCCTGGCCATTTGTTATTGTCAAAGAACCATTACTTTCCAGTCTTTTAAAGGTATGTTGCTGGTCAAGAAACTTGTTTTCTCAATGTTCATTCCTCACCCTTTTATCATGCAGTAGGATAACCATGTTACCCAAAACTAGACATTAGTTTTGGTACCTAAACTAAGAGGCTAGTGAAGAAAGAAAGGTTCTTCCAGAGGGTAATTTGGGTTAAATTACATAGCTTAGCTGTACCATGTCGCGTAAGTGCACTTCCAGAACAAGAATTTAACATAGGCCCAAATCCACTCTGAGTGTTTCTCACCACAGGCTGTACAGGAACCCCAAGTTAAAACATCTGAAGGTCATTGGTGCGACTATCCCACACCAATCACATCTTCACGTGAGTTAGAGCAGAAGCCCTGAGTGCCCAAAGCCAGGATGACATCCCAAGGAAAGGTACATAATGTCAGAGAATGGCACTAGTTCTTGAGGTCAAGACAGATGGTTGACATTTGGCAAGAATGAAAGAAACTCTGCCTTGGGTGTCAGAGCCAGCAAGATGAGTGATATTACACTTTAACATAGCCTGCTCCTTGGATTTAGCCCATGTCATTTGAGCAGTAAACTTCCTGCTCTTGATCCATGTCTTTTTGAGGCACCTTATATTTCTGAGACACAGAATTGTCCAGTCCTCTGGCTTCTGCAGAGAACTTACATATGTATGTACACACACACACGCCTTTACTGGAATTCTTTCAGCTTCTGAAACAGCTATATATATGATATATACTTGTATCTTGGCCAGTTCCCTATTTCAGAATTGCCTTAGTCTAGATATGTATTGACTTCATGTTCCAATTTACTTATCCTTTTAAGTTTTTATTAAGATGACAGAGCAACAATTGAGAATAAAACTTTTAATAGAATGTCTTTGGTAAAATTTTCTGGGGCTGTTCTGAAAGTTCTGGGACCATCAGACAGCTATTTAGAGCCTGTATTTTACACAACACTACAAAAAAGCCCAAGCAATATTCTTCAAAAAGCAATACTAAGGATTAAAGCTTGAATTTCTTACATCATAAAGGATTTCCACAAGCAACTTGGAACTAAGATTTCTGAAACCTCAACTGAAATAAAACTCAAACATATGTTTCATTTCAGGGAAAGCCAACCCTGAGATTTTACCTTCAAATTATGGTTACCCTTGTTGGTATTTATACAGCTCAGCAGATGATTGAAACAGAATCAATAGCACATGGGGAGAAATAAAGTTTTACTAATAAGATTTGGAATGCATCTCCAGCCCTTAACCTGGAGCTAGCACACTGTCTGCAAATAAATATAGTTAACATTGTATACAAAGAAGTGGCAACAGACTTAGGTTCAGACCTGGAAGCTAAAAAGACATTATGCAAATCTTTGCAGAACTTAGGCACAGCTTTAGAAATAAAAAAAAGAAACAAAACAAAACAAAAAAAAAAAAGCAGGAGGAATTTCAAGGAACCAAACAAAATTTGTATCCACAGTTCAAATATCCGTCATGAAATATAAGCAACACACGTAAAAAAAATCTCATGAAGTAGCCAGTGTTTCTGGACTGTATCTTCTGTATCAACAATACAACTGCATTTTTATGACAAAAGGATACAAGAACTTGAAATCCACAGGAAAAGTAAGATGCAAGATCCAGACTACAGGAAAACAGTGCCAAAGCTCATCCTGACTTACTGCAAGTACAGTATGCAATTTATTATTCCACCTGTAGAGCCAGTCCTAAGAGTATGTCCTGAGGTATCGGTATAATGCTTACTAGGAGGAAAGAATATTAAACTATTCAATACCAGCCATCAGCCTTCCTGCTCATGGACTCTCTGTCAAGATTTCCAATTATGTGATTACCAGTAACTCAAAAATGCCTCGTTTACAGGACTCAGCATGATCACAACTCAAAGGGTTGTGACCTACAGCTGGTCTGGCTGGGCTGGAGTTCATTTACTGGGGCACAACACAACCACCCCACAAACTATATTTAGCAACCATCTCTATGGAAAAGCCTTCTATGGAAGAGCTATCTGTGCACACTTGTTCCTAAAACTTACACAGCACACAATTTAAGAGTAGTCATCTTTTCTTATAAAAATACACAGAATTTCACAGAATAAAACCATTGACTGTATATTTTATTAATTACATTCTTATTTATTTTCTATTACGTATTATTATATTAACAATAGTTTTACTATTGAATACTTATATCTTAAACACCTAAAAACTAACTACACCATTCACCATATGACTATTAGTCCAATAAAACAGCTGATACATTTATAGGACAAATACCTGTGTCACAATGTGAAAACAGTTCTTACCATTTATGAGAGGGAGAAGGTTCTGATTTCAAAATACATAACCTGACCTTAAAAATAGAGATTATTTATATTAAAGCATTACAGAGAATAATTGAAACTTTTTTGGTTTAATTACAAGATTTAGAGGTTGGTTACAGCTGAAATGATATCTTTAGCTCATCAGAGAATTATGCAATAATTCAAAGAGGGACAGAAGGAATTCCAGAGGGTTGGGGGAGAAACAGGAAGACACAGCAATAGCTTTTTTTTGTCTCAACTGCACTCTTTCCGAAGACAAAGTCTTGAATTATGCAAACAGAAAGAAATACATCTCAGAAAATAAATTTCAAGTCTCCTCCTATCTAAGATAACACAGCTCTTGCTGAAGGAGTAATACTCTGTTTGCCATGCACAGATTTTCACATGAACCTCTGAGGATTTAAAAATTGTATGTTGAGCACATGTAGCACATTTTCATTACATAAAACACCAGCATGGGACCTGGCCTCACTGCATCTGTGAGAAGCACAAGCATGGTAGTGTCCAGAGGACAAGCATTAAGGCCTAAGTTCAGCACCAGGTGTTATAGGTGCCTCCAGCTGTCCATCAGTGATCCCTTCCTTCCTTTCTGGGCTCCTGACTGGCTCTGTCATGTTTTAATACACTCCTGAAGTCCCATCTTTGCCAATGAGGCTATGACTCATTTTCCAAACAGTATTTTATATTCCTACAGCACCTCAAAGGAACAGCCTCACAACCATCTGTGAGCTCCTTCCAGTGAAGGTTTTCTCCTACCCCACCTGAAAGCCCACAACTACTCAGTTAACAAAATTAGCTTTAAAACAGCAGCAGCATTTGCAAACTGAGGACAGAAAGCTCCTGCCTCCCCCAGAGAGGGGGGCCTGATGCCTCAGCCAACTGCTTTCCTTTGTCCAGCACCCTGCCCTAAAGCCAACACCTGTCCCCCAAAGCAAAGCCTTGCAAGCCAGGGAGCACCCATGAGACTGAAGAAGTAGCTCATTGCTTAAAATAGATGCTAACAGAAAACATACCTACATTGCTAAAGAAAAGTAAGTGAATCAACAGCCTGTGAAGCCGTAAGTTCATAAAATCAGCTGGATGTACATTAGAAGCCTGAAGGCAACTGATGGGAGTGGGGCAATGAGGGTACAGGATCAAATTAAAGGAAGCGTGAAATGCATCCACCAGACTGTGCAAGTAACAGGATAAATTATATGCACTGCCCTGACATATAGGAATTAAAAAGGGCTGGCATGGTAGACTACCAGGAGGATTACACAATGCACCATTTTCCTCCAAGACATCTCTGTGACAAGAACAGGAGTGCTCTTGCCAGTCAGCTCCAAATGACCCCTGCAGAAGGACTTGGCTTGTGCCCAAGATGAAAGGCAGTGCTCTCAGGGCATGGGGAAGCACAGCAGAACCAAGAGTGATGAGAGAAAACTCAAGTACTTGGTTAATTCCCTGGGGAAGGTGAGTTGAGTACAATGAAACTGAAGCCAGTGCAGGTTTGGCTGCTACTCAGATGTTCTGAAGGATGCTGGGGAATGTTGACTGTGTCTCTAATTACTTCTGACAGCAATGTAAAAGCAAGCTGAGATATGCTGTCTGATAGGGCATCATCTCATCACTATCATGAGCAGACTATCCACAGCTTTTGAATCCTGTCTGAAATACAAGGAACAGAAGTTTCTAAGGGTAATGGTAACAGTTCTAACAAGTCCTTTATAAAAACCTTTTCCTCTTTTGAGTGGCAAACGTACTACACAAGTTACAGAGAATTTGAAAAGAATCACAATCAAATTTTGGGGGCAAATGAGGTGCTGAATGCTGTTTTAGCAGCAGGTATTTTTGTTGCAACTGTTGTTATTGCAAAAACCATTTTAAGAAGAATATATTGGTAGAAAGCCATAAAGCTTATTTACATAGATGGAGTTTCATCATCTCCCACTCCAAAGCAGGCTGGGTTGGTTGCACTGACCTAATGTTTTATCATGGTTTGCGTGAGGCTAGGAACACGTCAGACTGTGGTTTAGTTTGCTCTTTTAGTATTCTGATGGGGGTCCTTTGAGATACTGGTTTAATTTATGCAGCATGTGCAGGATCATAAAAACAGTTTCAGAAATCTAATACTCAAACAAAATCAAAATATTGCCTGTGCCAGGAGCTTTGTTATGTCCTAACTTAGCAAGAATAATTTTCTGCAGGACATAGACCCCAACATTTTTAGGAATATACCTTGCAAAATATTCTGAGATCCTCAGTTTTCCTTTCCAACAAGTAGAAGACAGTAACTTCCAAGTTTTCTCCCAGGAGCTAATTTTTCCCTTACTTTGAGAGCCATTCTTAGACCCCTCCTGGTATGAAAAAGGTTGTTTGGCATTAGGTAAGTTCAGTAGTTTGAATTCTGTTTAGGATAGAAACCAAGATAATTTTGAAAAGACTAGGCAGAGTCTTAGAGTTTGATTTCAAGAACTTTTCCGTTTTGCTAGCAAGCAATTTCAAATTCAACATTGCATCATTTTCTGCTGTTAAAACAGACCAACTCTTACAACGTGACGTACAACTGAACTAAAATCTTTTAGTATAGCTCTCTTACTGATATGACATGGCCTCTGTTTAAAGAAAGATAGGATTCAATGTTAAAGACAACCTCACCAATGCAGCTAGTACAAAATCTGTGCAGAATTATTCCTTTACAGAATTGCTTGCTTTCACTGGCATTCTTTTCTTCAAATGAAAAACAAACGTTTGGTTTTGGCAGAAGCTGACTACTTTCAAACTATTTGTCCTTTTATTTCAATTCAAAACTGGCAGACATTCCTTAGCAAGGTTGAAAAGATTTTCTGTCTGATTCTGAAGAGAAACTCATGGTGGTTTTTGTTACCAAATCCTGTACATTTCCATACCCTGACATTCCAGAAACCGACGATGTGATCGGCATTATGACATTGTTTTGAAAGTAAAGCCAAAGAATTTCTCTTATTGCCGATTAAGAAATTAAATACCCATCATGCAAACCTGGCACATAGCAACAACTTCTACCTGGAGAAGGTTTTAAACAAAGGTACCGTACTAAGTGTTTTCCACAGCTGTCATTCGTCAGCACTGGACAGGGTAAGGCACAAGCACCTCCTCATCTTATAACGGGCGTTTCCCAATTCAGCTGATCTCTACTCTGGTAGAAGGCATCCAGCAGGTCACTTGGCCTCTTCCCTCTCACCACCTGCAAACAGTGATTATCCTGTTTATAAACAGACAGCAAAAGGCCTGTAATCACCCAGAGCTCCGACGAGCTCGAACTTACACTCATCCTTCTGCTGCACCTGAGAGAGGCCAAGTCCGGGCGCCGCAGGCAGGTGAAGGCAGGCCCGGCGGGGCCAGGGCGCCTTCCCGCGGCAGCCGAGCTCCTGCTGTCACCGCGGGGCCGGGCGCTGGCGGGGCCGGGCGCTGGCGGCCCTGTGTGGCGGCGGCCCCGCAGCCCCCGCAAAGCCGCCCCGAGCGCTCCGACCCACCGGGGCGCGGCTGCCGCCCGAGGGCACACCGGGGCAGGCGGCCCCGCCCCTCCGGGACTACACTTCCCATCGAGCCCTGCGCCGCAGCAGGGCCGTTCTCCCAGGAGGCCGCGCGGCGCCGTGCGCTCCCATTGGTCGGATTCGAAAAGAAGCCGCGGCCGGAGCAGAGCGTGAGCCCGGGAGCGGCCGGGGCCCGGCGGGTGAGCGGGACCGGGGCGTGTGGGGGCGCCGGGCCTTCGCTGGCAGAGGGGACGTGGTGGTTGTGACGCGGGGTTGCGGGGCCGGGAAGAGGCGTGGGTGGTCTCTGTGGCGGCGGCGTGGAGGCCGCTCCCCCTGGCTTACCCCGTTGGCATCGCGGTTACGCGGGAGGGGCTGTGGGGTGTGAGCAGATTTCGGTGGGGCCTACTGGGCCTGGGTAGCCCCGGCCTAGGGCTGTGCTGCTGCCAAAGCCGCGGCAGTTGTGTCCCGTAGGAACAGGCAGCTAGTGCAAAGCCTGGAAGTGAAAGAATGATACCTGCAGAGAGGAAAGTTTCCTTTTTTTTTTTTTTTTTTTGGTGTAAGGGCTGGTGCTTTAGCTTTTGCGTAAGCTGCTATCCTTATTGTGTAGTTTGGAGCTCTTTCTACCTTTTTTTGTTCTGCCTGGCAGCACCACGGTCTGTGTATGTGTGCTGTGACCGTACTTTACTGTGTGCCTCTGGGGATCCCCTTTTAGAGTATTTACAGTTGTAAATTCTATTGCCACAGTTAGCAGGCTTGTAATAATACATCCTAGGATACGAGTACCTCTTAGTGCCTGCAGCCGGGCCATATAGTTGTTCACACCAGAATACCTGAAGTATTTACAATGCTGTGTGACTCAACGTGGTGGCAGATAAACAGTCCGCACCTTGGGCTTTACACTCTGTAAGGGCTTGAACCTCACTCTTCTGACCATTGCGCTGTGCAAATACTTTTTGTTCTGGCTTTGTATACGCAGCTTAATATTTGGTTTTTTCTCCTTAAGGAAAAAGATACAGAATTAGAGCATAATCTTGACAAATCACACTTTAAGCTTAGTTTTAAAGCAATTAAATGTCAGTCATCTAACAAATATATTTCCTGTAAAGGACTGATAAGAGTTTTGCAGTGTGGCTTTGTGTAGCTGATGAATGAGACTTCCAGATCGTGACAGCACAGGTATGTTTCTTTCCAACAGTAGCTTATTCACAGGTCAGTCTTTGTTCAAGCCATTATGATATTTCAGGCCGAGTTTTTCCTGGTTTTCATACAGATGCCTGGACAAAAAAAAAAAAAAAAAGGATTAGAAGAAGCAAAGTAAACATTGGTGCTTAGTTTATGTATACCTTTATCTCTCTTGCAGCCTGGTGGTATTTGTCTAACTGCTGCTTAAAGTTGTGTCTGGCTTTTACAGCCTAGATGAGAAGACTGAGCACTTAAAGTGTTTTGACACTGAAATGCAGACATATCTCAGGTTTTGTGCTGGGGGAAATCAAAATGGGACTGCATTATAGGCAGGAAACCAACACTCTTCATGAGCAAAAGGATTTTGAACCAGCCCTACTCTGTGCATTGCTTTAATGAACACTTCATGTTCTCCATTAATATTTAGTAAAACAATTTATATGCTTTGCTGTAGCCTAGACATGACAATGTAGCACTAAAAGGCTCTTGAATTGTTGTGTCCAAAGCTTCAAAATGTAGGCAGTCATGTGGTAGGTGTCTGATTGCTGGATCCCTTGCTGCCATAGTCTATTAGTAATTGCCCAGTGGATTATTTTAAATTTGATCTGTAAAAAAAACCTGCCACATCACATCTGTAATAATATCACAGGAAAAATCAATAGGAGAGTAAAGTGCAGAAAAAAAATTAATATTTTAAAATAAAAAGCCCTTTTTAAAGGTTATTTTGAAATTTGCATGTCAACTATCAACACTGAATCATGTTACTTTTATTATCTATAGCAAATTTTTACTGCTTAAATTGTGAAATGCACAAAAATAAGTAAATTATAGATTAATAAATTAATTGCTGAGCTGTAAAGTTACTAAAAAGCAATACTTTAACTTGTACTCTGGCATGAGGTTTTCTAATTTACTCATGCCCTTTTAATGCTTAAAATTATCTATTAGTCTTTGGAATGTCTCTGTAATGTGTCTTGTATTAAGCTACATTGTTTTATCTTTATAACACCAAGTATTTGTCAGGTCCTGCAGAGATAACCATGACATTCTAAATGGACACTATAATGGGATGATGAAGTTGATGTGGAGTTCGGGTTTTTTTAAGTTTTATCTTTCTTGTCAGACATGGTTTTAGCAAGTTTGTGGTATGTAAGGCTTTTCCCTGGTAAACATTTCCTTTCCATTTAAAGAAGAGTGACTGTTCCCGATTCATGATGCAAACCCCCCTGCAGACCCCTTCCTCAGACATCAGAATCTTGCTGTGTAAATTATGAATAGGGTGAAGAAAACTTTCTCCTTAAAAAAATTACCAGTTTCACATTGTCTTCTAAGGGGCTTCAGGAGCTCTATGTTTTATGATCAGAGAGCACAAAATAATTTTATTTTCTCTTGTAGAATGGAACCAACTTTGGATAATGAGAAGTTTTACAGACCATCCTATATTGCTAGCATTGAGCCATCTCCAAGAGCAGGACCAGTAAGTGTGGAAGATATTAAAACAGATCTCTCCTCTGAATTTTCTTTGGTTTCTTCAAGCTCAGACACAAGCCAGGTAAGAAGACTTTACTGTTTGGATATTTATTTTTTAAAACATAAGCTTAGTGCTTTCATAGATAAGAATAGCCAGAATTTTACAGGGAAGATGAAAAGCTTCTTTGTTATTTTTTAGTTTGAAAGAGATGCATAGGATTTAGACTAAGTTGTGTGGCACTTGTTGATGCCCTATTGGGCACATCAGTTTTCTGTGGCTGAGGCTGATTGCCAGTTCATAGAATGTTTTTGTTGGCCTGAATTTACATGTATGAGCTGCAACATTAACTTACTACAGCAAACTTCTGCAGGGGTCTAAACACTTGTAAAAATTGATGTAGTAAAGTAGTTTGATTCCTGTGTTATCAAATAAATCTGTTTAAATCAGCCTGATGAAATAAAACTGCTTTGACATGCTAATTATCAAGAAAAGGATCAAATTTCTAACTGTTGTAATTTTTTTTTAAGAGGAGCAGTTTGGAGTCGAAGGGACACATACAAGTCTGCCTGCGTATCAGGCCATTCACGTCACTGGAAAGAGAAAACGGATCACAGGTGTGACATTTATTTAGTTTAAAAACACTTAAAATTTGTTTTGTGGGGTTTTTTTGTTTGTTTTCCCTGTAAGCTGAGCTTTTTTATAATCTCTTCATGCCTGCATTGCTTGTTTCCTTTTAATAGGACTGTGTTTCACTTGAAGACTCAACAAATATCGTACTGAAGCCCCCTCAACACTATTTGAGTCGACTAAGTGAAAAAACTGCAGGACAGATGTTACAGAAGTTTACTTTTTCACAAGTAAATGAGTTGTCTTTAAAAGCTTTTTTATTTTTTTCTGGTACAGATTGTTTTAACTTACATAGTTTGCTTGGTATTCAATAATGTTTTTTAACTTTATAGTCTTTAAGATTATAAACAAACAGAATTTAAAAGATTCTTTAAAAGTCTCTTAATAATTGCTCAAAGTAGAAATATTTCTTGGTAATACTCAGGTGTTTGGACCTGAAACAACCCAAGAAGAATTTTTTGAAGGTACCATGAAGCAACCAGTGCAAGATTTCCTGGATGGATATAATCGTCTTGTCTTTACATATGGTGTTACAAATGCTGGGAAAACTTACACTTTCCAAGGTATGAGTAGAAATGAGTTCTTGAAAGCACTTTTTTTTTTTTTCTTTTTATTAAAGCAAGGCTTACTTCTAGCAGAAACATTGTGACTTTTTCCTGCATTTAAATTGTGGTCTCTATACATTTGCTTCTCTTGAATAGTACTTAGGCTCTTTGAAAGTCTCCTGCTATATCAAATTTAACTGCCAACAGATGGAGTCACTACCAGAGTTAGCATAAACAAATAGTCATATTACTTTGTAAGGCTCTATAATTTCAGCCAGGTACTTGTGATCTTTCTATTTTTCTCCAAGTATCTAGTATGCTAGGGATAAGGGGGAGTTTGAAAAAATACATGTTCTATGGAACAGGATTTGAAAAGTGTATGTCACTCTATACCAGACTATCGTTTTCTTGAGTTTTATTATTATTATAAAGGTTATATGCACAAATAAGAAATATTTGGGTGTTTCAATTATTATAGGCAGGGAATAAATATTTTGAAACATATTTGGTTATTTGCATGTATTTCTGTCTTGGCTTGAGTTCCCAAGCATAATAATATCTTAGGAAGCCTTGTCTCCTGGTGCACGATTTCTGTTCTGTTAAATCTCCATATCCTTTCTGGTCAGAAGATGTCATTCTTCAGTTATTTTTCGAAGCATTTTAACAAACGAGGTGATTTGATTCAAATGGAAACAGTTTCTCCTATAAAGAAATGGCAGATCTGGATGCCATACAACTTATTTTATACAAAAAATAGTAGAAGGACAATGAGTTGTGTCACATGAAACTGATCTT
Organism: Aphelocoma coerulescens; assembly: GCF_041296385.1. Lineage (NCBI taxonomy): Eukaryota > Metazoa > Chordata > Aves > Passeriformes > Corvidae > Aphelocoma > Aphelocoma coerulescens. The sequence continues at coordinate 19,979,937 of NC_091020.1, forward strand.
TATTGAAGTGACATTATTTTCTAAGCAGTCCTCTGTTAGCCAGATTATAGCTAACTGCCAGTACTTTGTTATCATTTGTCTGGAGCAATAATAGGATGTTTTTTTCTGTCCTAATAAATAAAGGTAAGTAACAAAAACCCCAACAATTCCTCACGTGTACAGTCCCCTGTGCTTGACTAGTTTGGGGTATATTGTGTGGGGTTTCAAGAATTTTTGATTGACATCTTTTTAGACTAGAAGCTTTTTCATGGTATTGTATTTTTAGGACTTTGATAAAAATTGGCAGGGCAGAATGTTGCTTACTGGGTGCCATGATTTACTCTTCTGTTATTGCACTTGAACATTGGAGCCTGTATCCAGTCAGTGGCAAAGGACCTAAGTGAAGGATGAAGCAGGTTTTCAGGGCTTTTCCTCATTCACTGGTGACTGTTCCTTTGTTCATATTAGGTTGAATTACAGCTGGCATTGCAGCATACAAAAAGTTATTAGAGAGAAGATGAGGAGAAACAAATGTAATGCAAGAGTACCTGAATTTAATGTGGTATTTGGCTACTAGCTAGGGGTCTGAGTGCCAACCAAATTTTATATAAAGTCTGATTTAGGTGACACAGCTAGGGCTGTAACTATTTAATGTCCACCTGTCTCAAAAGCAGGAGAAATTATCAGCCTGAGACAGGACAGTAGTTTCTCTTCCACTCTTCCCTTTTCTCTGGTTTAGAAATCAAATGTAAGTGAGCCCTTTTTAAACTTGCATTTGGATTTAGAAAGATCAAGTGTACACTGAGGCTTTTATTTGACTCCTTGTCTTTTAAGTACAAAACTAGTATGTTCAGAGAAAAGGGTCTGGGGCAGGTAAAGGAATGAGTCTTTGCAAGGCTTCTAGAAACTGTTTTGGAGATTCTGTGGAATTAGTACAGGACTGCAGCTAAGAGATTATTCATGTGTTTTATTTCAAGATTACTTCCTTGAAAGAGTGAAGGCAGCTTATGAAATACAGTTGAAAAATTGCAAATCTTTATCAAATGTCTGTTGGTCGTGGAGTTTTTATTTGTTTTCCCTTAAGGCTAAGGTTATGCAAAATACTCCAGCAGTTTTTGTTTTATGTTATACCCATTGTTGATATAGAGCATGAACTGTTCCTGAAAGCCAAATACTTTTCAAAACTGTAATATTTTTTTACCTTGAGAATACAAAGAAAACTCCATGCTGTAAGTTGTCTCCAAACTCCTCATGTATGCCTTGAGATTTATATTAGCTTTCTGTCCTCATTTATCTGTGTACCATATAATAGTTGGATTTTTCTTTTGTATGTCCTTTCAGGGACAGAAGATGATGTTGGTATTCTGCCAAGGACTATGGATATGCTGTTTAAAAGTATTCAAGGAAAGCTGTACACAGCAATGGATCTCAAACCGTATCGGTGTAGAGATTATATAAAGCTGACTGAAAACCAAATGAGAGAAGAAACTGCTATTAAAAATTCACTACTTCGTCTAATAAAAGAGGTAGAGGAGCACTTCTTTCTATATTCATGAGTACATGCATCTTTAGATGGCTTCATGTTCTTAATTTTCAGTGGGAAGAGACTGGCTGTATTTAACCATGGATGGGCCTATTTGCTGACAGCCAACTGTTCATGTTAGCAGTAAAGTGAGCAGTAGATCTGATGAACCCTGTTCTCCTGGGGATTTTTGTCTTGTGGCTGAATACTTCATGGGCATGTAAACTCTAAGCTTTTTTTCCTTTTTCCTGTGGCTTGGGCACCTGATAATTTATCCTTTGGGTTTACTGGTGGTTAATAAGAACTGAATGTAAATAGTCCCCTCTCTGTTTGTGGGGATGGTATTAGGTCTGATCCTTTGAAGAACCTACTGTCTTTCAGGATACTTGCAAAAAATTAGTAGTTTTGAGGTTGCTGCCCTTTCAGTTGGACAAATATCCTTAAAGGAAGTGAAAGTGTTTGAAACAGCAGAGCTACAGAGCTAGTGGACTTAAAGGTTTGAATAAAACATGGTTTCTGCTGGACTTTTTTCTTACAGCTCACTGTTGAGCAGTCCAGAGAGACACTCCAGTTTAGAATTTGAGTCAACTCCTAAAAGCTGTTTAGTCCAATTACATTTATGGGGGATTTTTGCTTAGTATAACCATACCTTTTTCTTAGTGTCTTAATTCTGAAATGAGTGGAAAAATGTAAAATAAAGCCGAGCATACATTAGGATTTGGAACTAGAAAGGTACTATTTTGATTTTTGTTCTGTTGGTTTTTTAAATTGTTTTTAACAAAAAGAATTTAGCATTTCCCTTGTGGTATGCTAGTGTTGAAAGGAATGGATGTATCTGTTGCCTTGATTTTTATCTGTTAGTTTACTGGGCTCTAGTGTGGAAGGTAGGTGGCAGCAAAACACTGTGACTTCCAAAGCACAGGCGTGAGTTAAATCCAGCTCTGTCAGCCTTCAGAAGGGGCTTCAGAAAAACTTTTCATATGTGTTTGAATGCACCTTCTAGTTTCTGAAACTGTTTATAAGAACAACACTTAAACCTACAAATTTGCTGGCAAAGTTTGCATCTACTGCAAGTGTGGTTTTGGTGGGTGTTTTATGTGTGTATAGCCTAATACCTAGAATTTTTATTTGAAAAATTTATTATGAGATCTACTCTTGAAAAAACACTAAAAAACACCTGAACCAAACCATACCTGTTTTTTATTTCATGTTAGTTCTCTTAAGCATGTTTTAAAGTCTGTTTTCTTTTTGTAGGTAGACCACCAGATTAACACCAACAACAAAGCACCTATGGATTCTAAGGGTATGTTTTATATAAAAGGCTTGCAATTAAAGCTGCCAAAGAAGCTTTCTTAAGGTCAATAACTGACTTCCAGCCTATGTTAATAGAATGACTATTTTTCAATTTTATATGCCTGTGAATTGGATAGCAAGCAAATAATTTGGGCAGAAAACCCAGGGATAAAATGGTTAGAAGAACACCTGAACACACGTTAGATGAGCTGAAGTTATAGCAAAGAAAAGTAGTACCCTGACAGGCTTTTAGAGTACCTATATGTAATTACATTAACTTAATTCCAGCATTTAAAAAACTACCTAAATATTAAGTCTGCTTTAAAAAGTCAAAATGAAGTGTCTTGTCAGTTTGTCTTCTAAAGATATTGAAGAGACTTGGCTAATTTTAACCAAGCTGTATGTGTTCGATAGGATTTAAAAGCAGAAAAGGAAGCAGTAGAGTAGGCGTCTCTTGCAAATATATAAATTAAGTATGTGACTTCCAGATATTTAAGAAAGGGGATGGGAATGTCAATGGATTTTTGAATGGATTAAGTGTTTCTTTAGAAGGTTGCTGTAGTATAAATTTTTACCTATTAATTTTTTAATGACACTTACTTTCCTAGGTCTATAGTGACTTGTAATATTTTTTTACTTGGCAGATTTGGAAGATATCTCAGAAGACTCGGAACAATCTATCACAACTGCAAGAAATTACATCAAGTTTTCTGTTTGGGTTTCATTTTTCGAGATTTACAATGAATGTTTTTATGATCTACTGATTCCTATATCAAATGACAAGAAAAGGAAAACACTGCGCCTTGCTCAAGACATCAAGGGATGTTCTTTTCTAAAAGGTAAATAGAACACATTGCAAATTGCCAAATGTAGTTTGAGAAGTTGGTCTACCTGTAATGATGTTTAGATTAGAAAACTCAAAATAATAATTATTACAATCTACATACAATAGAAGTATCTATACCTTTAATACTGTTTTGTCTTTACTCTTGACTGTAACTGTTAAAAGCCTCTGCACTCCACTGCCATTGTGTCCCTAGATATTTCTTTGAAATGGAAAAAATATTGGAAACAATTGACAAACTTTTTAGTGGTTTGCTTTTTTTCCATTTTCTTAAAAAAGAGGCCAGTAGTTCTTAACTGCATTTATAATTGGCTCAACAGTTTTTTAGATTTTTGTTTCTGGGCTTTTTTCAGTATTTTCTGTAGAGAAGCAGACTTCAGATATATAGTCATCATATTGCAGACAAAATTCTTCTCATCTTTTTCAGTTAAGTTGATGGCCCTGAAAGATAACCATATGACTTCCTCCCTTTCCCTCCCCACCTGACTGAGGTATAAAATAAAGAAGCTGTTCAGACAGTTCTGCCTTGCTGAATGTGACTATAGGGCTTTCTTCTCATATTAGACCTTACTTTTTTGACTTGTCTGTCCTCAGGCTAAGGTTGCTCACTTAATTTGAATGGCACATACTTAATGTGGTAATAGAATGATGAAATGATGTGATGTACTTGCCCTTCCTTTCCTATGAGAGGAAGCATTTTTATGATTTGTCATCATATAACTTCTGTCTGAAGCAGGTGTAGTAAAATGCTTCTATGCCTAAATGTAGTGTCCTTGCTGTGCATACATTATCCCCATAATACTTATTTTGGTAATGTTATCTAAAAAATTATCATATTTGTTCTTCCTGAAGATCTGCAGTGGGTCCAGATTTGTGACTCTAAAGAAGCTTTTAGACTTCTAAAACTGGGCTTGAAACACCAGAGTATTGCAAGCACAAAGCTAAATAATTGCTCCAGCAGAAGGTAAGAAACATTTTGAATAGCATTGGGTATAGGATGGTGTGTGGGAGGAAGGAGAAACTAAAACATGGCTTGTGGTTTTTAGGAAGGGAAGAGGCTTTAACAAGGTCTGGATTTCTAGGTTTCGGTTTTGGTGTCCTTTAGCAGTATGTGATACAATGCTTGATGCCAAAGGGATTCAATCTTTCACTAAGATGAACGTGTACTAAAGCTCACAGTATTTTATCAAATACTATACAAAGCACTTAACTTCATGCCATCTAAATATCTGAGAAAAAAGAAAAATACATATGTGCTACATAAACATCTCTTTAAAAGTTTGTATATGATTGTATATGCTTAGATATGTTGACAAATCCAACAACATTTTGAACAGATGTTGTGGAGGCTAAAATTGTTTTGAAAGTACTGGTCTACCTTATCACTTTTCTGATTATTTCAATTTCTCTTTTTAGTCACAGCATATTCACAGTTAAAGTACTAAAAATTGAAGATTCAGGAACACCAAGGGTGACCCGAGTCAATGAGTAAGTTCAGAACAGTCTTTTGTGATGCAGTTGTGATTTATCTTCCATGTTGATGTATTGGTACTGCACCCAGCACTCACTGGCAGAGCATCCTGCATGTATGGCGGCTCCCCACGTCTACCCTTGTACAGTACTTGGCCCTCTCCCTCAAGCCATCAGGTTGCAATGCTATTCTATCTTGTCACCTCTGTTCAGCACAAAGTTCTGCCAGACATCTTTACTCCTGAACTCATGCAAGTCCCCAGAAGGAAGAGGATGAAGAGATGGATGGGGTGAAATAGGAAGTATGTTGGGCAAATATTTAGCAGGAAATATTTAGTGGGAAATTTGATTAGGGAAGCAAACTTCATAAGGATGAGGAAACGTGATCATTTTTAAAAGTGGGTAACTTGTGCATCTTTAAGCTAAATATTTAAGGTAAATATGGTGATTTTTTCCTTGTGTGCTTTCAGATTGTCATTGTGTGATCTTGCTGGTTCTGAAAGATATACCAAGACCCGCAATGAGGGTGACAGATTGAAAGAGAGTGGAAATATAAATACCTCTCTCCTGACTCTAGGCAAGTGTATTAATGCACTCAAGAACTGTCAACAGTCAAAGTAAGTCCTTTTATGAATTGCCAACTGGTTGTGTTTTTTGGGTATTTCCTACAATATTTAAAAGCTATTGTTTAAAATGTACTATAGTAACACTTAAATTTTTGGCAGAGGAAATGTATAGATTACTGAAGTCTATACCGTAGTCTTGTTGATGTACCAAAGTTATCTTTAAACTTGTTTTGTTTTTCAATTAAATAATTTAAATTATAACATCCTTTAAACATGCTATGGTAGATGTTAGCAATTTTAAAACTTACTTGTTCTGAGCTTGGCTTATCAAAGAAACTTTGGAATAAATTTAAATTTAGAACACCCTTGCCACTAGTGTCATAGTAAGAGTGAAATTTTCAAGTCTTCAGGCAGGATAGCTCTTAATTGACTGGAATTTACTAAACTTCTGATCATCTGTTCTTTTGTCTTTTAAAGGCTGCAACAGCACATACCCTTTCGGGAAAGTAAGTTAACTCATTTCCTTCAAGGATTCTTCAGTGGAAAGGGGAAGGTGTACATGATAGTAAACATAAGCAAATGTGCTTCAGCATATGAGGAAACACTCAATGTGCTAAAGTTCTCAGCCATTGCACAAAAAGTAAGTGTGTTATAGTCTGTCTTGTTGAGCAGTAACTTTGATTTGCTTTAAAGAGCAGGTTCTCTCACTTTTACTTAATTACTGGATTTTTTGGTCTCATGTTGCAATCATATTTCTAATTACACTGGTTGAGCTTTATCTCCTAGAGCTTTTAAAAAGGCTTTATTGGGACATTTTTTTCCCTTTGCAGTGTGGGGGTGGAAGCATGTACTGAAAATTTGTAATTCCTAGGAAACATCCAGCCTAATAAGAAACTTATTATATTTGGGAGAATTCCCCTGAGATTTAGGTAAATTTCTTCTGCAGGTACAGCATGCTCTCACTTCTAGCTGCCCCATATACTACTGCTTTCTTAACTTGAAATATTGCTCACCTGAAATGTTAAAATGAGCACCAGAGAGTGTGAAAGATCATCTTTATGTTCACAGGGGCCTCAGTGGGAAGGTGGAAGCAGAGTTAGTAGGACTAAGTGCAGTGATGTATCTTTGGCAAAGTTGGAAGATAAAAGTGTGGAACATCAGTGCTGTAGCTTTAATGGAAGTCATGGAAAATTTTTGTTGACAGTTAAGTCCATACCTTTGGACAGGTTAAGAACAATACCAGAAGGAGCAGACCATAGGGGTTATAGAGCTGTTAAATAGATTTGGTAGGATGGCATTCATGTAATGCAATTGGAAACTCAGACTACAGGAAATGGACAGTCTGTTGCTGCCTCTTGTAGGTTATCCAGCTAGTGAAACTTGGTGTTCCTGGGCTCAAAAGAAGGGTTAGGCTATAAAGTGACAACTTTGTACTCTAGCTGGAAACTGGTCTAAGTAGTGACTCTGAACAGAGGATGAGCTGGGAGAGGGCTCTGCTCAGAAGACCTATAGGAGAGTGCAGCAGGTCTTCAAAGTGCCAATGGAGCTTTAAAAAATAACAACTTTCTGGTTTTGATTTTTTGGGTAGGTTTTAGTTATGGACACATCTATTCTTCCCCAAGATCAGTCATTTGGCCAGAAATTGGCAGGAGAATCATCATTGCTTAATGTCACTAGAATGCCAATCCCAAGGAAAAGAGGTACTATCCTATGGGACAGAACCTTGGAAGATGTGTTTGAAGATGATGATGATGAGATGGAGGAGCAGCCCAGTGTGCCAAGAGAAGAAGCAGTGCAGGAAAATGAAGGAAATGAAGTTGTTATTGCGAAAGAAAAATATATGGTATGTGCCAGGGCTATTTTAAGAATTAGTATAGCATGGAATCTTGAAGCAATGTGTTCTGGTTTCTTCCATCTCACCCTTTCTTTTTTTTTTCTTCCCCTCCTCACCACCTTATTCTACCTAAATCCAGTGTTTAAAACTATAAGTGGGATTACTTATAACTTGGTGCTTATTGTGGGAAAACTATGAAATGTGTCGAAGTGCAAACTGAGCAGTAAGAATTGCAGCATTGGCTTTCTCTTCTTTTGGTATCCTCTGGTCAATACACAGGAAATATTACCTGTTTTTTACCAACACAAAACATTCTTCCTTTGTTATTTTATGCACAAGAAAACTCTGGACACTGTTCTTTAAGAAACAGCAATTTTAGTCACTTGTGCAGAAGACAAGGAGTAGGGAACAGAGGATTAGAAACCGTTTTGTGGAGGTTTCATTAATACCCGAAAAGGTATCTGGAAAAAATCTGGAAAAAAAGGCCAAATTCTGTGGATCTTAAGCCTGTCTTTAAAGATAACTTCAAGAATTTTTGTGATAAACTTGGTGTTCTTTGGAAATACCCACTCTGTGCAAACCTAAATTGCTGTGTTAGTACCAAACAGGTAGTTCAATCTACTCATAAATCCTCCTGTTTATGAATAAGCTAATAAAAGAAATGGAAAAACTTTTGCCAGCTGCAGAGTAAAGTGTTGTAGTGTTAGAGGAATGGGAAAAATCTCACTTGTGGGAAAGTATTTCTTTATGAAAAGCATAATACTGATTGTAATTCTAGATGCTGGTGAGTCTGGTACAAGACCTGAGGAGCAAACTTATTACTGAAAAGAAAAATAAGTTACTGCTGGAAATAAAAATTCGTGAAGAAGTGATACAAGAATTTACCCAATATTTTGCCGAGCGGGAAATTGATTTCAAGTAAGCTGTCTTTAAGTGGTTTTAAAGTTACTTGTTAAGAAAGTGAAAGTAAATTTACTTATTTATTAAATCTCTTGGTTGTAAGAGACCACAATCTTAGATCTGATCTTCTACTGCATCAGCTAATGTGCTGGTTTCTGTTTGGATTATGAGCTCAAGAAAAATGCTCTGTAGAAGAGGCTTTGATTTTTCTGTGGGATGAGTAGGAATGTGTGTGTATAATCTGTAAGCAGTGTTTCTTCCTGTAGAACTCTTTCTAAGGGAAGAGCTGCTTTGATAAGTTGTCTGTAGAAAGAATGATGTGCAAATTCTTTGGTTCCCTTTTGTTTTAGTGATACTCCAAACATACTCTGTCTCAAGCAGCTTAGAAAAAATGCTTGTTGTTAAGTGCTATCCATAATCTGTGTATTTGTTTCCCTCTTGTTCTTCCTGCGTGTGTGAAATATACTTCTGGTTTAGGGTAGCAGCATTGTTTTGTTGTGCCAAAATAAAGAAGAAAGCATCTTTGTACGTAACTGTGCTAATAACTTTGTGGCCTCTCATAGCTAGCTTTTAGTTGACTTATTTTTTTCTACTCTAGAGAGTGCCTTTCTCACGAACGAGCACAGCTTGAAGAAAATTCTGAGAAACGCCTGGAAATCTTCAAGGAGCTTGTCAATAGTTATACTAAAAATGCAGATGAAAAAAGTAAATTACAAGATCGGCCTTGCAGTGAGCAAGCTGGACCTCTGGTATTTTTATCTGTCTGCCCCAAATGTGCCTTTTACTAACTACCTGTTATGGTCATGGTATTTCTCAAGAGTTAGAAGGATGATTTCAAGGAATTGCACACACTGTAGCTGTGTCATCAGCAAAGATATATTTATCTTCTTTAATAGATGAGGTTGCTGAGCCTTGGGATTCAGGAATTTTTGGGGTTTTCTGCATTTCTCCAGCACAAAGAGACAATTGTTCTATACAAAGAAATTGGTGGGAAAATCATTTTTTGTTATATAAAACCCATTGCATTTAGTGCCTATTTAAAATCTTTGAGGCTGACTGCTTAGGCCCCATATATGGACTGTGCTGGAGTAGTCACAGAGACTTCTCTCTTAGGACAGTAGTTGCTACAACTGAAGCAATGAGAATTACTTATCCACTTAAGCCATACCTTGACTCTTGAGTTTCAAAGTCTTGAGACTTTGAAACCCTTTGTTTTTAAAAAAACAGAGGGAAGATATAAAGTCAGTCTTTTGGGTATAATTTAGTTATAAGTTACTGCAGATTTATTTGACCTCACAAACTTTTCCTGTTATATGAAAATTCCAGATGTATTCCTTCTAAAACTGTTTGCATGCTCTGTTCATTCAATATTCTCATTGGTTTAAAATATGCTAACTTTTATAGTAAACTTGGATGGATGTGGAGATATAAAGGGGAATGTAATGGTGGGTCATTAACTGCTATAAAAATAAAGTAGCTCTTGGTACTGGAGACCAGTGTGTGAATGTAGGCAGAACCTGGCAATCAATGCATATGAAACCACAAGATGGTTTTAAAGTCAGAAGTAACTGTGCTTATATATTTGAACTCCTAGTGATCTTCCATATTTTCTGTAGAAATAGTGGCTTTTGTGTAATTATTTGCCACTTCTAAATGAATATAAATTATCTTTCAGAATGAAGAAAACAGCACAAACACAGGTGCCTACATTGATTTTGAGGGTGTTATTGATTCTCTGCAAAATGATATCACTGATATCAAAAATCAGGCAGAAGCAGCACACCAGTACATTGTGTCCCTAGAGGACCCACAGGAAACTATAGGTTGTCTTGAAAAACAGCTGGCAAAAATAACTGCAGAACTAGTTGAGACCAAGGAAGAGCTGGAAAAGAAAACCAAAGGTAAGCTGGGTCTAAGTGTGATGTGAAGGACACAAAAAAGAAATGACTGAGTACTGTAAAACAGGAATAATAATCTAGTTGAGCAGGATTATGTAACCAAATCATATGTATAATAGTGGTAATCTATTGTTTTGTGTATGTTAAACAATTCTACAGGCCTTAGTGCATTTTTGAGATGAAACTTAAAATTGTCAATTGCAGACTTAGGAATTGTGGGGTAAAACATGAAAGTTACTGATTTCCTTGTTGTATTGTAATCCCTGTACTTCTCTATGTTTTGCTGATGCCATGTTTTCAGACATCATGTGGAACTTTGATGGAGGGAAAAGTAGCAGTACCTCATAGTGATCTCAGCAGAGGTCTTGTGATACAATCTGTATTTTGTGTGGGTTGCAAGTCCCGATTGTCCAGTTCAGAAGTCATAAACAACTTTTGAAACGTCCTATAAGCAGAAGTCAACTTGAAAATAAATGTATTCAGAAACTACTGAAGTACCAGAAGACACAAAGAAATGGGTTACTGAGTAAACTGTGATGGCTGATTATGTGATGTAGGCTTTTTTCCTGTTACAGGCTTTGAAACACAGAGGATTAAATTGGATGAGTCTGCTGAGCAGCTTAAAGAAGCAACTGAGGTAACTTTCTCAAAAAAGACTTGTGCAAAATTACTTGCTTTAATTCTAATTTCCAATAACTTAAAATGCTATTATACTATGCTTCTAGCTTTTTTTTATATCAAGCATAGTTTAACTGATCTTGCTTCTAAAAGCACGGTAGAGTTCAATTTAACACTGAACTACTTTTTTTTTCTCTTTTTCAAGAAAATGAATATACAAAATGAAAGGATTCAAGAACTAATTGACATTGTGAAGCAAAAAGATGAAACTATTATGAGACTACAAGGTCAGGTAACACGTTCAGAAGAAATCATAAAAGACTATGTAAGTCTTAAGCATCTCTATGGTATTTATACAAAAAAACCTTACTATGTCTTTATAGTGGATGCCACTTTGGAAAATTGGAGTTTTCTTTAAATAATTGCTGTTGAAATGATAGCAGGTCAGTTGGAATTGAAACTAAAGCCAAAGTAAAATGTTTTCGGGGTGTGTGTAAATACTGGGACTTTCAGAAGCAGTGATCTGAAGTTGTTATTGGAGGACTCCTGGTGAGACTCTGAAGAGCCATTAAATAGAATAAGACCACCTCAAACTTTGAAGAGTTAAACAGTGGGAATAGAGGAAGTTCATCACTGTCTCTATTTTTTGCCTGAATGAAAGAAGAGGAAAAGGAGGTTTTGTTGCAACAATGGGTCAATTGTAGTTGAAGTTAGAATCTAAGAATGTAAAAAAGACAATAATTTTCTAAATTGGAGGGGGGAAAAAAGAGTGTATTCCACCCACTACCAACATGCTTGCACACTTCCAAGGGAAGAGTGTTAATATGAATGTATTGAGCAGAGTTTGAATTAAGAAGGTATGACATAGGTATTTCTGCTTTTGATGTGATTAATAACACTGGAGTTATCTAGTCTAGTGGTGTCTGCTGAATGACAGAAGACTAGCTTGGCTAAATGTATACAGGTAAAAAAAAATCAAAACGTGCTATTAGAGGTTTTTTGGGATATTTTTTTTTTTTTTTTTTGAGCCTGGTGTCCAGTAACCTGAAGTAGTTTTGAGAACATTTTAAATGAAACTTAGTCAGTACTCTGATCCATTTCTCTTACACTGTAAACTCAAAGCTTTGGCCATACTTAATCTTGTGCTCTCTCTCTCTCTGCCCAACAGCTGCTTAACTTGTCAATAGCAAGAATGCTCCAAGAGTGAGTGGAGTTGTGATGACTTACTATTACTGCTCCTTCCAAGAGCAAGGCTTTAACTGTCCAGTATTTCTATGAGGCTGTGTGGCATTAAATGTTAAACATGACCACAAATCTCAACTCTATTCTATAGTCTATTGTGGTTTTTTTAATGAAGTAATTATAGATGAATCACTGGTCCTTGACAACCACGTGGCTTGCCACTTGCGTCATCTTGCAAGTAAACAACTTTTTTTCTTAGTCAAATAGATATATGAAGTATGTATGGCAGAACTGACTAGGCTTTCAAATCGCATCAAATGTGTCATGACAAAAATGATTTTTGGCTTTTCTGAAGGCTGTTAAAGCTCCCAACTCTATCAACCATGATCAGAAAGGGATACATTTGTAGAATTGTCTGTGTGCGCTTTTAACAAATTGGGAATTACATCAACTCTTTTGACACTGGTTTTCAGATGGTAAACTAACTCCTCTTAATGTGAGTCTTGCATTTTGTAGGTCTCTAGTCTCTTGCTCTGATTCCTGTACAATGCAAAGTATTGTGTTTCTTCATATCTGAAGGTGCACCAGCTCTTGGTGTAACTAACTTATCTGTCACTGACTTTTTTCCTCTGACAACCCCTGTGCACCTTACCCATAAAGTTTTGTAAAAATATTTGTAAATAAAGAGATACTAAGCCTTCCAAGTGCTCAATTTGCACAGCTTCTAAGCAATTGATCTTATTTTAACACAGGAGAACACTTTGACTACCATTAAGAGAAAATTAGCAGAAAAGAACTCTAAGGAAGTGATTGAAAGCAGCCAATTCAAGGATTGTGTGGAAACTGTATTGGAAGTGGGAAGAAAACGTTGCTTGGAAAATAAGCCTACTGCAGAAGAAGAGCCACCTACAAAGAAAGGTACATTTTCTACCATCACTCAACAGCGGGCCTTCAAAAAAAGTTTGATTACTATTCCAGAACAGAAGCAAAAAGCTGGGAAGCATAAACATTATGCTCTGAGGAGGAAATCTGCTCTGTTACACTGTAAAAGGAAATAACTGTTCTGTAAATGTAATCTCTTTTGCAGAGGGCCCTATATCGTTTACTCCTAAATGCTTTAAATAAAAGTTAGTTTTTAGACTCTTTCCTTTCTGATGCTTTTTCTTATCTGTGTATATACCTGCATACCCAGCTGTAGTTTTCAGGCAATTTCTTAACAGTTGTTGTTGTACTAAATTTTCTGTTGCTGGACTTCTGAGAAAGTAGCAACTCCTGCTCAAGTTTTTGCAAATTGCCTAAGCAAGCATCAAAGGTGTCAATGACTTACTGAATAATCAGTAATAGTAAGTGCTGTGAACCCTGATATTTCATTCTGTGTGCATGTTGTGAACACACCAGCTCTGGTGGGGCTGGTAAAGGAGGAAAATGAATTTTACTTCCATTCAAGTGGAAAGCTTAAGTCCACAAATGGCATATTTTGTATAGCTCTCATGCTTGCACTTTCAGTCTTTTTGCGTTTCTTGCTTTATCTGTCAACTTATCAGATGAATAAAGTCTGTTAATAAGTGGGCTATATGGGACTTGTGCAAAATGGTATTTGTAAGAGCTGTCTGCCTCTAGCTTGACCTCAGGGCCCATAGAACTATGGAAAGCATATGCAAAAGGAAGGTGAAAGGCCTTTCCTTTCTGTAAAAGGAGAATTGTCAAATTCACATATTCACAGAAAAATGAGGATACAGTGAATAAACTGAATGTTGGACTGTGATTTATTACATTGTGCAGTGAAAGAACAAGGGAGCACTCACAGTAGTACATCAGTCTTAAGTTTATGGAGCAAAGAGTTCTAATCAATGGGGTAACATCAGGCACTAGTGGGGCTCCCCAGAGCTCCATAATGAGCCCAGTTCTCTTCAACATCTTCATAAACAACTTGGATGCAGGACCCAAAGCTATCTTAAGTTTGCCAGTGATAGCTGTTGACTCCCTTGAAAGCAGGGAGGCCCTGCAGAGGGATCTAGAGCTGGGCAATCACCAACCCTACGAAGTTAACAAAGACAAGTGCCTTATTCTGCACCTGGGACAGGGTAATCCTGGCTCTAAGTACAGACTGGGGAGTGAGAGGCTGGAGAGCAGCCCTGCTCTTGATGATCATTGAAGGTCTGTTTGAACTCAAGATCTTCTAGGATTCCATTAACAAAGCACTTCATGCAGAAGGTACTGAACCTCTAATGTTTGCTGCCCTAGAAGGTGGGGAGAGGCAGGTAATTCTCAGACGAGGTAACAGCCAACAGGTTCATGTATAGAGACTGAAAGAGTTAAGAAGCAGTATAGTCTCAATTCTTCAGTGTCAAGAAAAGTCCATGGAAAATGGCTGGGCCTGCCAGCAGTAGCAAAAGGAGATAAAAATATTAGTCTAGGTCAGCTGATGCTGTGGGATCCAGTAGGGCATTTCTGTTGTTTGTACAGCTTGAAGTAAGTGTCATTTGAAGCCAAGACTAGTGACTTTGGCAAACCATGTGTTAAGACGCCTCAGGACCTCTCCCTTTTAGTGAAGTTTGCAAAACTCCAGTCCAGGGAGAGGAATATGTAATATTTTGTCTGATCTGTTTTCTTAGGATTACACAACTGGGCTTTCAAAGAAAACCATTTCCAAATCAAAATTTTTAATCTTGTAGGATTTAAAAATATGACCTTATATGCTACAGTAAAGCTGCTGTTGTGGCTGAGCTAGCAGAAGCCCTTGATGTATCCTATTAACATAGGAAAACTATGGGCAAGCAGGAGCAAAGTGTCCTGTTGGCTTTGATTATTCAAAAACCAAATTGCTATTGCTAATGTTTCAGAATGGCCTTTTGTTAGCGACTCAAATTTAGTGACTATACAACTTGTTGGCTCTGTTCAGAGGATATTTCCATGCAGTATGCAGGTGCTCAATGGTCCCAAAGTGAGATGGTTGCCTAACTAACTCTACCTTACTGTAGGTGCAGTACTCACAAGAATCCATAGCACCTTCCTGTAGTGCATAGCTGTGATGGCCTAATCCTTAGAGGTAGTCAGGCTTGATTTAATAGTAAAATGTTACTAAAGGAACACAACTGGATTCTTAAACACTTGTGTGAAATACAGCTGGAGTCAGTTTTGAAAGTGATGAAATACATGTGGTTTTAGTTAGAATGGCTCATTACTTTGTTAAAATAGTCTTAATAAAATATGGAAATTTTGGATTGGGATGATATGTTGTAAATCTTTTGGAGAACTTTACCTGCAACGTATTAGGTGTGGGCATTAATAGTTATCCTTCTATCTCGTTTGGAAACCTATTGAATACATAAGAAAGGAAGGTTTCAAACACAAAGCCAAAAAAAAACTTGTGCTGGATTTTTAGCTTTGTTTTTAAAGTAAGGTGATATAGTGTGCATAAAACTTCTCAGAAAAGCATATGACACCATTGCTTCCCTAAATGCAGGATGGGTAATTGCTGGCTCTATTTAAAGAGATTGTTGAGTCAGTGGAGGTGGAAACTGGATATCACTGTGAATGTTATCTAGCTCATAGGCATTGCAAATACTAGTAAAATTAGCTAGATTTTTCTGCTAGTGGGGCAGAAGAGAAGGTTGGAATAGAACTGTAGCAAATTTTTTTTAAGTCTTCTGGACACCTCTTTCTGCAAGTTATGCCTAGAAGTCCAAGAGGCACTTTATTGCATATAAAACATCTCAGAGATTTATAACAACTTCCAGGTTCTAAAATGCTCTAAGAGTCTGGCTTTTAGGTGGTGCTAATTTTCTACACAGCAATTACAATTTGATGTTGTTAGTGACTTGATTTTAATTAGCCTCACCTATATGGGGATTTATTTGTTCTTGATGTTATTTTGGTTTTGTTTCTAGGAGATAAGAGGGAGAATTGGGAAAATTACTCTCTTGATCTAAAGAGAGCTAATAATTCTGAGACCTACATGGAAATACTAGCACTGAAGGAAAAAGCAGAAACTTTAGAAGGTCAGATGGCTGCACTTGAAGAACAATGCCAAAGAGAAAAAAAGGAAAAAGAAGAGTTAAATCAGCAGATAGCAAGCTTGCATCTCGAGCTCTCTGCTTCTGAAGAAAGGGCTGTTGGTTTAAGTGGAGAACTTCAACAATGTCGAGCTGAATATCAGGAGACTGTTTCTGAATTGGACAAACAGAAAACCATAAATAAGGAACAAGAAGAGAAGATTATTCAGCTAAATAACGATGTAAGAGGCGCTAAACAAAATATAATTGATAAAGTGTCGCAAATTAAAACAATGCAGTCCCAGGTAGATGAATTGTATAAATGTCACTCAGAATCTTCTGCTGTGGATATAGATTCAGTTAACCTAAAGGATTCCTTAGACCCTCAAAAAGATGAATCACAAACAGCTCAAATGAGTCCTCTATCCATGCAGTTCCAAACTGCTTCTACAGCAGATCTGAGACAGGAGAGCTCCTTTCACCACAGTATTGAAAGTATTTGGGAAGAATGCAAAATTATGATTAAGGCTTGCTCACAAAAAAGTCATCAGATTCAACAACTACTTCAACAAGTTGAAGACTTAGAGAAGAGACTTTATGATAGTGAGAAGTACAATAATCAACTAAAAATAAAATTAAATGAGATTACAAATCAAGATCATCATTCTGTAAAGGAAAAAGATCTTATGAATCAATTACAAGAGCAAATCCGGAAGAAAACCCAGGATTTTGAAAACAAGGCTGCAGAAGATCAGAGAGTAATTGCACAGTTTCAGGAGAAAGTTACCAGCTACGAGGGAAAAATAAGAGATCTTGAATGCCTGTTGGAGGCTTTTAGGGCAAAAGATGACAGCATGAGAGAATTAGAAGAAAAACTAAGAGAAAAAGAATCTACTATTTTAAATCTAGAAAGTAATACAGTAGCTTTGCAAGAGAAATGTACCAGTTTAGACAAAAAACTGAAAGAACTCAATAATCGAGAAGAAAATCTGAAGGATGAAGTTGTGCAGTTGATGAGCAGTTTGGAGACCATGAAACATGTTCTTCAGGAAAAGGAGAAAAATGAGTATGAGCAAGTACAGTCTACAGAACTGTAAGTAAATAATGAGATTACGCCTAACCCTTTGAGAATAAAATTAAGTTAAAACTCCCTTATGTCAACATCAGTTTATTTTGACATAACACATTTGCATGTTTATAAACTTGATTAACTAAACTGCTTCTTTGAGAAGTTTGAATACACTACTTGAATTTTATATTTGCATATTCTGCTGGCTATGTTTTCCTCACATGTTTGTATATTCTTTCAAAAATAGACATCTAAATCCTGTGGAACTATTGTGCAGGGAAATAGGAGCATACATTGAAATTAATTATTTGGGGATTTCTAATAGTTTTGTTGCAGATACTTTCTGAAAGAAATTATGTAGTATAAAGTTATATCCTGTAATGTGTATAAAAGTAGGATATGTTTTCTTTGGAAAGGACTGAATGGTAAAAGGAAAGGAAAGGAAGGAAGGGGGGGGAGCAGATGATAAATAGGTGGTTTTGGTAATAGCTATTCTACTGTAAGACTCAAAGGAATAATGGGTGTTGATGCCTGAGATGGCCCCCTAAAAACACAGAGACTAGACAAGAGTAAGAGAATAAAAGGAGGTATTTGTTTGAAGGGCCTTCAAAGGTACACCCTGGGCAGTCAAAAGGCTACACCCAAGATGGACAATGGGTCACGGGTTCTTCACCCTTTTATAAGTTTGGTCCATTTGCATCTCAGGGTTAATTCTCCAATTATAGCCTCAGTTCATGATTTAATTACCCCAAGTTGCCCCCCCCCTTCAGAGGCATTTAGTTTACACATTTTGGGGCCTGCTGTCCTTGAGGTAGAAGCCTAGAGAGGCTTGTTATTTCTAACCAGCATGAGAAAACAGCAGCTAACAGCCCACAAGAAACTTCAGAGTTGCCAGAGTTGCACACTAGGCAGTAGAGGATTTAAAAAATATAAAAGTTAAAACCTAAGGTATCAGTGTAGAGGGTAGAACTTTCCCTAGCACCCTCTACTTTTTAAATCTCTAAGAAATAGGAGATTACATGTATCTGAGAGATTATATTTGCTATATTGCAATTATGTAAAAATAGCTTTAAGATGCTATGTAGCCCTTCTCCTGGCTATGGTTTCTTTAGTGCCAAACTGCACATGCTCCAAAGGACAATCTGGCATGAGGGTCTGATGATCCCCAACCCTGTGCTGGTGAGACTTTGAAAGGATTTCTTTTTGTGAGGCCTTGTATTGTATTGCCAATTATAGGACCTAAAAAACCTTCCTTTAGTTAGTTTAAAAGTCCAATATGTCTTCCTAGAAACTTTTTGAAATAAATGTGATCACTTAAAAATAAACCCATCAAACTTATTGTTTACTTTGCAGAACTTGTGATGGCAGGAGTTATTACAATGTTATTGTTTTTTTCCATTTTTCTTTTTATTTATCTTGATACTTACAAGAACTGGGATGTAGTTATCAACTTTAAACTTATTTGATATTAACCTTGGGTTTTTCTAATTTGTAAGGTCACCTAATGACAAAAATGGTTGCTCTACTGTGCTTAAAAGATAATATTTAAAAAAATTGAGTGTTCAGAAGTGAATCTGAGCAGTTTGTTTCTTCAAGCTCATATAATAAGAAATGGAAATCTAAACATGAAATTATAAGGCTTGTCACTGATCTGATAGAGCTGAGGTTCTGTTTGCAAATAAAACCAGCAAAGAGCCTGAGTTAATATATAAGACTAATTTTATCTATGTCTCTTAATTTCTAACCCAAGGCTACGTAAAGATCTTTCTGAGAGCTCTGCCCTGGTTCAAAGTTTGAAAAAACATTTGCAGAGGAAAGAGGAAGAATACACAGATTTGAAAGAGAAGTTTTCTGATGCCAAGAAACAAATTAAGCAAGTACAAAAAGAGGTTGGTAACCATAGGCAAAATGTTTTTGTGCAACTTTGGACTTCTGTTAGTGAAACCTGTTTTCACAAATCTCAATCTATGGATGTTAAAAGAGACTCATAGTAAGGCTATTTTGAGTGATACATTTAGAGTATCTTTGCTTGTGCACTACCAGCCCCACAAATTTAGTGAAGATGCTTGCAAAAATTTGACTCTGATTAAAGTAGTTGGTTATCTAGGTAACTTACAGAGATTGTAAAAGGCTTATAACTAAATATAGGTTTTGCTTGCTGTCTTTTTGCAGGTGTGTACAATGCAAACTGAGGAGAAATCCCTGAGAAAACAAGTTAATGAACTTGAGAAAATTAAAAAGCAGTTTAGTGAAGAATTAGAGTTCAAACAGCGCACAATCCTGCAACTTAAAAAGGTATTTTGTTTTCTAAAATTTTACCTGCTCTTAATTTTCTAACTAATCTACTAACGAGGCAAGTTTTCCAAGCAGCTGGAGAAAGCTTACAGAAGCTGGGGTAAAAATAAGAGTAGCCACCTGAAATTAGTTTTAACAGATGAATGAAAAATGTTTAAAGAAATTCTCAATCAGGACATTATTTAAAACAATTTGACAATCTGTCTAGTAATAAGTACTTAATACCTGCAGAGTTTCTGATTAGGGACACTTAGATACATTAGTAGTAATGTCTCTTTTTATTTTTTTAAACAGCTGGAATGCTACTTTATACTAGATGAAGAACTTATTCATTGGGACCATTTGTCTCAAATACTTTATTCATTATTTATTAAGTTCTAAATGAAAAGCTATTAATTTCTAGCATAGGTATTTGTTCCTTTCAGCATGTTTTAACTTCTTTAATTTGCTTTCAATGTGATATTTAGGAGCAGTTGAATAAAGAAAAGCTGGAAGAAATCTCCAAACAATACGAGAAAACACATAAAGGTCAGAAAGAACCATTATCATTCCAATTTTTTTGTGTGTGTGCAATGACAACATAATGAGTGATCATGCCAATAACAAATTTGGAGAGTCTTGTATGTTTAGAGTACCAAGACACTCCAACCTGGACATTAAAATCTCACAGTCAGAAAGTAATTTTTATTGAATTATTATTAGATATATTTGTAAGCAAAGAAACAGTCTCAGATTAAGAAACATAAGCCTCGGATAAAGTTTTAGTGTTAACTTATTAAATAGTGGGGTTTACTTGCTATTTTAGTTGCCCATTTTAACAAAAGCATGAACTAGCACAATATTGCGCGTGCTGGCATGATGTTTCTGCAGATTTAATAAACATTTAGCAGTTGAGCAGTAGTTAGTTTCTCATAGGCATACAAGCCAGAGTCTGACATTTAACACCAAAACACACATCTAAGTTGGTGAGAATAGAATCTCTTAAGAATTTGGGATGTGGATAGTTCAGTACAGATGCTCTATTTCCTTGTAATAGAATTTTTGATCTCAGGGAATGGAGAAATGACTTGTAATTAAAGCACTTTGGGAGCAAATGGTGGCAACTAGGAGGCTCATCTGTGAATTTGTTTTCAAATTTTCAGATCTGTGTGCAAAGGAAAAAATAATTGCAGATATGCGGATGACATTAGAAGAACAAGAACAGACTCAGGCTGAACAAGATCAAGTGCTTGAAGCCAAATTAGAAGAGACCAACAGATTAGTTTTGGGTAATCTCTCCATGGAAAGGGAGTAGGGAAGCAAAATTGTTTTGAATGTGTTTTGTGATAGTTGCTTTACATTTCTGGTTTTACTTGTCAATTGTTATTTAGGCATTAGTTTTACGTAACAAATAGCAATTTCCTAAAAGGCTTCTGTTGTCTGTGATCATAGCTGATAAACCCAAGCAACTTTAGTAGAAGGATGTGAACATGTTTAAATACGTGTTTAAAATTATACATTATGCGATCTCATTTTGTGTTCTGACTAGAACTGGAAGCATGGAAACAGAAATATAGAGAGCTGAATAACCAGTGCAATAGTGACTGGCAGCAAAAGATGAGCAAAAATGAGGAGAAAACCATAAATGAAAATGAGGAATTAATAAAACTGCAAAAAGAGCTGAAGGTAAAACATGATATAATTCATACTTAAATCTAAGGCCATAACTCCCATTTAGGAGTCTAAATTGTTTGGGGATCATTGTCTTCAAGAGCCTAGGGCATGATATGGCAAGTTATTACGCTGGTAAAGGAAAGCTCCTCTGAAGAATCTTGTCATGCGGCATCACTGATGCCCCATAATGGAGTGCACCCTGCCCTACGTTTTGCTACTGCTATGCACAGTGCTTCTGTAGCTGGTCTCCTCTTAGTTGTCTTAATCCAACTCCTGATATCAGTTCCAGAGATCTTTCCTGTCAGTTGCTAAACCAGACTCTCTCAAGATCTTGTGCTTGCTGCATAACCTGTAAGCCCTTCCTGTTATGCTGAGGACTTTCCTCTAACTCTCCTTGCAATGGAAAGTAGACTTATTTTCTAAGCAACTTTACAGGTGCTTGCTGCCTTATATTGTAGAATGTCTGACAACAGGTTTGATTGTGATAGAAAAGGAGACAAAATTGCTGTGGATTAGAGTGGCATTTGTAGGTACATGCTATCTCTGCCTACCATTCAAACTGTACTGCATTGAACTGTACTCACTTTCAGTCTTGAAGCAGAGGTTGGTTTTCTAACATGACCTTTAAGGTAGCATAAAAGATTGGGGATTTGTAAGGTAGAAGTGTCTCTTGACCATTACTTTTGGTGTAACTTTTATAGTATCTGTGATTTACTCAGAATGCTTTGAGGAAAAAAAAAACTCTGTTCCATGAAGATGTGTCAATCTGAATAAGAAATGCTGAAAATTGATAATTTTTTTCAATATAGAAGAACAAATGAGAGTATAATACTTTTATCTTGGAGTATGCTAGAGTAAAACTATGCTACTGCTTCTGTTATGTTTCTGAAATTAATCCATTCAGTGGTATTCTGAATTTTAAGTCTTTTTTTTTCTCTCTCTGCTTACAATTTTGTTTCTGGTTTCATCAAATTAGGAAAATGAGGCAAAGTATCAAACTGATAGAAAAAAGTGGCTTGAGGAAAAAATGGGACTCATAAATCAAGTAAAAGAAGCTGAGAACCATCGCAATAGGGAAATGAGAAAGTTTGTGGAGGATAGAGAACATCATGTAAAGCAACAAGCAGAAATTGTAAGTGACTTTGTCTCAGCAGGGTCCTGTGGTGTCTTCAGTACAGAGTAAATAACATGTCGAGTGTTGAACAGTGGGGGCACTTGAGAGTAGCTGGCCTTCGTCAGTTCCCTGACTTTCTCACAGGGCAAAGCCCAAATGAGATGTTCTCAATACGAAAAGGAAGAATAGGAGGATCATAAAATGAAAAAACTTTGTACATAATGGAGCTTAACATGCCTGTTCCTTCCTGTCCCGTCACTACCACCTCTCTATGAAGTCTTCAGATTTCCTTTTGTGTGTAAAACACCAATAAATAACCTACACTTTAATGAATTGCTCCTTAAAAGCAAAGAAAACTTATATTGGAAAATACTTGGTCAGTATGCTGTGGTAATATGTGCTAGCACTGGGGAGACTGATAGTTATTGACTAAGACACCTTGCTTGCTTACTGGACTCCATCAAGGTTGTAATTTTTTTATCAAATGAAATTATTATATGAACCTCTGCAATCTAAAACTGCATTTGCATCTAGAAGTAGGTAGCAATGCCTTTATGGACCTGCAATCAGTACAGGAGGATTTTAGGAGCTTACAACTACTTTTACTTTATCTGTGACTTTTCTTGCCTGAGAATTGTTATTAATAAAATCTTCAAGTGAGCAAATAGGAGCTGCAGTTCTCTAAAAGAAAATTCTCTTCACAAAGAATATAAATACAGATTTTCTAATTGCAACATGGCTTACTCTTGCATATTTGTACTGAAACTAGTTCTATGTGAGCTTTATAAGAGCTGCATAGGCTCTTAGGCTGACTAAAGCCATAAAATAGTGCTAACTGCAAAACAAAACTAGCAGAAGAGTTCAGATACTGCCTAGAAGTGGTGTTCTATTCTAACTTACCTTTTTCAATATTTAGGAAAGACTTGCTGCACAGCTGGTAGAGAAGGACAGCAATCTTCAGAAGTGGCGTGAAGAAAGAGATGAACTAGTAGAAGCTTTGGAAGTACAGCTCAAGACTTTGGCCTCTAGCATCATACAAAAAGATAAAGAAATAGAAGAGCTGAAACAGGCTGCACTAATGGCTTCAGAAAAGGTCAATTCTCTTTATTCTTTCTGTGTGATTTTTTGGGGGTTTTTTGTTACTCGTTAATTCTGCAAAATACTGTAGTTGCTCTTTGTATTCTGCCTCTGTTTTTAGTTCTTAAACACTGTCATATTGAAACCATTTGCAGCTAATTTAAAAAGAAAAGCTTTATGTTTGTTTGAAACTGAATTTTTAATAGTAATAGGAATTTGAAAATATTTAGTAGTGCAAGTAAACACACTGATTGTGAATTTGGACTGGATATCTGAAACAACTCTCCCATTTGTTGTCTTTTTCACTGCACCAAGAGCTTCATGGGCAAATGGAAGGTGAACTTAGAATTCTAAATAAGTATAGTAAAATAGAAGGTCTTGTGTTAGGTTTCCTCAGACTCTTAAAAGACTTTACTTCACTTTACATAGAGGCATTAAATTATTGCCTTTGTATTGGATACCTGGCTGGTTTAGCCTGCAGTTATAAAACTGATATGACCAAGTAATCACAATGATGCTCGTGATATATATTACTTTCTTTTGACAGCACTGAAATTTGTGGCAATTTTCGCTATGTTTATTAGGATAAGGAAACTGACATAGAAGATCTAAGGAAACAGCTGGCAGAGAAAGATGACTTTATAAAGGATATGAAACAGCAGATTAAGCATGAAAATCTTCAGTCTTTGGCAGAAGTACCTTTACCTGAAGAAGGAAAAGATAAAATGGATCAGTCTGTAAACAAAGAGGTATGTTTGTTTATGTACTAATGATATGTTAATAATTTTTTCAGTATATATTTCTGTATATAGTTCTGCAAATCTCCCAAAACTTCTTTGTACTTTACTGTATCTTCAGTTCTAAGTTCTTACTCATTCTTTCGCACTCAGAAAATAAGTACTTTAGTTAATCGAGTATTACCTCTCTATACATTATAGAACCTTTACACCTGAGGCAAAAACTAGTTAATTAATCCAGGTTCTAGAGATCTGGAGACCTGGTATTTGTAGTGTCATCTCAGTTTGATTATGTCAGTGTTAAGGGGATTTCAACTCACACCACTTTCACGATGTCACCTGTCATGTAGTGAGATGATTCTGTAATTAACCAGTCCATATGGGGGCTCATAAGAACAAAACAGTATCTTACATCCTACTCAAAACCAAACCAAAATAGTATTTGAAGTGTACACAAAGCTAGAAATAAAAGCTGTATGATATAATCATGTGAATAATTATATCTGAATTCAGCTGTGTGCTCTTGGAAACTTAACCTCTCAGTGCTGCAAATGAAGTGGCTGATTATTAGATAAGTCATCTGGGAAAAAATGTAAAGCGTTTTAAATGGATGACCAATAGCAGGGCAGACTGGGGTTTGCTTTCTTCCACCGTAGGAATCCTGTGTGTAGCTTTGTTAGCTAATGACACTAACCATTCCTGGGCAACCCTATTAGTCTGCTCTGTTCTTGGGAATGCAGTGCTGCTGGGATTCTGGGTGGGATTCCCTCTCAGAATCCCAGCAGAGCCTGTTGGAGAACTACCTTTTGGCATTCCATGAACTTTTATAATTTTCCTTTTCAAGAGGAAGGAGGTACCCTTCAGGGTGAACCAATGTAAGGAGGAACATCAGCTACTTGGGAATTCTCTAGTGTAAGAGGGGAAGAGAAATCCCTAAAGATAAGCTAGAGAAATACACTTTTCTAAGGAGCAGCAGAGTTAGGATGGAGACAATCACTAAGGTACTCTACCCTTGAGGAAAAATGACTTGGAAACAAAGTATCAGGCTGAGTTCAGCAAGGAAAGTTCTGTGATCATAGATCCAAGTAAGTTCAAAATTTAACAAAAAAGGTTTTAGATAATAAGGGTTAAACTCTGCTGTAATTGAAGCAGATTCCTTCACTTCTGTTATAAGTGTTCTAAAAGCTAACAGCTGGAAAATAGAACACCTACTTTGCAATCCACTGGGGGGGGCATGAAATATGTATTATATAGTATTTAACTCATAGTTTAAAACTTGTTTTCTTACAATTTCCATATACTTGCAGGACCATTCTGAAATTGTCCTTGACTCTACAGAAGTGTCCACAGAGGATGGAAAAACTAGTCGGTTCCCAAAACCAGAGATGGAAATCCAGTTCACACCTCTGCAACCCCATAAGATGGAGGTGAAACACCAGGGCAGCACCTCACCAGTTACAGTTAAAATGCTCAGGCCAAGAAGGAAAAGGAAGAGTGTAGAGATGAATGAGGTGTGAACTAGACCAACTGACAAAATCTGTTATGCAACTTTTCTGTTTGTTACTCTGATCATTTGTTAAAACTCTAACTTCTGATTTTCTGCTGAGATCCCAGGGATATAAGTAGGGTATTATTTAAACCCCATGTTCCCCAGGTGGTGGATCTCTGGGCTTTGCTGAATAAGGTCATAGACTTCAACTGATCCGAACTCTGTCCCTTTGTGCCTGATTTGTACTTTACCTTTTACATTTCTCTCTCCCAGACAGTACCATTTGTTCCTGTCTCCAGCTCTGATCTGTGGGATTACAGATCAATTCTATCAAATTGTTTGTTTAGGCAGTCATTGGTATAAAAATATTGGTATCAATTATAGTTTCTTCTGATTTTCTTTAGGATTTTGTGAAAAGTGAGAACAAAAGAAATGCAAAACCTGCTATGGCTGATTCACCTTCTGCAAGCAACAAAAAAATGGTTTGATTTTGTTCCATTTTTGAAGTTAGTTTATCTGTAAAGGTAGACTTGTGAAAGGAGCAAATATTCTCATGCCAGCAGTATCTTATCCTTATCTATGTATTTCAGTAGGATTCTTCAACATTTATGTTGTCTTTCTACTAAATTCTATAAGTCAAAGGGTCTGTATTTGCCAAGAGTGTGTAGTGTCCCAGCTGCAGTGTGTAGTGATTCAAAGGGGAAGGATGTTGCATATTAAATAGTTAAAAAGACTATAGAACATGCTATTAAAATGTGCTGTTATAGGCAATGCATTTGAAGTAAAACTAAAGTTTATCTATATTCATGGCCTTAAGATTATTTTAGGCCATAGTAGTAACCTGGGCAGCTTCAGAGGGTGAGTGAGAGATTTAATTGCCCCACCAGATTCTTTAATTTATAATTAGAACAGCTTGTCTAATAAAATACTCTACAACTTTGAATCTGCCTTATTTAAAAAAACCCAACCCTCTGTTTCCTTTATGACTCATGCTCTTAAATGCATTCTGTGAAACTTTGGCAATTTTCTGTCCTCTAGGTGTAAAATGAGGTTGTCTACTTTACTTGCTGTAGTGATATTATGAAAATGAGGTTTGCTACTGACACCTTTGTTCAATGTGTCAGCTTGGACATAACATTGAAGTAAAATAAAATTAAATTAAACTTGAAGCTTAAGTCAATTCTTAGCTTAAACAATGATCCTGTATTTCTGTACAGATCTCTACTACACAATCTCTTGGAAAAGAATATCCCTTAAGAAGGCAAGAATCTACTCTAAGTAAAAAGTCAGCTAAGAAGAAAGATGGGACATTACAGAAAATTGGTGATTTTTTCCAAAGTTCTCCTACTATTTTTCATTCTAAAGGTTTGTACAGTATAAGTAAGGCTTATTTTCTATTCTCTGGCCATTGCAGAATGGCAGAGAAGAAAAGATTGTCTTGGTTGTGAGGACCAGGTAGAATGAAAGATGCAGTGTGAAATATGTGCATATTTATCATAAAAGCAATGATAACTGTTAGGCCCAAAATGTTGGAGTTACTCTGTGCTTATTTACAGGTAAAGGCAATTTTAGAAACTTACCCTGCTGCTCTAACAAAATCAAGGGCTGAATCCAAACTCTAAATCTTACCTTGTTTTATAAGCAATCCCTTGTTGCTGTGGAAACTTTATTAATGTTTTTTGATGTATGTTATTTCTATGAAATCTGAAAGCCAGTGACTCATGAAAATATTTGGAAGACTTCATTAAACTGAATATGGAGCAATTAATGGATTTTGTTAAGTTTAGGTATAGCCTTGGGAAGATTAATTGCTAGGACTTTCTGTTGAAGGATATGTTTTTCTTTTTTCCTACAGTAAGAATGATCTCTGGGTTACTGTGCTTCTTACAAAATAAAAAAAATTAAAATTAGCAGAGGGCACAGGGAATCACCAGTATTTAATTCTAAAAGACACTTGCATTTGTTTGTTTAGAACAAAGTCGGTCATTATTTAAGGTGGACAGTTAAAATAAACTCCTGCACCAACTTGAAAGCTTGTCCTGCTACAGAGTACATCTTATCTGGCATAATACAATCTAGATAATAACTGTGTGAAATTTTAAAAAAATTTCTACCTTTGTCATATTGGTACCATGAGCACAGTATTTATTATTATCAATGGAAGCCAAAGTCAGACTACTTAAAATTTCATCCTTAACTTGGATACTTAATTTGAGCAAATGAGTTCTGTTTTGTAACCTTTTTTACCATGTCCTGTATGGTTTCCCTCTTTGTATAACAGTATTGCTTATTTCTTATATTTCTTATTTTTGTCTAGTGCACATTCTCTTCTCTTTATGGAACTAGTTTGATAAAACTATAAAAATGTATAGAGAAAATTGACTGTACTTCTGTCTGCACAAAGAAGTTAAGCCTGTTGTTCAACTTAAAAGTCTTTAAGTGAGATCTCAATGAGATCTGAATCCTAATTGATTTTTAATGTGCCATTTAAATGTGTCCTTTAAGCATTTGCATCTGAAGCTACAGAAAACTCCTTCCAGCTACAGAAAACTTGTAGTCAAATACCACTTCTGAATTTTTTTATTTGAACCTTGGACTACACTGGTTTAATTTTTAAACTGTTTTAATAAAGCCTGCTTTATTCATGAATTTTGAAGCTCACAAAGCCATGACATGTATTTATGATAAAATTTGTCCTCTAGCAAAGAAGCTTATTGAGACAATAAGCTCTCCCAAGTCTGCAGAACCAGAAAATGTCAAAGAAAATGAGCTGAAGCCAAAACGGGCTAAGAGAAGGCTGTATTCAACTGACATTTCTTGCCCTCTGGATATCCCTGGTCCTTCAGTAAGTGATTAAGATTCCTGTTTTGCCCACTGTAATGTTTTTCTGTAATCTTAGCTTAAAATTAACAATTAGGGGAAAAAGACAAATCTGAAGGTCTAATCGAGTTGCAGAAGAGGTTTGAAAATACCAACTTATTTCTTTATTCTACCTAACCATTCCTTTTGGTCTTTTCTATCTGCTGTTTTACTTGATTTTTTTTGTTTTCTCACCTGTCTTTCATTGACTGCTGACTGACTGTATAGGTGATAGAGCAATCAGAGATACCTTCACATCTGGATTCACAGATATCTTAGTTGTGGTGTGTGGAGGATTACTCTTTCTCTGCTACAGCAGTGAAGTCTTAATTTGTTTTTCCAGTAGTTGCAGTTCATTTAAGTGTAGCATAAAGGGAAAATAGAAATAGAGACCATTAAGGGATCCATGGATTTGGAATGACGTGATTGAAACACTAACAATAAAGGTCTGCATGTACAATTAACTTTACAGGTGAGCACCAAAGGTATTTTTCAATTCCATTTATGCCCAGCTAATATTTGGGCATAATAGCATGTGGATACATCCATGCTTTTCAAAGCACAGTCTAAATAGTCTTCTGGATGTGTTTAAATTGTGTGGCTCTGTCTAAACCAGTCTAAGAGTCTTACAGGCCTGGGGTTTGAGGTATTGCTTCTGAAATCCAACTTCATGCTTTAGATAGTTAATTGTAGTGCTGAGCATTCTTCTGCTCTGTTGGAAGTACATCTCTTTATTCTGTTCAGTCCTTTCTTCCCTATGCTATGGTAAGCATTTGCCCATACAAGGTAGCCTGTTGAATTTTCTGTAACTGTATGAATGGGCGCAGCAGAACCCAAAATTCTGTCCATAGGAGGAAGACGAAAATGGCAGAAATGCTTAGCAAAACGAGGCAAGAAGTTTGGAAGTGAATAAAGAGGTGAAAGACTGGATTGTGGGGAAGTCAGAGAAAGCTAGAGAAATTTAAGCTAAAAGTGTTTCCTGAACACTTCCAGTATCAGAAAATGAATATTAGAGACTAGAAGTAAGAGCTGCATTCAGATAATCTTTTTCTTTGGACTTTATTTGTTCCAGCAAAAAAAGGGATTTTGTATGTTTATGGAATTTGTTGCTTATTATGATGCACTAAGATGGTCTCTCCATCCTGGAGACCTCTGACAAAAAACATAACAGAATCATAGAATTATTAAGGTTGGAAAAGATCTCCAAACCATTGAGCCCAACTGTTAACCCAGCACCACTGGATTAACACCAGAACCACACATTATTTGAACACTTACAGGGATGATGTTTTCCACCACTTCCCAGGCCAGCCTGTTCCACTGACTGTCCGCCCTCTCAGTGAATAGGTCAATTTCACCTGAGTGACTCATGGGAAAAAATACACTGTTGGGCACACAGGTCTAAAAAGTGAATGTCATTTATCTTTGAAGAAATGCTGAATAACATATTTTAATCCATCTTTTTCA
Organism: Aphelocoma coerulescens; assembly: GCF_041296385.1. NCBI lineage: Eukaryota > Metazoa > Chordata > Aves > Passeriformes > Corvidae > Aphelocoma > Aphelocoma coerulescens. The sequence continues at coordinate 20,009,798 of NC_091020.1, forward strand.
GATCCTTATAGAACAAAAAAAGAAAGAAAGTGATCATCTAATCATGAAGCGACGGCTGCGATCAAGAATAGCAAAATAACCTTGCAAAAATGTGTTTATATTTCTTAGCTAGGACCTATTCCCACTGTATTATTCTTGCTCATTATATGTAGGAAGTAATAGATATTTAGTCATGCTTGAAAATCTGTATATAGTTGTATAGAATTGTTCTGACTCTATTAAAATTGAGCAGTTCAAGAAAGCTTGTGTGAGAAACTTTTTGTTTACTAGGGAACAGTGTCTTTGCAAGTGTTCATAACTTACTCATTGTGCAGTAAGAGCAATGCCTGTGTGGAATGATTTAAATTATTTTTTTTCACACAGCCTATCTACCTTGACTTTGAGTGGAAAGAAATGAGTACACATTGATACTTTGGATATCCTTAAATTCTTTTAAAATATTGAAAAAGTTGCTTGCCTCAACTTCAGCTCCTTTGGGGTGAATTTTTTTCATCCTTATGGCATTCCAGTTACAGACAAACTGAAGGCTTCTGGAAGGAACATATGAGGACACTGTTTCATAGAGATCAAGCCTTTATCTTTGGCAAAAGAAAGCAAGGAGGAACAGTGGCACCATTTGAGGAGACAGCTGAGGAAAAGGGGGGTGATTTCCTGGAGTTAAAGTGAAAAAGGGAGCAGAATATTTTTGGGATGTTTCCGTAGATAATGCAAGTATTTGAACGTGGTTGAAACCTGATTCGTGCTGTGAGAGAGGAAAACTAGAAATGCTTTAAGCAGACGTGGCCGCGGGCTCCGTGCAAGGCCGGTTCCCTTGCGAGCCCCGCCGAGAGCGCGGCCCCCGGGAGGTGGCGCCGGGACAGCGCCGGCCGCGGCGCGGGCACCCAGCCGGGCGGGACCGCGGCGTTCGCTCTGTTCTGAGCTAACCCGCCTTTGATCCCGTTCAGCCGAGCTTTGCAAAGACAGATTCGGAGCGGGGCCTTGCAGGACTCTATGCTCTTGCCCAAGTCCTAGGCCTCCACATCTTTTTTCCCCGCTCCCACGTGCCCATACACACAGTAGTGGGCACAGAGCCCTGGCAGCAGCAGGGTTTGGTCAATATCCTTTAAACAGTGTTTCTGCTCTGCCATGTGGTACTGCCTCAGAGCAACGCCAAAAATGATTGCACAGGCTCTGTGCAAAAAACCAAACACTAATCCTGCCCTCAGCGACTTTTAACGCTGGCTGTAGTCAGATGAGCCTGTTGAAAGGTTCTTGGCTGGCAACATGTCCCCATGCAATCTCGTACAGATTCAATTTCTTAAAGGATAGAAGCATGGAAGTAAGCTGACGGAACGAGTTACTTGAGTGTGCTTGACAGGAGCCTTAAAAGCAGTTGGCAATAGAATACTTTGATTTTCTGAAGAAGAGAGAATCACAGTATTTGTTACTGTACTAATTAGTTTTTCTTTGCTTGTAGACTTGGGATGTCGAGGTTTGTGTTCTGGGGAAAAAGGATTGGTGAAAAAAGAAGAGAAATTGCATGTTTGTATTTAAATACCTCATTAAGTTTAACTGCTTGGTGTTAACCAGACACTTCTGCATATGGATTCCAATGTGGAAGTTAGTCTGATCTCAAGAGGGATCATAGAATCATGCTCCCAGGAGAGACAGGCAGCTGCTACACAAGTACTGAACCAAGGAATTTATAGAAGTAGATGCCTTTGAAATTAGCTATACTTGGGGAGTTTTTAACCTGTTCCACATGTAACAATTACAATATAACACTGTTTGAACTTTGTGAGAAATAGGTTTTAGAAGTTTGGTTTCCATACTGTAAGAGGATGCATCAATGTTTTATTCCACTGTGAAAGGTGTGTGCTACATCTATCCCATATTACTTATTATGATTTGGGTTTTAGGATAGCCCTGAAAAGGGGAAAAAATAATGCTAACATGGGAGGCAAAAGTACCTAGAAAAAAAGAATCTTATCAGATAAAAGCTGTTGTCTCCTTCCAGTGTTAATGACACCGGGACAAATAGTTCCAGTAGACAGCAGTGTGACTCAGGACCAGACTGCAAAATCAAACACTGTAACTTGAAGTGTTCACAAGGCCATTGCAACTGACTGATTAACTGCAGTCTGAATTACTTAAACTGATTTTTCCATTCTAGAAATCTCAAAGTTATTGACTATGTGACATTGGAGGCAGAGGCTTAGTAGTAAACAATCTAGAACAAGAGATGCTAATTCAGTTTCACCTCTATCAAACATTATATGTGATTATATCACCAAAGAGCCATTTTTTATTTTGAAACAGCATTTTCATCATGAGAACAGCCTAATTACTCGTTTCCACTGTACAACACCTCCCTTTCCCCCCCAGTATATTTACTTGTGTTCTGCTGCTACAAAATTGACCTTTTAAAAAAGGTCGGTGTTCGGTGGTTTTCAGACTTATTTGTGTGCATTTTCATAATGCACAACTGGCAGGGAAGATAAGTTGCTCCACTTAAAAGAGTAATTAAGCATTTACGACAGCAGTTTTATCAGTTTGACACCCTCTGACTTTTAACTGCTGTGACAGGAGAGTGTCATACGAAGTTATTGGCAATTTTTTGAGACACCATGTTGTCAGTGAGTTCCAATAAGGCTAAGTCTTTGAGAGATGATGAGGGCAATAGAGACATTATTACTACAAAAATTATTTTCAGCACTGCTGTTCTGCTAGCAGAAGTTCCTAGCAAATGACAGTACTGGCTCCTCACTCCAGCACTCTGGGCTGCTACAGTGTTCTCATCCAGAGCCAGGCCATGGGCACTGCACAGCAGTTGGCTAAGGAACAGATCTACTGGCTGGCTTGTCATTTCTGCAAAGTCTCTGAGCTCCCTATTGCCCTATGATAAGTGGAATAAAATTACCTGCATTTACTCCCAGATACATCAACCTTTTAACATTTAACATGATGTTACTTTTCAGGTTTTGATGAATTATTTAGACTGTGATTTCAGTGGAACTGAGATTTTGCATTTAAATGCAAGAAGTGTTTGGAGGTCTCAGGATTTGCTCAACACATGAGGTCACAACTTCCTTCTCTGTAAGAAATATTACAATCACAGTCCAAGTCCTTCCTTATTGGAAGAAACTTTTTATGATCATCTGTGGGAAAGGAGGTTTCAGTGATAGTTGAGATGCTGCTGCACAGGTTTATATCCTCCCTTCCTTCCACAAGAAACTCTGGCTTTATCATCATGATGATTTGGACTTGTTTTATATCTATCTTTGTATCTGGGATTTAAGATCATGAGGAAGAGACAGTTGCAGAAGAGATAAAAAGGTCCGTGCCTTTACAGAAGCATGCTGCTTCTGTAATAGGGAAGTCTTTGAAAAGTGGTTTTGAAGGAATATTTTACTTTGAGCATTTCTGGGTTTTGAAATAGAGGCAGTGACTGAATTCCTGAGGAAAGGGGTTTTACAGAGACACCTCTGTGCTCACAAGTATTTGAAAAAGTCACTTGTCCCTCTTTTCGAAGGGAGGCATGTCACTAGCCCTGATCTGATAGCATTATATCTGATACTCATGTGAGTACTTGAATAACATGAGTTCCTCTTTGGGAAAGAACAGAGGTGTTCCTGTTGAACATCCCAGGAAATGCTTCACTTGTTAAAGTGTTTCTGTCTTTCCTTAACTGCAATGAAAGGTCAGGAGAAAGAATCTATATTTTAGTCACCCATTTAAGTTTTCCTGCTCTGAAGTGCAAATCACGCAGCACTCAGATTCCAGAGTCTTGGGCTTTCTCCAGCCACCAAGAAACACTTTTGGGCTGCTTGTTTTAGGTGCTTCAACGAATAATTTTGAAATTAGGGAAGTAAAGGTTTTGTGGAAACTCTGTGTGCAAGATGTTCTGGATGTCTTTCTTTCCAAGTGGTTTAGCCAGCTAAAACATACTATCCAAATAATAAATTTGAATAATCCTTGTGTTTCAAATAGCAATTTCAACTGTTTAAAAAAAAAAAGAGATAATGCTTTGAGCTTAATTTATGTCATCTTTTTAAGCATATAATGTCCATGTGTGAAATACCATATGGTATTTATTTCCACTAGCATCTATTAATAATGTTAAGATGATCAGATAGATGTTCTCATCACTAATATTGGCTGTTAAACTTCTTGCTTATGAAAAAATACCCAGTGAAATGCTGACTCGTGCAGACACTGCTTAAGCAAAGCTGGAACAGTGAGTTCCCAGCAGGAAATCACTTGGACAGTCTCACACAAAGTAAGTTTTCTCTTCCTTGTAGACTAAATTTCGTAAACATAGTCAGACTCTAGCAATGCAAATCTAATAAAAAATTAAATAGCAAGTACAGTCAGTCTCTGGTTCTCGTGACAGCTTTTGAAAGAAAAATCCTGGAGTTGAATTTCTCTTAAAGAGTAACTACTGTTTACTAATGTAATAAACATAACTGATGAAAGAAATATCTGTTATACAGATATTGCCAAAATACAAAGTTCTTTGTAACTTAAACATTTCAGTCTTGTGGGAGGTAGAAATCTGTGTTCCAGTAAAAGACATGCAAGCCATACTTCATGCAAGCTCTATTTGTTTGTCATTTGTGATTTACAGGAATTAAATGTTCTGCTTGATTCAAACACGTTTATAATATTTAATTCCCAAAGATGCTGAAATTTCACTTTTAGTTACAAAGAGTTTCAGAAACCTGCGTAAAATGAACTTTTTCACCTCCTCATTGTTTAGCATTATAGCTACTAGGGAAAACATCTTGTAAATTAAAACAGCTACAGCACGGTCAGTACCTGAAGTTTTGCCAGCTGAACTTTTGGTTTGGGAGATCACAGGGCTCATTTTGGAGCATCAGATGGGCCAGTCCCAATTCAGCCGGGCTATGGCTGTACTGATGAGCTTGTGCCTCTAAGCAGTTCCTCGTGTCTGCTCAGAGTGGCAGCAGTGCCCTGGACTCCTGCGCCTGACCGAGCTGAACAATGACATGGCTGAGCCTCCCCTCTGCAGAGCTGCCCCGTGGCTGCAGGCGCGGGTGTCTCACCAACACAGGTCTCAGCCTGGGCTCATGTTTCCTGACTGGCACCTCAAATTGCTGCAGAGGCCGACTCGCTCCGTGCTCAGGTTCTTCTGCTCTTGTAGGTGCCTATAAAACGCTGAAGTTTTGCCATCTTGAGAGCAAACAAGTGTCTCAGTGGATATCTTCTCTACCCTTCCTTCTTTTCCTCTCTTGCTCATTTTCTAATACGTCACAGCTTTCAAAATAGAGGCAGTGTTATTCCACTGTTTATCCATTCTCTTATAAAGATTTATGTTCTTTATCATATTTTGATTTTACAGTTCAATAATGTATCATCTACAGTAAAAGAGCACTTGAAGGTACATTTTACTGCAGTTGGAATGGGCTGAATATTTTCAGTTCCCTTTTCATCTAACATTATTTCACTTCTTTTCTCCCAGCCTACGTGCAGGATCAAAATATCAATCTTGGGTTTGTTTTTAACTTTACTGAGAGAGATCTTATTGCTAAAGCACAATAACACCTCTCACATCTTTTTAATACCTAATTTTTTGGATTTTGAAGATTCTATTAGTTAACAAAATTATCTTATTGTTTTATTCAAAAACTGGGTTCCACATCAAATGAGCCCTTAAATAGTATTTCTTAATGTCAACACACAAATGACTGAAAACTGATTAATTTATTACCACATGCACGACATTGAATTGAATTAAAAGAGTAGGCAGAGAACTTCAAAACTACCTTTTACTTTTTCTTTCTTTTGACATATTTTTCTCTTGGTTGCTGTCAGTTTTTCTTGCATTAACTAAAGGCACATGAAATACTAAAACTAACTACAGATGGTTGGGAACAGGTCATGATAGATGCCGTGTTAGACAACCCACTAAAAATACATTCAGAACTGAGATTCTGCAGGCCACCAGCTACGGCAGAATCACAGAATGGATCAGGTTGGAAGGACACATCCATTGTGTCCAACCTCCCTGCTCATCCCAGAGCACATGGCACAGGATTGTGTCCAGATTGTTCTTGAATATCTCCAGTGAGGAAGACTCCATACCCTCTCTGGGCAATCTATTGCAGGGCACGGTCACCTGCACAGTATAAAGTTCTTTTTCCTATTCATATGGAACAGCCTGTGCCTCAGTTTCTGCCTGTTGCCTCTTGTACTTGGATATTCTAGGTACTTGGATATCAGCCAAGCACCCTGGGCTGGCAGAGAACACTAATATGAGAATGTAGCAATTGTAAAATTTTAGATAATGGAATCATTCTTTCATACGTCACAGCTTTGCTTTCCACTGCTGCCGTTCAAATATACGTACACTAAGGACTAAAGCAGAAAGAGGAGACTGCATCATTGTGTTGGGAACATACATCTCCTTTTGTTAGAACATCCTCTCCCAGCCTGGAAATTGATTTAATTTGTAAATCAAATTGGAACAATTTGCCTGTGTGGTAAATAAAATGTCTGTTTTAGCTGCTATATTGTTGCAGCTGCCATGACTGACTGCTCACAGTGTGCCAAAATCCATCCTTCGGTGCAATTTTACGTGATTGGATTGGCTTCCGTGGACATTTGCCTGCAAACAGAATTTATCCCTGTGGTTTCATAAGGGACTGTAGTAAGAAGAAAATGCTTTAGGAGACACAGCCTGTGAGTTCTGAATGAAAAGTAAGAAATGTGTGGCTTGGTATATGCCAAAATAACAAAAAGTTACTGTTTCATGGATGCTGATCAGAAAAAAGCTCCTAAAGTACTGAATTACTTGCTGGTGTTATCAGAGTTTCATTGACAAGTGCATTGACAAGGCAAGTGCTGGGAAAGTGATTTTATTTCAACAGGGAGCTGGGGAAGCTGTTGGCAGCTGCTATGAAAAGCAAAGCCTTAAACCAGCAGAAGCATAAAGCTTAGACTACCTCAGATATTTTAAACAGTTTTTCATTGATGGGTGCTTAGTCTCTGCAGTGCTGCTTTGTAGAGCTGCAAACAATGAAGGGATGAAAAACAAACGAATTAAGCAAAACTGCCACATTTTTAGCCTCCTGCCCTTAGTGAACACCGCAAACCTTTGACAAAAAGCAGTTCTGCAAGTCTGTCTCCACAATTTAGCATCAACCTTCTCTTGCATACAGTTATGGTGTCAGTGCCTTTAGGACCAGAGAAACCTCACAGAGCTGCCTTAGTGGCCAGTGAGAACAAAGACCAGGCAGAAATCTGAATTCACACTTCTCCCCAGTTTGTTCTGTATTCTGTCAAAAACATTCCCTGAAAGCTGTGAATTTATCCATGAAGCTAGGGAAGATAAGAATGTGAGGCTCTAAATTTTTAGATTTTATCTAAGTTGCCCATCAGCAAAAAGACTTTCTTGAGTCAGTGATGTGATTTTCCTGTAATAGAGATTAGCAGTGTCTGCAGGCTGTCAGGTGTTGTCTCTTGTAGAGGGGTACAACAAAAGCACAAAAGGAGAGCACATCTCTGGAAAGGATAAAGCTAATTCTTAATTTCAGCAGTAGCTGCAGTCAACTTTGTGGGAAACAATCCTCAGAAAATGCCCTGCATTGCATATCTCTGTGAGATTTGTTTTTCCCTTTTAAATGACACAAACTTCAGAAAACATCCAGGCATAAACATTTCACATTTGTTTTGATCTTGCTGACTTCAAATGCCTTTTATGTTCGGTTTTTTGTTGGTTTGTTTTTGTTTTTGTTTTTGGTTTTTTTTGTATTTTGACTGTTTCAGTAGGCTTAACAACAGAAAATTAAGGGAAAAATAGGGTGGATTATCTCCATGAAAACTTAGGGGAAGGATAACTGAGTGGAATCAAAATGTCTTGAAGAAAGGAAAAAATAAAAAGAAAAAGCTATAGGAATAAAAGACTGGAATAGGGTTGGATCAGATGGATCTGTCAAGAATCAGGTCTCTCTGCTGCATCCATAACAGACAGTAGCCCCATCCAGTACCGAAGACTTTCAGAGCTGGAGTCCAGACCCTTCTGGAAATCTAGTCTAAGAACTCTTTACCCTCTGTCTCCCTGCCCTCTGGATCTCTTTGCTGCAATATCAGTTCATTATTCCTTGTTCTGTCCTCCCAGGATATAACTTTATAACTACTTCAATGCATTTAAAAATCATTTTTGTGTTCTCTGATGTTCAGCCTTTCTTGAAAGGTCATGTTTTCTAGATGTCAGCTCATTCCCTGTGCTCCCCTTTTGTTGTCTCCGGGGGGGGGGGGGGGGTCTCCTAGTCACCATCCTGCCCCAGCTCCATCTCCCCCACCAGCTGCTGCCTGGCTCTTGCTGGAGATTGATTTGGAGGTGGTACCAGCAGGTTTCTTCCCAGGGTACTGTGATCCTGTGCCTGATATACTGGGCTGGAAAGAGTGAGTAGGGTCTTTGGCTCTGAGGCAGCATCTTGCCCTGTGGTGCAGGAGACCAAACCTGGACAGCATGAGAAGAATTGGTCACTTCACAGGGGACTGGGGTAGGCTTAGACGTCATTTTGGCTCTGTGTAGCTTCTTGCTTTAGTGGAGCTTTTATAATTTCAGGGGAGGTTAAAATGTGTTTTCTCTAGAGACAAATATTTGCTATATGTAATGAGATTTATGTGCTTGTAAGGAAAAAGCTAACAAAGTAATTTTCATCTGCTTTTAACTATGAGATTTCAGGCTCTCCAGGGATAAATAACAGTAAATAAAATACATAAATGGTCATAAAAATTCTCTCTATCAAGAGATGAATTTTTACTTTGTGTAAATGGAGCATAATTTTACTCTGTAGAGAGAATAAAAAAGAATTGTTGCAAGATGTGCTCCACCTCTAATTTTCCCATGTTAACACATAAAACTTAAGGTAAATTTTTTCATTAGAAAAAAAGATCAGTTCTCAGGAAATGCTGTCATCAGACTCCTCTAAAACAGAGCAAGGTTATTCTATTAATTATAGTCCCAGTCACCTGTCTTACTAATGTCAAAGTCTTTATCCACAGGATTCCACTTTGATGAACAGCTGAAGACAAGTGATGGAGCAGCATTACAAGCTTCTGGTTTCTGCTTTTCAAACACAGAGCACAGAGTGAGCTAACTATGGATGTCTCTCAGCAGCTGCAGTGTGCTCCTCCACAGCAAATCTTAGTTTGTCCCACCTGGGATTCAAGATGTGTCATCTCTGGCCTGCTGTGGGCACTGCTGCACGGGGGGTGGGTTTCTGCTGATTTAGGGAGTAGGGTCAGGTGGTGAAGGGCCCACAGGTGATATGAGAACACAGTGAGTGCAGGGAGGGGGTGTGATGTGGTGTTAGGGTGTCTTCTGGTGTCTGGTAGTAACGTGCTCTGCTTTTTGAGCTAAGGCTGGGGTTTCATAGAGACTGCTGTACTCAGAGGCACATCCAGCCAAATTTATCCAGTCTGTTGGGGGAGTAAATGGTATGAAATGCAAAGAGGATGAAAAAGCCTGAGAGGAGGAGGAATGTGGGGATCACCCTGCACCAGTCATGTTTTCTGTGAAAACCAACACACCCCTCTAGTGTTACCAGACTTTTTTTACCATGGTGTATCGAACAGAGTGGGAAGAATATTGCCCTGGAAAGTTATTATGTGGCCATCCTATTATCCCTGCCCTTTCACCTTTTCCTTAGATTAATTTAAGTTTTGGGGTTTATTTTTCTGTGTGTATGGCTCTAGATATCTGAATTGACTCCACTAGAATTTCAGTAACAGTTTCACATAAAAAAGGCAACAAAACTTTTCGCTCTTAATTTCTTGGTGGTAGATGGCTAGTTGTGCCCTTGGTGCCTCAGGTGTTATGGGAAGAGAGTTGGAATTATGGAAAAGAATTCTAATGGGATGTTAATGTAGTTCTCAGTGAAGGAATGGCTAATAAATCAATGTTTCTGAAGAGCTAATGTGCTTCTGGTGTGCTTGGAACTGTAATACTGTTTCTGAGGTGGAGGTACACAACAGCATCTATACTTAAACTCTCCAGGTAAATGCTGATATATTGATAAGTTTATAGAAACACTATAAACGTAGGAATGTAACTATGAAAGAATGAGAACTGTAGATTTGTGGTAAAGGATACCTATGAATAGCTTCAGGCAGTTTTCTGTGTGAGTACAGCATTTGTACTGCCTTTCATAACTCTGCTTTGGGGAGAAGTCTCCCTGAATTCTTGGACCTGTGGTTTTCTCAGTCCCTGCAGCATGCTGAAATCTCAGAATTTGTACAGCTTGAGCTTCTGTCCCTCTCAGCCTCCCTATGGAGATAATCTGAACAGTTCTGTGAAAACACAGCAAGCAGTCAGCAGCTGATAGACTGAATATTTATCAGTGCTGAAGGCACATTCTTGTCTCTAGGGTAAGTGAGAACTGCTAATCTTCTAGTGTTTAGCAAACTCTTCTGGGGCTCCCAGACAAATTAGTTTCTGTGCAGCCCATTCTTGGTCCCTTCTCAGATTTATACTGGCCATAAATCAAGAGCTTTCTCTTGTGCTTCCTGCACCACAACAATGCAAAAAGAGAGAGAAATTGCACTAAATTCTGCAGTGAAGCCTTTCCTTCAAATGCAGTTTTTGCTTTAGTTGGAGTATATTGGAAGTATAAAAAAAGCAAGGAAGCTCTTACTGACAGTGCCTGATAATGCTGGGATGAGTGGCTGCTTTCTTAAAGAGTTTGGGATAGATATGCCCCTTTTCCTACCTGGTTACAGGTTTTGCTTCTCCTTGATTACACCAGCTGCTAGCTGGGGGTGTGGAAAGGACAGTTGAAGTGCCTTGCTGTGGCCTTACAGAGAGGTTAAGCCAAGGATTGTCCCCTCTCCCCAGACACTGGTGGTTGCTGGTACTCGGGCTGAGGGCTGGAAAGGCAAATGTGCCCATGGAACAGTGCTCTTGCAGGTCACAGCTGTCTCCAAGGGGGACCTTGGTCACTTCTCTTAACTCTGCGCACAAAACTACCCCACAAAAGATCATATGGCTCTACCTCCACCTCAGGCCATTTGACCTCCCTTTTAGCAGCTTAAGTGATACACAGAATTATGATGTGAAGCCCTACACTGGTAAAGGATTGGCATCTTACTTTGTCTTCACACAATTTATCTATTCCATTATAACCTGATGTGTGCTGAGGTGTGCACCTTGGTAAATATTTTTCTCTTAGAAAACTTATAAAAAACATAGGAGAAAATATATCTTTGGGCCAAAAAATAGATGTAATTTAGCATTTTTTGTTGTCTTTGAAAGTATTTGTATTTAATTTAATTAAAACTCCCAGGGAAGAAACCACATGAGGCTATCTTTGAAAAATCCAGGAGCATCCCCACTCTCAGCAAAACTTTCTCCTTCATAGAGTTCAGCATCCTGATTTTCATTAATGAGTGCCACAAAGGATTCTTGGAAAATGTTTATTATGTCCAAAGGAGTTAATCTGAAGTAGTTTCTGGGTAAGATTTATTGGAATTTTCTCTAAATTCAGATTTTATGGAATTCCTTTTTGTTTTTCAGGATGTTTCAGTATAAAAAAAAACCACCCCAACGAAAAAAAAGTAGTGTATGTGCATGTGCATTGGGGAAAGAAAAAGACTTTTAAACTCAAAATTCGATTATGGTAGCCAAATCTTTGCTCTGTCTGATTTGTTGGCATAATTTTACAGCTGTTCACAGTTAAGCCAATTACTCACAAATCCTTAAAACAACCCAGAGTCACTGAGCACAGATCAAGTTCCCTCTCATTTAATTATAGCTACTACACTCTATGGTATAATTGGATCTTCAAGACAATTGCCCTCTCAGTCATGGAGGATAGGAAAAAGCAGCCTGACCTCAAAGTCAGCTGTAAATGGTTAGAAAAGGGCTGTAACTATGTGTTAAAAATTTCCATAAAGAGTTTGAAAAGTATAGATTCTTTCCAAAGTTAATGTTTTATGTTTTGTTGTTTGTGGTTTTTTTAATGTGTAGAACTCCCATTTTGTGATAGTTCATTGTTTACCACTGAATTTGAGAATCCTGAAGCTGAGTTGGCCTTATATCAACAATTCCAGGTACAGATGTTGAGGTTTTTGGTTCTTTCTCTGGAGAACAATTAGATTTAAACATGCCACAGAAGTGAGGACCCTATAGGAGTGAGAAGGTAAATGTCGATGTGATGTTCCCCATGCAGAGTTCTGCTGGCCTCAATAGTCAGAACTATGGAGACTGTCTCATGGAGTGTTTGGAAAGAGATGATTACAAAAGCTGGTGAAATATCTTGTCATTGTAATACATATCTGTGTAAGTGTGCAGGGAAAGGAAAAAACTTATTTCATCCACCCCAAGGTGCCCTAGTGTAAACTGTATTTTTCTTGTCAATGTTGTCTTTATGTCTGACAAGGTCTTGGTACTTTGGAAATGGGGATCAGAGAATTAAGTGAAATTTCCCTCATGTTCAATTTAAACAGGCAAAGTACAATTCCAACTAAACACAAATGCAAGGAACAGGAGACAGACCTTTCATGAAAATGAATGGCTGTTTGAAGGCACAAGCAGTGCATGATTTTTTTCCATAGTGTGAAATTGGTTTTTCTGCTTCTTCAAACAGTCCCTTGAGTGCTTTTGGATTTGCAGAAGACATATTCTGTTGGTTTTGTTCTGTATTTTCCACACAGATTCCTTGAGGGCTTTAGCCCATTGCTGTGTATCTTTCACTGAAGGGCGCAGAAAGTCTGCACAATGTTGCCTGTCAGTAAGGAAATTGCCGAAATGGCTGTTGTCCTGCTTGTTGCTTACACCTCTCCAGGCAGAAAGGGGACATGTCTTCTTTCCCTATCATCTTGAGCAGGGCTGAGGGCACAGAAATCGGTCACACTCTGGCTCTGACCTGAATAACAAGGAATTATCAACTCTTTTATGGGAGCATCTGTAATGTAAACCAATTAGCATTACACTTCTTATCACTGTAATCTATCAAACATGGCAATTTACAGAAGCATTTGGCACCTTATATCAGACATCATCTGATACACGACTGCAAAGCAGATTCTCCCAGTAGAGGAAAAATCATTCTGAATTCAGTCTCTGATCAGCCTAATAGTTGCTGTTTACAACTGAGAAACAGTCTCCTAAAATGTGTCTCACCAGGGTTTGGTGCCAGAGCACGTTGTTGTGCCAGGAGAAGCTGCCCTGGCTTATTTATGGAGCAGCATGATGTCTCTGCTCTAGCCAGGGCTCCAGCATTGGGTTCCCACGCTGAGAATCTCTGTGCCAAAGTCTGACCTCCCTCAAGGCAGCCTGATCTCACCATCCTCATGTAATCCAGGGTGGTTAGCATCTGATTAGTGTGTTAGGCACAGAAATTAAACTGTATCCTTGTGCATTGGTTAGTTTTCCTTTGTCATAAGGCCAAAATCATCATCAGGTTTGTTAAAGTGTTTGTAGGACCTGCAGTATCATTTCAGTCCTAAGTGACAGCTCAAGAGGTAGCAGCACTGAGCTGCTGAATATTTCAGTGAGGGAGGTTATAGATGCCCCTCATTTATGGATTTTGCAACATCCTAATACACCCACGTGCTTTATATGAGAGAACATTCTGATAAAGAGGCTTTCTCTTAAGGACTGTAAACACAGCTAGAGATGCTATTCAGTAATGTTTCTCAAAGGCATCCCAGCAATTTCTAAGAATCCAGGAACTTCACTGTGTGACTTCACAAAAGCCAAACCAAAACAACAAACCCAACCAACCAACCAAAAATAAATAGCATTGTAAGAGCAAAACCTAGGAGAAATGGTGTATGGACTGGCAGATCCACAAAACTGGTCATAAACCAGCAGTATTTCCAATGAAGCTGTGAAGACCAATGCTGGAAAAACCCTGGGGTTTATTAAAAAAATATGGCAAAGGTATATAAAATCTTTTACAGTTTCATGTTGTTAAGTTATGTTGGGAGGTGAATTACGGGTAAGCTGAGCGCTTTCAGCTGAGATGTGGGTTAAATGCAAACAAACACAAAGTTCAGCATCTAGCAGCAATGCTGGATGGTCATGCTTACAGAGGAGAGGAATGCTTCTGGAATATGGTGTTTCTGAGCACATTTGCAGGGCTGCAGATCAGACACCACTATGTTGTTTTTAGTTACAAGCTCAGGACCTGAAAAATTGTTTAGGACTACAGAGATCAAGGCAATTCAATGGGGAAAATAGGCATCGCTTTTTAGACTTAGAAGGCTTAAGTGTTTCTAGGATATCACTCCAGGAACAGGCAAACCCACTGCTTGATGTGCTCAAGCCTTTCTGGAAAAGATGTTTTAACAGAAAAACCTAAGCTTAGTGGGTTCAATTAAATACTCTCACATATTCTAAGCAATTTCAAAGAAATCTGGGACTGAGAAGGGATTAGGCTGATCTCCTTATGGACCCTTCTGGCCTCGGTTCCCTTCAAACCTGAAACAGGGAAATGGCAAAGGCTGTTAGTAGCTGTGCTCCTGTTACCTGCAATGTCACCACAGGGCAGCACATGATGCCATTTCACATGCTCCACAAGGTGAGGTAAAAGCCCACAGAAGATGTTCTGTGATGTGAAAATGTTTAGAAACAGTCCTACTCAGCAATCCCTGAGTGGGAGCAACAAGGACTAGAGGAATTTGCAACTCAGTTTGAAAAGGAATCTCATCAACACCCAGAAAAGCACAGCTTAAGTTAGCTCCAGAGTGACCAGGCCTGGACATGGTGCCTGCCTAAAGTGCAGCATATTTAAAGATTTAGGTGTGACACTGGATTCTTTCTGTTTATATGTTTGACTGCTGAAAATTATATAAAGTAGAAAATGTCCCTTTCACTTCACAATTTTCTAGAGGGAAATATAAGAACTAAGGTGTGCTACTACTTGTTGACCCTCAGCAGAATTATTTACTGAGGTAAATTGATTCAAGGTGTGACAGCTTGCAGGGATCTCTGCAGGGATAATTTGATGCCTGAGGAGTTGTTCAGGTGTTGGTGATCATGCCTGATCTGAGATATATTAAGGAGCACTGAGAGTAGGCGCTAGAGAGGTTTTTAGGGGTTGGAGAGGAGGGATATGTGATGGAGAAGAACAGGCCAGTGGATGTTGGAAAAGGAAGACTTTGAGGAGCAGTTGCTGGTTTGGAGTACTGAGCACAAGTTTGGGGCTCTGCCTGCTGAAGACTTTGAGCAAGATTGTGTGGCTTCAGTTCCCTGATAGGTAAGGGTTGGGGGTTTATTTTCTTCTTTCCATCTTTTATCAAATCTCAAGAGGTTAATACTTTTCCTCATCTGTGAAGTGTTCCTGCTGTTTGTCTGGGGGGTTATTGAAGAAGACTTCTGATGTAGGCTTTATCTTCTGTGGTGCAGAAAGAGATAAAAATACCAAAGATTTTTCAGATTCTCTGATCTTTATTTAGCCTGTGTTTTGTAAAACTTTATTTCACTCCAAAGAGTGCTCTGCTTACACAAGAACTGAAGTAAACATTTTAAAGAACAGTTATTGCTGCAGCAGTTGAAAAGACTTTGCCTTTTCTGGTGCATTGGGCTGTGTGTTCAGTGCTGTGGAAGTGAATACTTGACTATGAATTCCATTAAGTTTGTGTGATCTTTGGGTTTTCATAAGTGCAATATGCTGTTTTCATCTGTATTTCAGTTAGCAGATTTTTAAATAAATGTGTAGGTAAATATTATGGTGCTGTTAAGGCATAAAATATTTGAATGTAATGAAATATTAAACAGAAGGTTTTGTTTTGCTTCTTCTCGCTTAATTGTAAGTGGAAAGCCTGAGTTGTGCTGAACCACCTTTTGGTGAATTTGAGCAGACAAATCACTTCATGTCTTTCCTTCTATGAAGGCTAGCTCAGAAAAACAAAATGTAGGGATGCACTTGAAGCAAATACTCTCCTGTAGAAGTGGGCTTGAAACAACTGCATGAAGTGTAAATGATTTGGGGGATTTGAGGATCCATAGCTGACTTTGAGTGTGGTTTTCTGTTAAGAGTTCTGTTGAACCTGCTTGGTCCTTTGACTTTCATTGCAAGCAGTCCAGGCTGGGAGTAACATCAGGCTTTCTTGGAATGTGACCATCTGAAACACCAAGTTGTTAGCTAAAACATACAGAGTTTTCAGGAAGAGTATGATTCCTCTCACAAGTCTTCATTAATTGTCACAGGAACTTAATTGCAAAATAACAAACAGCTAAAAACTGAAATCAAATCTTTTGGTGGGTGGGGAAGGAAGGACTGTTCTACCCATAAGTCAGCTGTGCTCAATAAGCCATGATTGCTTTCTGTAGGTCTGGTTTCTGTCAGTATGGGCCCTGCCAATACAATATCAGGTGTTTCTGTTCAGATTCTGAACTTTGTTAGCTGTGTTTTAATTAATCCACACCTGTGGATGGTACTTTCAGCAGGTGGCTAAAGCAAAACCTGTCTGAAACTTTAAGTAGTGGTACAAAGATGAAGAAGTACCCCTACAAGCTGTAGTGTGTTCCCTGAAATCCCTGCCTTCCTGTGGAGGGGCAGAGCTGACTCTGACAGAAGGGTAGCTTTGCCTGCAAGTTGTTTCTGTCTACATGTCAGTGCAAAAGCTTCGTTGTTTGTATAGATCCACTTTAATTCTGTCATTAAATGCAGTAAAGGTTGTTAGGTATTAATTCACAATAATGAAGAGCAAAACAGTACAATACAGTAAGAGCAAAATATCTGAAAAGGCAGAAGTAAGTATACAGTGGTTTGTACAACTTTTCTCTGAAGGGGATAGTAGCCAAAGAGGGTGCCTGCAGGTAATTCTGTTTTCTCTGGATGTAACTGAGCTATCAGTTTAGTTGGGGTTGTATGGCAGTGCTGTGAGACTGACAAAATGAAGTGCTTTAGAGTCTCAGCTTACTGGGTTTGTGCTACTGTGCTTGGTATCTGAGAAGGTTTTGCTTAAGCCTCTGTTGCAGCTCCTCACTGCAGAGATGTGGAGGTGAGCCTCCTGTAGATCTTCAGTGGTTAAAGTGAGTGTCAGTGGGACTTGAGATGCAATGATAGGTAATTACTATGAAGTGGGCTTGTGGCATTGTGGGAACCAACAGGACTTTGAAGCTTATTGTACAGGGGCTCATTTCCATGGGTGGGGGATGTGGGCAGTAGAAATGTTGGCTGTTGCTTAAAGAAACCAGAGTTCAGAGAGGGGAAATGTGATTTTTCTACTCGAGTACTGCTTAACTTGCTATGCTGGAACAGTACTAAAAATCATTTGGCACCCTTAATTTTTAGTTAATAAAGCTGCTTAGATGCCTCTTAAAGTGCATTTTTTCCTCTGAAAAGTGGAAGATCTTAGACAGTTCTAAGAAAATACATCCAGTAAATCATTGCTCTGTGTGAGGTTAAAATGCAGTGGTTAGAATGTGGGTTTTATGTAATTCATAAATATCCCACCTTGCTCATGCACATTTTCATTTCTAACTGAAGAGACTGACACCATAATTCTCTCTGTTGTGACAATTATACAGTCTTACATAAAGGCTGCACTGGAACGTGAACTATGCCTGGCTGGTCCTGAGGGCTGCCTGCTTTATTCTCAAGAACCAAAGAATTTTCTCTGTAAGCACAAAGCATTTTAGATGCAGCTGCAGTTTGAGAGCTGGTGTTTGGTCTGTGTAGACATAATTTGTGTCTCTGAAGCGTTAACAAATTGTCCAAGTTGGAGCACAGAGTTTTCTTTGGAAATCACCAGGGAGGCTGGCATGACAGAACTTTTGAAGGCTGAGGGACAAAGCAGAGTAGTGAGCAAGGAAGGTTAGGAAAGGCAGCAAGTGTCTGTGCTTGGGAGGGGTGGTTGTGCTGTCAGCTGGCACCTGCTGCTGAAGAGCAGCCTAGGGGAAGCAGGGCAGAGGGGCACCTTCACCACCTGGCTCAGGTTTCCTTGTATATAGGATTTTGGTCACTTGGGAAAATTGCTCCTCTCTGCCTTTCTTCAGTCCATTGTTAAAGCCACCAGTTTCTTCTCGTACAGAACTCACGGCTGTGTCTAGGGGTGACACCATTATGAGAGAAAAATTCTTAACAAAAGGTCTTAAGGGAAAAAAACAGACCCAGTGAGAAAAGGCTACCCAAACACTTAGAAAAAAAATAAAAATCAAGAAAAGTCGTTCAAAATTCAGCAGACTGGAACAGGACTCCTGGAAAATGATTACAAGCCAGTTTCAAAACTATAATGTGCATTTGGGTAGTAACAAACTAGGTAGCTTTTCACAGAGTTAAAAAGGATAAGTGTGTCACCTCTTTGCGATGGCAAAATAAAACCAGATCATAGAGACTGGGTGAAAATTTTAAAAGTCTTTAATTTGAATGTTCTAAATAATTAAGGTTTAGATAGAGAACCAGACAGTGACATTGATTATCTGGGATTTAGGTTATGTGCAGTGATTATCCAAAAAGTTGATACAACCATTATAGGGATGAGACAAGTTTTTATCCATTTTTAATGTCAATGGAATTATCTGCTTCCATTTCCCCCATAATTAGGGAGATTTTTCTTGAAGTTTATGTAGTCAAACCTTTCTCTCACCTGTCTCCAAAAGAGACATTATACATTGTTAAATTCATATTCTCTTCAGGGTCACAAGGTCTTACTTAAGATCAGGTTGGAAATTAAAAAGACAAAATTAACAAGTGACAAAAACCTTCTGATTCTCATTTTCATTGCTTGTCCATGGCAAGTCAGCTGTCCTTACTGAACCCCATTAAACTCACCAAACTTACTGAAGAATTATGTCCTCAGTGTTACATGATCCAATTAGCTCAGTCACTCTCATTTCTTGAGAAAATGATAGTCTGACTAATTCCTTTGTTTTTCTTGAGATTTTTTACAAGTAATTTAGCATCTTGTAAAGATTAATGTCTCAGAAATGCCATTCTGTTCTTTGCTCCAATCTGATAACTGTTATTTTCATTTTTCAGCTAGGGCAAATTAGTGAATTTCAGTTAATGCAGCAATTTGTCTTCCTGGATACAAATTTGCCTTTGAGCATTTTCTTTTTAGGCTGAAGGATTTTAACAGTAGTAAATATTAGTGTTGAAGGAAACGAAATTCAATCATATTATTTCTCTGCCTGGAGTACTCCACTACACAAGTTACAAGAGGTGATTGATTCAACTCTTCCATTAACTCTGAAATATTTCAGTGACTTCTCCATTGGATTTTTTAGCTGAATAGTCCCCATCAACCTGACAAAATCCTGAATGCCCTTAACAGGTTTTATTGATGTGGGAATTTTATTTCTTGTTTTGAGTTTTCTTTGTTGTCAGCATTTTAGATTTCTCTGAAATGAATAAAACTCATTCACCAACTGGCTTTAGTTATACAAGACATAAATCATTCAAATGTTATACACTGTATTGAAATAATTGTGATGCCTATTTTTGCTAAGGCATTAATTTCAGGTGCCTTAAACTTTTTGTCATTCTTAATACATAAAATAATATTTCTGAGGTTTTTAAAATCATATTTTCATGTATAACATCTGGCATTTGCCCCTTAAGAGAGCATTTAACACATAGACATGTATTCACACTTCCATTATGGCTTTAATTAAAGGGACCTGAATAATTTCTGGAAACACTTCCTTTTCCTGTCCCTGTACATAGATGAAATCCTAAACAGAAGAAGTGATGTTGCCTAGGTAACTGCAGTAGTCACAGCTCTGATTCTGAATGATACTTGACCTTACTGTTGCTACTTATTATTTATACTTTTAACTGACTCCTGAAGTTGGTGTTTATGGTTTGGCTTGGTTTTGGACTTTTTTAACATTGAAGTTAGCCTGAGCTCTCTGCCTATGTCGTCTTCTTTTCTCCTGGATACCCAAATACATCTAAATGCGCATGACAGGAGTGCTAAAACAACTCTTGGGCTAAAGAAATGTCTTTAAGTGTGCTGGCAGGGTGGAAGAAGACACAAAACTTTAATTTTTTCATTATCACATACTAATATGTATTTAATGTACATACGGTTTTGCTGGGGATTGTTAGTGAGAATTAAGCAGGTGCACTTTTAAAATATTCTTATTAAACACAAAATTCATCTAATCAATTTTAGAAAAAGGAATTGTATTGATTGCATTTCCTCTTGGGGATGGAGCTGCTCAGATCCATATCAGTAACCCCTTTCTTGACTCCTTCTGTCTGCAAATTACTACTGTGTAAGAGCACTCATTTTTCATCTCAAGCACTAGCACCATTTGCAATAAAGCTGGGGAAAAAGCTATAAAGTTTATCAGCTGTGTGAAGTACAGGGAGTGAGAATGCCAAGCAGCTGGTAGTGGCTGGGTAGTAAAGGTCTAAAATGGAGCAAGTCTGAAACTTTCCAAATGAGGAGAAACCCTTAATGCAGAGGGGAATAGGGGATTGCCTTGTTTCTCCTGCTTGTATCTTACCACATCTCCTGGTCCTCTACCACATCACAGATGACAGCACATGTGCATTAGCCTGTGGAAAAACTTGCACGTGTTCCACCAGTGTGATTCTTCCCCTCTCCTCCTGCAGCAGTGCATTTCTGTTGAGAGATTTGGGCTGCCAGCTTTTGAAGTGCAACAGCTCTATAAAGCCCCTGAAAACTTTCTCCTTGGACATTCATCCTTTCCCTAAAAAGTAACTCTCAAAACTGAGTTTTATCAGCTGAGTATGTTTCTGGTCTGGAGGTCAAGCAAAAACTTCAGTTTTCCCTTGTGTTCTCTTCCAGTAATGTTATGTTGCCTAATGGATCTGGTGCAAGCAACACTGCTGTTATTCATTTACATTAATATAATGTAATATAAAATAAAACTAAACCACTTTGTACTCAATGTATAATACCTTAATTTAACTGATTATGAAAAAAATCATGATTTTGGGTGTATCATGAAAACTGCTGAAGTGAAAAATAAAAACTCCCAATAGAATTTGGAGCATGGCTACAATAGCTGGCAATTTTGCACAAGAGTAGTTTATGCAATGGCTACTCTAGGGTTAAACTTAATCGCCACAGAACTTCAACTGGCTCTTATCAAATAAGCTTTTTTATTAATTGTAAACTAAGTGGAGTTTTGGTCTTATTAAAATGAGTGAGGGAAGAAGACCCTTCCTTTTTGTTTCAGGCCAGGAATAGCTTTATCCCATATCCTTAGGGACTTCTGCTTAAGATCCTGTGCATATCAGGAGAAAGTGATTAGATGGTAAAAAGGGAAGAAGCTGAAGGGCTGAGGCTGTACAGTTAGGTAAAATGAGGTCATCATTTTACCTATCAGGGTCCAGAGCTCATTTCCTGGGATGTTTGTCTCACCAATATTCTGCTCTGTTATTTCCAAGCATTCTTAAACTTAGGACCCCTGCATGTGGGAGGAAGTGCTGCCTTGCCTGCCGGTAACAAGTGTTTTCTTATCATCCTTTGGGCTCCAGATATGTCATACCAAGGGACTCTGCAGGGATATTCATCTCCTCCTCCTGTGAAGGGTCCTCTGTATAATTGTGCAACATATTAGCTTTACTCATGTCAAGCTTTCAATTAAGAAACTTCCTATCATAGCTCTGGATTTTAGCCCTGTTGAGTAAGTGCATCTCCTTCAGCCAAGTAATATCTATTTATAACACAATGGCTCAATTTTCTTTGGGCCTGGAATTTCTATTCTGTCTTCTCCAATTTATACCCATTCTTTGCTGTATTGAACATTACTCACAATCCTGTGTTTATCAGTCTGAAACTCACCTTTAAATCTATTTTAAAGCTCAAATGCCATGGCAAAGGGTAGGAATGTTAGCCCAAATCAGGAGACTGTAAACTATGAGTTATTACTACTGTATGTAAATTTTATGCTATTTAGATAGCAAATGAAACAATTTATACCACTTGTAAAATGAAGCACTGGAGTCCTGTCTTTTTTTTCTTTAGTTCTCTAATGACTTGTGCCTTTTTCATGCCAATAAAATTATTGCTGTGTACTTTACTCTGCAGGACACACAAGCTAAAAAAGTAACACTGCAAATGTAATTCTGACTCAGTCTGCGGCTTTGTGTCCATTTTCAGCAGGTTGGTAGGTTTCTATGTTTCTTGCTGAGCTTTGTTTTCAACTTCTCTGAGAAAGAAAGGAAGGAACAGGGGAAAAAAAAAGGCAAAAAAATCCTTTTCCAACCTCTTTTACCTCACAGTAATTTGGTCTACCACGTTGCCCCACTTGAATGGGGCATGCTGCTCCTGTGCTGCCAATGCCCTGTCGAGAGACTATGGGGATGTGACATTGTTGGCACCAAAATGTGATACTCAGCGTGCAGAAATTTCAACATTTTGCCACTTTGTCAATGTTTTCCATTATTAACCTTAACAGAAATTTTCACCACCTCTGCTTCATCTCTGTGTAGGAGATAATAGCACGAAGAGCCAGCTTGCGTAATTACCATCATATGTGAATACTCATTTATTTTGTTCTTTTACCTTGTTCTAAAGTACTTATTAGAGGGGCTTTGTGACTCAATAAATAAGTCATAAAAACATAACACAAAAACTTCAATTTTTGTACATACCTATAAGAAGTAGTAATGCAAATAATTTGTTGTCTGTTACCTATTTTTAACAATTTTTAAGTAACAATTGCATGGAGATCTTCTAAAATATTTGTCATATTGCTGTTCCAGACTCCCTTTCTTTTCAGCTTCCTCCTACACATCTCATTATTTTAAATCTTAAATCCTTGCAATAAGAGTTAACTCTTTGATGCAGCTCTATCACTCCAAGGACAAATAGACCCTAGCCATGAAAACTGGAAAATTAGTGCAAAATAATTAGGTAGAAGAATATTATCAAAGATGAGTAAAGTACTAGGGTCAAAACTTGTGAAAGTAATCACTCTGAGATAATAGGAAGCTATTACAGATATTTTTCTGCTTTAGAGAAGCCCAGAGCCAGCTGGCTCTCAGTCTGGTAGAAATGTAATGTAAATAGGTATGAGCCAGAATATTAATGATAAGAGGGGAAAAAAGTCTGGTGTAGTGGTCAAACCTCTAACTCTCTGATTCCCCTGAGAAATTAAGGGGAATGGTATGCCTCTTTGTGCTGCTTGGGATGAGGGAAGTAATGTCTCTGTTGTGGGGAAAATGACATATTTTTCCAAGCATATGATACTGATATTAGGGTTAAGCTTTTATTAAGTTTTCTAATTACAGAAACTATTTTAAAAAAAATCACATGAGGGATGGAAAAGTTAAATGTGAAAAAGAAAATATTCAACCAGTGGACCTCCATATACAAAAGGCAGTGCTGGATGTCTCAGCATTTCTTCTTAAAATAGAGGGCTTGCTAATATTCTCCTGCCTGCCTTCAGGAAATTTGTGGAACTCCTGTTAGGTGGAAATGGTCATACAATTGCCGTTTGGGATCAGTCTTATTGTTTCACCTCTGTGCCAGCTGTATTTTTCACATTAAGTCATTTCCTTTCCCTTCTCGGTTGTTGGGTTCAGTCATCTGTTCTTCCACCCATCTCCTCCTGTTCTCCTTCCTTTGTCTTAGCGAGGCTTGTGTCCCACCCAAATATTCTGTGATTCTGTGAACAAGCTGCTTTTATTTTTGCCATTGCTAACTGTCCCTTGTTGTGTTCTGGTAGTTCTGGGCGAGACACTCTTCACCTGGATGGTTAGTTTTATGTTTCCTTGGAAACAGGAGCTGAAAACATGAAAGAATGTGACAAACTTACTGATTTCACTCTTTTACAGTATTTATTTTTAAAGTAGGCCTGGAAACACACCTTTCAGGAGGCAGTGAAATTAAAATTATCTTTGCTCTAATTTCCTGATTTTTGGTTGTCTGTATTAAGAGCCCAGTAACAGGAGAATTCCAAGAGAACCTACTTAGAGTGAGTGTTAAAACCTGAAACTTTAAGTCTTGCCTTAAATCTTTCTGCCTTCTTTCTCTGTGACCAGTATAACAAGATATCAAAGGTCTATGAAGTTTTTCTCCACGAAAAAAATATAGATAGGGTTGTGACTCCTGCTGTAGGTTCCCTACAATGAACTTCTTTTAAGAACACAGAAGAAAGTGTATCTTTCTACCTGCCTTGTGGTGATGTGAAGTTTTTTTGTGGTGAATTTTGGTTTAGTTTTATTATCATTGGCTTTCTCTTCCCTCAGTCATTTATGAATAGAGTATGATGCCATCTGTATTCCATGGGGTGTAGAAAACTGGGCCTGCTGTCAGTATGGGATAGAGTCTATAGTTCATAGTATACAGGTTAGATGTCATCTGTTCTGAGGTCTGCGGGGTCAGTAAATGTGAATGTGCACTGCTATGGATGGCAGCAGTAAAGTCACCTCCAAGTTCCCTTTCATCCTCTTTCACAACTGAACCTATGGCTATCAGAGAGTGGGCTCTCAATGCTGTGAGGGAAAAGTTTGCAGCTTTATGAATACATAAAGATGTAATCTATTGCCTGCTGAAATAATTTTCTGTTTTGACATAGATATCTTTTTTGTCCTTAACTCTGATGAATTTTCTAAACAATTCATGGTGAAATGTAATGTCACATCTACCATCTCAGATAGCTTGGTGTCAGATTACTACAGTCATCTGGAAGGTGTCAGGATGTAC
Organism: Aphelocoma coerulescens; assembly: GCF_041296385.1. Taxonomy (NCBI): domain Eukaryota; kingdom Metazoa; phylum Chordata; class Aves; order Passeriformes; family Corvidae; genus Aphelocoma; species Aphelocoma coerulescens. The sequence goes on from NC_091020.1 coordinate 20,034,386, forward strand.
CCTCTGATTAGTTAAACTAGATGGCTCAGAATGTTTTAGCAAATGAAGTTGTTCCTTTGGAAGTGAATGGGAAATATGTTTAGGATTTTCATCATCTGTGACATCAGATGGAAGCTTAATGTTCAAGAATTGGCAGGTGGGAAAAGGTCATGCTATGCTTGTGTCCTGGGGTGACTGACAGCTTGTCATTTTCTTGACAAATATTCTTCACCAAACACTTCCCAGCTTCTTATTTGGAGGTATGAAAATAAACACAGAATATTTCTGTTGCTGAAAATAACCAATGAAATAAAATAGATTAGCACAGCTGAGCTGAACAAATGGTTCCACAATTGTATCCCTTCCAACAATGCAGGAGAAAGTGCTTTGGAAACATATTGGGAAAATGAGTCAAATCTATATAAAGAATTTGGAAAAAAAAAGAAAAATAAGGGGGATTATAATTTTTTTTCTGAGACCTGATTCACTGATAAACAGAAAGCTTAGTTCTGTGCAGGGGTGTATTTTCCACCCTCAAACGTGAAGATTAATTGTGTTTGTCCTGGGTAGACATTTTATATTGGATTTTGGGGTGCTTTTGTTGTTTTTTTTTTGTTGTTGTTCAATGTGTGGTGGTTTTGGTTTTATTTTGCTTCATTTTCTTTTCTTTTTTTTACAAAAAAGCACTCTACAATCGTGCTTCCTGATATAAATGAAAAGACTAAATGAGGCTGGATGTGGCTTTGTTTTTCCTGTTTGAGGACAAAAGCTGCCTATCTCTATAAGGCTCTGCAGTTTGCAAAATTAATACATAAAATAATATCAGGTGTTCATCAAGACAAAATGATTTTAAGGAAAGTTTTGGGTTGAACTCCGGAGCATTTAAAAATAATCAGTAGTAACACTGTTTTAAAAAAACAAACCAATTAATTTGTATTTAATCTATCATAATTATTATATATTATAATTTTAGATTATTATCAACTTTTAAAAACTTTCTAATTGATTGGTCTGTGGCAAGGTAAGAGGATGAAAAACTGTAAAATGGCTGACATTAAATTTATATAAGAAAATTATCAGACAAAACTCAAAAAATATTACAAAACTGAAAAATAGAATGGGAAGTTTTAACTTCAGAATCAACATTTTCAGTCATAGAGTCCTGGAAAAACCTGATGTGAAGTATTTCACCCTGGCTTGTAATAAGCCTTTCATTTCTTCAAGTGAAAAATGATAAATGGTGATGGATTATCTATTCAGGGAGCAGAAGGAGGAAAGTTCTTGGGGGATTAATTAGTAATTAAAGTTAACTTGTGTTGCTTAAATAAGATTAACTTATTCTAAGTGATTTTCTGCTCTACTGGTATTGTGTCTAAGGAGAGGGGATTACAATATCAGCAATATCACTTGCTGTTATGCCTGGATATCTGTCTGGATGTCTGGTCCGGATATGCACTATTCCTTGCAACTCACTGGAAAATTATTTTTCCTCTTCTGGTTCAAGTGTACTTCTTCTGCTGAGTCTCACTGTGAAATTAATTGATAACCTCAAACTCTATTACATAGGGCTATTACTGAGTGACTTTTTCCATTAAGTCAGATTCAGCTGAGGCATTTGGAAAACCATTTGTTCCTCATGCTTTTGATTGTGAAGAAATTGACTTTTTGTAGTTGTAGTCTTAGAAGATTTAGACATGGATATATACCTTTGGTATTTTAAGGATATATAAATAATGCATATGTTAAAAACAACAGCAGCAATAAAACCCAAACTAACCAATGAAAACAACCTAATACCAAAGCAAACAGCAAAATAGTAACTCTGAAGGCTTCAGCTGAGTTTGTGCACCTTAGCAAGGTAACCCTGGGCGAGTCTAGCTTATTAAAAGCAAGAGAAGAAAGCTTCAGGGTTAGCTGTTGCAAATCTGGTCTTTCAAACTATTTCTTTGGTTCAAAAAGTAGCTTGCTACATTCTTTTCTGTTTTGCTGCCTTGGTCTATATTACAGTTTTAGTGTGTTCTGCATAAGAATGATCTGGCCTTTCCCTCTTACTCATTTTTGTGCGTGTGAAGAGCGGTTCATCCTGATAAGTTATAAAACTCTGCCCCTCTAAAAAGGGGGGCAGTAACTTCATGTAGATGGCATTCCATTGAAATAGGAAGCATCAAACATAAAGAATAATTTATGTACAAGCAGGCAGAGCAAAACGTATGTCCTTAGATGACTTTTTCCTGACTTGTCTGATAACTGTTATTTCTGAGGAAAGGCTAATGCAGGCAAGCAGGTCTTGCTCACAGATGTGAAACTAGTTGGATTATTCCAGTCCCTCCACAGGGAGAATAGCAGGTTGATTGCAGGAAGAATTTTATGCCATTCTCATTCAAGATTTAAAATTGGCATGGAAAATACTTTAATCACCATTTCCATTCTCTAGCTCTTGTGTGTGTGTAGGGTTTTTAATTTTTATTCTTTATTTTATTTTTTTTGAGCAAAGACAGTAAAACAATGTTTGGGGGTTCAGAACTTCGGTGCAAATGATTCTGTCTCTTTTTAGTACTATAGGCTATAATCTGTTTATAGTTCTACAGATGTAACAGTGAGAGGCAGGCAGTTCAGATAAGAAAACAGTCTTCATAAGGGAAAACCTTGTGAAAATTCTAGCAAAAAAAATTGATGTTTAAATTGGCTTTCAAAGATTCCAAGTTTGAGCAAATTCACCAAGCAATCATAGGTGCTGCAGGTAGACTTATCAGTGGACTCTCAGTGGCCACTCAGCAGAGGTGGGCTCTCATAGATGTGGAGTGAGATGAGATTAATATCTAGTCTGGATCAACTGAAATTCAGCTTCGGTATGCAATCAAGTTTTATAGTCCCTATTTGCAGCTTTACAGCCCATATGTTTATGAATTGAAGAATTGCTAGGAGTTGGATGTTTCACCTTGGCTTCACTTTGTGTTTCCCTGTCTCCCCATTTCCACCTGGTTGTATTCATTTCCCATGACTACCATACCTCTTAGCCATATCTAGCCCATGGCAAACTCCAGTCCAGCATGTGTCATTTTTCATTCTATCTGCTGCTCTGGGTTCCTTTCTTCCCATCCTATTCCTCCCATACACTTGTACTGGGAGCACTTAAATATTACCTGCTGTTCTGTCTGTGATGCCTTGCCCGACAGAGTTCTGTTTGTGGTTGATGCCTAGCCACTCTTAGAGTAGAAATGAAGAGCAACAATAAGAGCCAGCAAAAACCTAGTTGAACCTGAATAAAAGTTTACCTTCAAAGAGAATTACAGAGACAATATAGTTAAGTGGAAATGAGAGGAGAAAAATGGGCTAAAATGTGTATCTTTACTGTGCTGGCTCCAATCATGCCCTTTTCCTCTAAATAGAATGCACCAGACTCTTCCAAAATACTTGTCTCTTAGCTATAAATTTTTAAACTACTTTTCACAGCTATGCTTTATCAGACAAATTTTTCTTCTCATGAGCTTTTTAGTTTTCTAATAGGTTTTTTTTGTTAGTTTTCTGAGAATGTATTTTCTATGGTGATGTTCAAATATTTCAGTTGAGACTACAAAAATAAAATGTCTCTTGTTGCTATCCAGTTTTGAACTTTGGCCTGACATAACTGCAGATTTTCTATTTTTGTTGCTGGGAGGCTTTTTTTCTGTTTTTCTACCCCAACTGTACAATGCTCCACACCTTTCCAAGGCTGCACCTCTAAAATGTGTAGGTTCAACCTGGAGAAAATTTGCTAAGAGCAAGAGCAGCCTCAGGTGTGAACAAAACAAATGGACACACAAAATAAGAGGGATGCTCAGGCATGTGTGTACACTTTGCCTGTGTTGCTTTCTGCTTTAAGCAGCAGTGGCCTCAGTTACTCAGGGCACTGCTGAGAGATAGTGTTGGTTTGTTCCAGTGGCACTGATCCTGATTCTTTAGTAAGTCACTGCTTCAGAGGGAAGCAAAAGCAAGATATTTGATTAGACTATGAATATGCCTTTTTTTTCCTTTTCTTTTTATCCCCCTCTGCAAAGGGAAGCACAACAATAGACAAGGAAGACTGCCAGCTGGCTTTCAGCAGTGCCCCAGACAAATCCAGCCTGGCTTTGAAGCCTGAAATAACCTGCCTGCCTATTATGACTAGACTGGAACGTGAATATTTATATGAAAAGGAGGTCAAGACCACAGTGAGGACATGAGAGAAGCTCTGCTGGCTCTGTAAAACTATTAAATAAGCTGATATTTCTGCTTAAATAATTTTGAAATTCTAAATTATGCATGGATATTCTGAAATTTGTTGATGAAATTTTGCCTTCCTCCTCTTACTGTTTCTGCCATCAATTATGGAATCCCAGATCACTGTCTGGACACCTCCCTGGGAACAGACATACGAGTTGCAGACAAGTTGTGACAGAACTCCTCATGCAGGTGACATTCCCCAAGGGACATTCCAATATGCTTTGTTTGACTGCATGATAACAAGTCAGGATTTCCAGACTAGGCAGCTGAATCCCAAATTTCTTCTACTCTTGACTACTCCCCTGCCTTCTCAAGGGTCAGATTCATTTACTGTGGAACCTTTGCTTGCTTGGTCCATCCCTTGTTTTTTTTTTGTCTGGAGATTGTCCTAAATTGTTCTGGTACAGAAGGTGAGTTGTTCCTCATTGACTACAATGCTTTGACCCTGTTCTCAGCAGAGTCCATACCACTGAACAAAGTGCATTTGAGGATGGAATTAGGCTGTGATAGAATAGTGATCTTGTACTGGAAATGTGCAAATACATTTACTGAATTAAAAAGAAAATAAATTTTAAAAGAGTATTTCTTTTATCACACTAAACTAGTTCCCATGCTGAATAAACCTTCTTGATAATTGTTCTGGAATAGTTATTTTGGTTTCAATCAAAGCAATTATTCTGGGATAACTATTCTGATAAAATTCCAAGTGTACACAAGTGTTAATAAATACCAGTCTGTCATTTTGTTCCCATAAGTTACACTTCCACAATCAGTGTTCTGTTTGCCTTCTTGGCTGCTTTGTTTCATGTCATTATTAGTGTCATCCAAAAAGGCTTTTTGTACTTAATTTGCCATGGTCTTTTGGAGACTTCTTGTGCAAATGTAATGAAAACTTTCCTCAATTTTTGGAAGGGAAAAGACCTAAATGTTAATAGTGAAACTAAAAGCAAAGGAAACAAACAAAAAACCCAAACACAAATCAGCTCAGTGGCAACTTCATTCCTGTTAGAATCCAGATATTCTGTGAAAATTAAAATACCATCTGTAATTTAAGTTCCATGTAGCAAAACAATTCTGGAAGGGTTTTCTACAGATAGGGAATCGCATAATGGCAACAGGTAGTTGAGATGGTTTTCAAAAGCTCTTTTGAAACAATATAAGTCAATTTTAATTCCGTGACTAATTTGTTCAATGTCATGTATATTTCAAATTGCTGAGAATGGGCCACTTTTCTGTTTTTACTTAATTGGTTTTTCCTTACATGTAGTGTAGATTTTCCCCTTCTGAATTGTCTCCTAGAATGTCATTTTCTAAAAGCTGTCTTTCTAGCCCAACAGTGACATCACGGGAGGAAAGCCACATGAGATCATCAGTATTGTCATAAAATCACTGTATGGTTTGGGTTGGAAGGCACCTTAAGGATCTCCTTGTTCCAAACCCCCTGCCATGGGCAGGGACGCCCTCCACTAGACCAGGTTGCTCAAAGGCCCCGCTAGTCTGGTCTGTTAACAGAGAAAGGGGGAGAGAAGGCTCATGAAAAGAGTTTTCTTCTATTATTTTCCCCCTGTTGTCCTTTATTCCTTTTACATGTGATTACTGAGGTGTTTGGCCTTACTCTGGTGTAGATCCATCTACTTTCCTTGTGAACACCAGGTAGGAGGTTTACAGGAGAAAGAAGAGTTAGTTAGAGCTAGTTAGCCCAACCATGTTGACAGCAGGACAGCTGCATGACCAAAGTTAGGACAGAAATAAGATGGGGGTTGGGGAGGCATTTTTGGGCTTCTTTTTTTGGATGCCAGAGGAAAAAGACTCAGATTTCCAGTGGGAGAGATGGTAGAGGAAGTAATCTGAAAGTTGGAGTTTGCAAGGTTTGTGGCATGCAGAGAAGAGCAGTGAGTGTCTGCTGGTTGTAGGCTGTGGTGCAGGAAATGGAGCATCTATAATGTGACTTTGAACAGGTGGCACAAGGAGATTTGATCTGAGTATATGTTTATTTTTGATAATGATCCATGTTTTTGATATATTTGCCTGTGTTTGTCAGAATTTCCCACAAAAAAAGGAAGATGGGGGGGGAACCCTGAAATTTCTCCTTCATTAGCTTCATTTGCTTTTCAAGGAGAGAAGGTTATTTGAAAACAAAAGTTCTTCTAGATTAACACTCTTCTTTCTGAGAAGAGCTGAGCCAAAGAGCCTCAGCTGAGCTTCAGAAACAGACTGTTAGCAGAAGCAAGCATGGAATGAAAATTCACTCTTCTTAAATAAAACCTTTCAGATGCTTTCCAAACTGTGAATATGTTGCAGGAGTTGTCAGTCTCAATATGATCATGTTTTATTTTAAACACAATCACATAAAAGTTTTACTGATCTTGGACAACACTTTTTTTTTTTTTAACTTAGTTTAAAAGAAAAAAATATCACAACAATCACAACAAAAGAAAAAGCTCCAGAATCTTTGTTAATGAAGAGAAGTGTATGGATTTGCTAAAGTAGAGGAGGCTGGCAAAGCTGAATTCCAATCAAGACAGTAATCGTAGTATATAGAAGGCTCTTTTTCAGGAAGCTGATTAGTCAATCAAAATGACAGTAACTTGCAATCTGCATAATATTTTGAAGTATTTGGTTTATGGATACTTCCAGCAAAGTTCCCCTAAAACATTCACTGTGTTTGCATTTGAAAGCATGTGGATTGTAAAAGGATTAGTGAACCAAAGCAGTGTGACATGATTTGGTTGAGGGCAAGCTGTTTCTTAGAGCCTTTGTGTAGCCTCTATGTGGACCCAACTTTTTAGCTCACAGGCTTGTGTTTGTTCTTTCACATAAAATTGTATTCACTGTACTTGGAGTCCTTGGCTCACAGCTCTCCTCTGAGACCTCAGCAGACCCAACTGGGAAATCTGTTTAGGTCCTGTGAGTGATGGGAATAAATTAATTTATTTTCCTATCCTATCACCCCCTTTATGTCTGTTGTGAGGTGAAGAAAAAGGAATTAAAGGCAAAAGCTCAAAATAGATTTTAATCAATCTAGGTTTGGGAAAAGCAGGTTTTATAACATGTAGGACTATGTTGTTGCACTTGCAAGAAAAGACAACTAAGATCTGCATTTGTTATGCTGGAGGAATGGGCTGATCTGTTTTATAATAATCTGGTAGCGAAGGTGACTACCTGACAAGTGGGAGACTTGAACTGCCTGGGGAGGATGCCCTACCTTCCTGTTAGACCTGTCCTATCTTGTACAAAAAAAATTAAATAGGCGATCAGATGGAACGAGAAAAGAATAGCTTTCCAGCCTGCCGGCAAGGATGTGCTCTTCAGCTAGGACACAGAGCTTCTATTCTCTGCCCCAGTAATTTTATTACTTATTTAATTTTTTTCTCTCCAGATCTTGGCTAGTGTACAGGAGAAACATTTCTCATTAAACTATATTGTGTATGTTTGGAGAAGGTAAGCAAGCATAAAGGCAAAGCATTGATACTGAAAGGAGACTTTGCCAGGACACCCCACTGCATTCCTGCATTCAGGGCATTTCCAGGATAAGCAGGGTGTGGGACAAAATCCAGCCAAAAGGAGGAAGGAAATGAGCTTGTACCTCTCTCAATATGCATGACTGGCTCACTCAAGGGATGTCCATGTACCTGGGGGACAACACTATTCCTGGTGTCCTCTTCACAAAGAGCAACCCCATGTTTCTGGGAAGCTTGCCACTGGCAGTGATCAGTGCAGGGTTATGGTGAACAAGGCTTGTCTGCTCAAAATTGACTAAAATTTGTCTGTGGAGCAAATAAATTTATCATACAATTATAGGAGTACCACTATAATCCCTTGAATGTTTTTCCGTTCTTGCTTTATTTCACTGCACTTTGTCCCTATGTTCTTCTCTCAAGGGTAGTGACTGCATGCAATGGGCACCTTCCTGCTACTGCAGGGATTTCTCCCTGTTCCTAAAAGTCAGGGCTGTTAACAAAGCCCATTTGTTTGTCTCTTGTTCTGGAAACTTGGCTTGTGCATCTCTGCAGCAGGCTTGTGGCAGAAGATGAAGTTTAGCAAGCAACACAGGTTTGAGGTAATTATTTACCTGTATAGGCTTTGTGTTGATTTAAAAAAAAAAAAAATAGCATTTAAGCTGGAACTTACACCAAAAAAGTTATCAGTAGCTGTAACACAGGAGACAAATTACCTTATGCACATTTTGTGGTTTGAAGCACATAAGCTGGAAGCTAGTAAAGCATATAAGTTCCAAGTTTAACAGGATGGACACTAAACAAGGCAGCCAGGCTGCCTCTGAGGAGCAATATCTACTGTTGAATGCTCTCACAAGTCCTGTGCGTAGGCACCAAATGCTCTCCTTTATATCTGCTGTATTACTCACCAGGCAATAATTTAAATGATACATGAGTGCATACGTATATAAAACAGAAGCAAAGCATGAAAAATAATAGAAAATTTTTCAAAAATACCTCTAACATGAGCTAACTTCAGCCCTTTCAGAAGTGCTAGCTTTTTTTATTCCATCCCATTGTACAGATCACTGCTTGAAGGCTTTTGAAAGTTGACTCTCTGGTGTTTCATTCATTATGTTGTCTTCTTTTTTACTAGCAATCAGTTCCCATAATGCTGGGAATTACTGCCAGTAAAGTACCTGGAACCCTTGCCTACTTCTACTGGAGAGAGAACATGATCAGACTCCACTATACTGTGGACAATATCAATCATTTCCTTGGTCTGAATATTATAATTGTTTATGTGTGTTAGTATGGTGGGGAGAGAGACTAAAAGACGCCAAAGTTTGGGGAAATTTATATAATCCCACTAATGAATGCTGGCATCATGAATCAAACCCCATATTTGCCTAAATCACCTGGGAATTTTGCCATTGAATTCTCTCAGGCTGGAATTTCTGTCAATACTTGAAATTAGAGAAAATTTGTTTGGGGCTTTGTTTAGCAAAGAATCTCTTTTTACAAAACCCCTATTTTAAATTCTTCTTGGGAAGATTGGTAATTATTATTCTAAATATAACTAATTGTTTAAACAGAAAGCTCAGTCTACTGAGCAGATAAATGGGCATGAACAGAACAGTTTATTTGGACAGTGCCATCTAGTTGTAAAATGTAGCATGGGGGTTTTTTTATTTAATTACTGTGGCAAATCACAGCTCTATAAAAAAACTTTTAGTGTAATTTAAGGCTGTTTTCATTCATTATCCAAGTAGTTTTTTCTCTGAAAAGAGACTATTAATGTAAACCAATGACTTCCTTAATTAATTGAATTTGTGGACCTGGCTGTAATATGATTTTCCTGTGGTACTCTGCATTGGGAGGACTTAATTTACAATGTAAAAGGTAATCTATAAAAAGATCTAATGGGCTCCTGTTTTTTTCCAGAGCGTCTCTCCACCTCGTTTTAAATCTCCCCAGTAATCTCTCTTCACCATAGCTGTCAGTGATAAAAAACCACCAAACCTAACTTACGTGGATATACTTAATATATCTGTGCCCAGACCAGCCAAGGTCAATGAACAATTTTGATTTTTCAATTATACAGTAAGAGGTCAGATATCAGTAACTTCTAAGGAATTTTTTTAGAATGTCAATGGTATTTCATGCTTCTTTGATACTTACCTGGTTATATACCTGATTCTTGATTTGAATATTGAGCAAATGTTTAATATAATGATTACTTTCTGCCAAAGATTGCAGTTCTCTCTAGTTGTAATAACTGAGCACTGTTTCTGGTCTTGAACATGGTGCCAAAGAAAGATTAGGAACACAAAAGCTCTTTAATGGAAATGTAAGCCTTGTGCTGGTGGAACAAATATTATGGGAAATGTTATTATTAGTGAATATATAGGAAGACTGAGGTCTCTAAATTTTAATCACTGTTTATTTTCTATCACAACTGAGTGCTTTCTGAACCTTGCCTTATAGCTGGGACCCTTGTGACTTGTTAATACACAGTTAGTCTGCAATGAAGAGATTGGTATTTGGCAACATCATTAGATCACCTTTACCACCCCCCAATCCCCTTCCTATTCATCTCACGCTTCTATAAACACCTTAATCAAAAAAGAAAGAAGAATAATCGCCATCTATTCATTCTTTCTTATAGTGGTCCTCTTTTTCCCTACAGTATAGGTTGAATAATCTTTCTTGGAGTGAAAACATCAGGTTGAAAGGATTTAGCTAGTACCTCTAGTATTCAAGGGAGTCATTGACCAGAAGGATTTCTGGGATGAAACTTCTGGGATAAAATTAAATGAAAATTTCTTGCTCTTAAAGTAAGCTCTTGGCATAACACTGTGGGTTTGGAGCAGAGGACCCTGAAGTTCCTGAAGGCTGTCTCCAAGGGCAGTCAGCCATGGATATGTCAGGCAGAGCGTAGTGCAGTCATCAGCTCACTTCCAGCAGGTTATAAAAGCTGTGGTTTGTGTATATGATAGAAGGCAGACCAAAAAATGGGACTGGTGATGAGATGAATCATAGAATATCCTGGGCTGGAAGGAACAACAAAGATCATAGAAGTCCAGCCCTGCACAGGGCAGCCCCCAGAATCACAACATGTGCCAGTGTTGCCCAAAAGCTGCTTCTACTCTGGTGGACTTGGTGCTGCTCTTCCCTCTGAAGCCTGTTCCAGTGCCCAACCACCCTCTCAGAAAAGAAATTTTTCATAACAGCTGATTTAAACCTCCTTTGACACAGCTTCACTGCTTTTATATAGTGTGGGTTTGTTTGTTTGGGTTTTTTGAGGGTTGTGGTTTTTTGTTTTTGTTTTTTTTTTTTTTTTTTTTTTTTTTTTTAAGGAATTTGAATCGCAGTAGCATGCCAGGAAAGGAAATCCATATCCTAAGAAATTAAGTCATTTCACAGAAACTTTATTCACACAGCTTTGTAAAGGTTGAAATATTCTTCCTTGAAAACAGTGTAAGCTCTGTGTGGCAGGGCTGTTGTGTATAAGATGTATGAGTTTCGTCTCTTTCCTGGTCTTAGAGCTTAGGGCTGAAAAAGAAACTACTTAGGATATCTCACTGAGAAACAGAGGAGAGTGCAAGATGTCAGCAGGCATCCTTATGTGAAAGTGCTGCAATGAGTTCTGTGGGAGCAGTTATCCCTTCAGCCAAGAGAATTACCTGCACATGTGAATGACACTGGGAAAGCAATGATGCTCTAATCTTTAATTTCTGCTCCCTAGGGGAAACAGTAAATCATGAGCAATATTGTGCTTACAAAACTCCTAATGAAGCTGCAATATGCAGACAAAACTGTTATTACCATGGCTTGGCTTCTTCTTGGTGGTTTATTTTTACTAAGTAAGACTCTGCCACTTCATTTATGTTCACATCAATTTAACATTGCACTATTCCTTTCCCAGCATAGAGCTCTCTCTGTAATGTGATTCCAACCTTCCTCGTTCTGAAATCTTTCTTTCACAAGTAGTTAATTTGTAGTGATAGTTCCTGGTACTTGTTTAAGCTGTACAGTCTGAGTTGAGATATTTTGCAGGCTTTTCAGAGACCCCAGATCTTGTTGGGATGAACAAAATAATTAGATGGTCTGCAGTAAAGCTTGAAAAGTAAGAGTAGTTTTACTGGTGTTAATCAGTTGGAAGTAGTCTGGGGCAAAGATTCATTGTGCACAACCATTTTATAAGTACAAACAGTACTTACTACAGATAGCCACTGTAAAGGTATAGGAGCAGTTATGGGTCGAACTAAGTAGCTTTGGTGGCTCAAAGATCATTTATTAGAGTATTCAAGTCTCTTCAGTGGTTGAGAAAGTGATTGTTCCTATGCTGTAATGGCTTTGAGATAAGACATAAATCTCCAGTGGCGTTGCCCAAGAGTGTCATAACAGATTTCTCTGCTTGCTCTGATGAGATGCAGTCATAGCGTCATTTTAAAAATTTTGAAGTATAAATTTTGTTGTGAACTAGGGGCAACCTAAGGTTGAACAATGTTTTCTTCACACATCAGAGAATTTGCCACTTGAAAGCTATTCACAGCGGAATTTTTTTAGTCTTGTATAGGAGGACATAAAAAAGAAACTATATTGTCAGCTGAAGCATATGCAGAGAAATTGAGTTGCTTTACCAGAACATGCATAATAACAGCTGATGCTGCAGAGTGTGTGGGTTTCACAGAGGCATCAGTTGATAAATTCTGAATCTGATTTTGTATTTTTAGTTACTAATTGATTTATCCTACTGGGAAGTAGCTATGATGATAATTTTTCCTGTGGTTATTAAAAAATACAGAAATGTCAAACTGTCTTACAGCAGGATTCAAAACTTCTCAGCATGTTAATTTTTGGTTATTGACATTAAGATTACCAAGTTGGGGAGGGATTCAAGGTAGGGCATAACTTTTTTGTGCATTATTATTTCCCAGAACTCTTTTTGACAAGGAACATCATAACCTAGAATATATAATCGTTCCAGGTTCTGTATGCCTGTTCTAGTTTCAGATGGGGTTTCTGTTCCTAAATTATGCAGGTCATTTCAAAAATCTTATTTTCATTGAGGATGTCCTGGGTTGAAGTGTATTCTATTACCATCCTCATGAGCTGTTGAAATCAGGTGGGGCAGTGTTTTCCTTGCCTCCTCCCCCCAGACTATCTTTCTGTTAATGGCCCATCATTGTCCTGCCGCATGACTCAGAGATAACTCCCTCCGGACTATCTTCTGTTAACGAGCCTAATCAACACCTGGCCTCATGACTCATTACCCCATTGTGAGATGCTCCACCCAGAGGGAGGAACCAAGCATCCCATCGTGGATATAACTGGGACTCTGAGCACCAAAGGGACGGGGGTTCCACTGGATTTCCAGAGGACAGGAGCTACACAGGCACCGCTGGACTTTCTGAGGAAGAGCAGATCCCTTCTACTACAGGATCACCACTTCAGAGGGCTGCTACCACCACCCTGCCTAACAGGGACTCAGGTTGTATCTTGACTCTGTCAGTGTTTTCTTTTGCTTTCTTTTCCTTTTCTTTAATTTCCATTAAATTGTTATTCTGACTTGGTGCCTCCCCCGGTTTGTTTTCAAACTAGCACAGAGGAGTACCAAAAGAATAACTAATAAAAGGCCATCTTTCACCTGGGAGTTGAGGCTGCTTCTAGCCATTCTAGATGAGAAGAGAAAAACAAAGGCTCTGGAAAAAGGAATGTTCAAAGCATGAATAATTCATTTCTTGTTTTAAGTGAATGAGCATTCATAGTTGTATTTTAATTGACAAAATTTGTTTTCAATACAAGGCTCTCTGAATGGCTTGACAGAATTTGTTCTTTGCTTGTCGGCCGCGATGTGAGCGAGCCGTGCAGTTGGCGCTCGGTTCCCGCTGGTCCCAGGTGAGCGCGCTGTCAGCTGGCCCTCCAGATGGCACCGGGCTCCACATGACGACAGGCTGCTTTGTGGAGTGGAAAGTGTAATTCCAACAATGCATAATGTTGGATTTACTGTTGGTGCTAAAGCAAGAGAAGTGGGATGATACATCACTAAAATCTCTCAAGAAAAGGCAAGTTCTTTAATGGAGGAAGAATGGCTTCACTGGGGTCCTTAAAGACTTTCAGGTGTTTCCAAAAGTGTATTTTCTTCTTGCTTCCTATCCACCAGCATAAGCAATGATGCACTATGAACAGAAGCAGACGCTCATCCATTCTTCAACCATTTCATGACTTGTTTTAAGTCTCAGTTTTGTACACAGCCATCTAAATGGCCACTTAAAGAATAAAGGTTGTTGGGGACTGTGAAGCACCATTCCAACTGAAACGCCTCTAAAACCACTTTAAACTATTCTGAGGTACTGACATGACCCAAGACTGCTAAGGTGACCTGTGACTCTACTACTATCTTAGGTCACCCAAGGAATTTCTCAAATATTTTTCTAATCTCTTCAATTTTTGAAGTCTTTGTGTTATGAAGTAATACATTAAGATAATACAGTATTTTATAACTATTTCATCTATACATAATAAACATATAAACCATGTAACTTATTTATTTGTGTAATTTTTTTATCTTATATGTGCGTATGATGAACACGCATATAAAAATACATATAAATTTCAAAATCTCTCACTGACCTGTTTCATAAAAAAAGCAAATGTTTTTCTGAGACAAAAAATTTTTTTCTGTTATTAAGAGTATCCTCCCTGGTAAAGTTTACTAAGGTTTTGGAGAGTTGGAGCTACCTTTAGATTACTTGGATTTTGAAATATTAAAAATTTTTAATAAAGTGCATATGGAAAAAAGTGTATTTGGGAAAACTTCTTGGTTTATGACATCCTGTCTACCTATTTTGATATTTAGGGTTTAAATAGGGTAAATATTTAAAATAATAATCTAAGGCAACAGTGACTAACATCTTAGTAAAGAGAATATTGGCCAAAACCTCAGATGGCAACATCTCATCAGTGCTAATGGAAGTGTGTAGCCCAAGCTATTCCTGGTTATAAATTTGCTACTGCTTGTTGCTTATTTTAAGGTAAATTCTTGCTACTGTGTATATGATTAGAATAGCTGAAGGCATTTTTATATTCCTCCTCTCCAGAAAAAGGCAGGCAGGTGCCTTTGAACTTACTGAAGTAGAAGGAAGATGGGCAATGATTTAGATTTCCATCTAGGTACTGAAAGCTCTGAACTAACACAAAGTTAATGTAGCACATTTAATACATTAATGATGAGTGTGATGGTGAACATGATTATGGAGATGGGTTTCCACAGTCAGGAGTCGGCCCTGTCCACATCTTCATACCTGCATTTGCTTGGTTTTTTGCACAAAGACATGAGCTGTGGCTGTATGGATGGTAACTGGATCAGCTGTGTGCCTCCAGGTGTATACGGGACTGATACCTGAAAGCCAGTCCCAAACTGTTATCACTGAAGTTACATTCCCAAATATATGGTGGTTTTGCAAACTTTGTGAACCTGTTCTTCCAAGTCATGATCCTTCTGGGCTCCCAGCTGTCCTGGAGTCCAGAAGACAGAGATTTTGAAAATGACTGTTGTAATGAACCTTATGAATAACTAAGGTCAAAGCGATGCTTCTCTTGTTTTGCTTTCAGGCAGCTGAAATTGAGTGCACTGTTTTGTTCCTAAAATACTGTTTGTGTAAGTTATAAGTATTTTCAAGTACATGAATTCCTTACACTGACTTATGGGAACTTCAACTAGATCTTGTTGGACAGATGTGTTTATCTTTTAGTGTGTTGTGTGTCCTTGTAGTGAAATGGAGAGCCGAAAGGTGCCTGCTTTCAGAAATATCCTTAAGATTTTCTTCTTACAGCTCTTCAGTTTTCTTGATTTGTATTTGCTGTCTGAATTTTTCCTCACTGCAGGACTTTCCAAAACTGTCACTATTCAGTGTGCAGGGTAAACTGAGAAGACAGATGTAAAATTTTGGGAAGGAGGTGATGAGCAAAATTGACCTTCAGCTTACCAGACATTTTTATAGCATTTTACTCTTTCATATGGGTTTTGGAAATGCTTTTGGAGACTGTTTTTAAGTTGAAATGGCAGAATAAAAAAAAACAGGAAACAAAGTTAATTCTGAATATTATATGTCTTTTGAAGTTTTATGGCCTATTTGGAACAGTAACTGCTCAATGCCAGGAGCTCTTTACCTCAGCATATTGGCTATTATCTGAACTTACACTGCCTGCAGATGCATAAAACATAGTGAGCTGTAAAGAAACCCAGTGGATATTCATGAATCAGTAATGATGTGTGTATGAAGAGGATACTACTTGAAAATTATTATTTTGAAATGCAATATTGAGTGTGAACTTGGCACATCCAGGGTAACCTAACACGGGTAACCTGATGTACCCCACTGTTGGGGAAACACTGATAAGTTTAAACTTTGAACGTGCTTGGTATGTGAAAACATTTCCTCCTTTTGTCATTACTCTCCTCTTCCTCTTAGTGGCCTTTCAAACCAACCATAACCTTAAATACACCCAGAAAAAACCTGAAAACCAAAAGTAAGGAGTTTGTATAGAAGTAACTACGTAAAAAATATCCAGGCTCTGGTATGAAAGCACTAGTTTATGTTGCAGAAATAAAAATCAACAGTCATGGAAATATTTAATAACCAGTGTGATTAAAAAGACTTTATAATCCTTTTTAGTTGATCAAACAGGTAAGTTTGCATTGATCCACATAACATCTTTTCCCTTATCCTTCTCTCAAAAGAAAAAGTATTAGGGGGCTGCACTTAGGAGGTTTGAAATAAGAAGATATACTTGTGCTTTAAGTAGGAAATTAATTTCATGTTCAAGCCAGACTATAAGTCTTGAAACCTCAATATAAAAGCATTTATGGTGTATCCATGGGGCAGAACAGATGTTGCCTTATGAAGCATGTATTGAATATCTAAGGCAGTGAGGCAGTGGTAGCATCACTGGCAAATGCTGCATAGCCTGAGGAGTTAATAACTGTTATCAGTGCAAAGCTGAAACCCTGTGCATGGGGTGTTTTTAGCTTTTACCTAATTTCAGCACAGTTTCTAGCACAATATGAGAATGTAAAGGATAACCTGCCAAAGCCCAGCTCACTGGCACTTATCTCAGGGTAATTCAGTTGTTTGACTAAACAAAAGGCTACAGGCATTAGTGACTTTTCTCTTGCTCTTCTCTCCTCTGGGTGACATCTGACAGGCTTGGGCAGCATTTGCAGCTAACATAGTTTCTGCAGTTGACTGAAACAAAACTAAAAAGGATGCCTGTGCTGGTCAGTGCAATACATTTAAACCACGCTGTGTTCCCTCAGCTCTTCTACATTTGCCCAAACTCATTGGGGATGCTTGTTTGTCAAGATCTATCCTGATTGTGTGCCTATAAAATAGGAAGAAATAAAGATCATTGTATTCTTTGGCCAGAAAAAGAATCTCTTTAGAATGTGTATTCCTTATGTCCTTGTGCTCCATGTGTTAAGATCTGCAAAAATAATTGTTGCATTTTTCTTAATTATACTGAGATACTTTTGTAGACTCACCTCAATACATTTACTTCAACATTTTCAGTATTTTCAATTTGCACAAAATACCTATTCAGATCAATTCAATATAAACTCCTGCTGATCAGTTCAATACAAGCAGCATTTCCTTACTCATGAGAGAACACCTTTTTTATGTTTGGAATTGAATATTTGTGTTTATACGCATTTTTCCCCAGCTGCTGCTTTGCTACTAAATCCCTTGATTTATGACAGTCTCATAATGGCTCTGTTTTCACTACATAAAACAGTAAATGCTGTTTACTTTCATCTTTGATGACTCTTATTGAAATAAACATATATAGACACTGCAGGAGACAAGGGAAAATGGTGTTCTACAAACAGCAGTGACCCCAATAATTGCCCTAGAAGCTGACAGGCAGACACAGCCGTGTCAGGCACAGTATGCAGGAGGCAGAATATGCTCTTGAATGTAATAATGTGTATTGCTAACATACTTTGAGCTCTTGTTCAGAGGTCCAGTCAGTCTCTAACTTTTCGCTGGATCCCATTTTACAACACTAGAACAGTGTTGTAAAAACCAGCATAGATGCAATAATCTTCCACATTTTTGCTGTAGAAAAGGTCCTGTTCCACCTTGAATGTTTGGGGAGTTCAATCATAACAGAATGTGAGCTTAGGGAATTGCAGGACTTCCATCAGATGCTGCTGAAAGTCGTGGAGTTTCAGGGAAAGCTAAATGTGCACTCTATTTCAAAGGCTAAAAAGTGCTTTAACTATAAAAGTGCAGACTTGAAGCTCCAGAACACGTTTTCTTTTCCCCAAGGCCTTCAGTGCACAAAACTTTTTGTCTTGAAATAGTTAAAGATTCTTTTTTTCCTCAACCAGCGAATTTTCCATTTAGCTGGGTTTTCATTTGAAAATATTAAGAAAGCATTGATTTCAATAACATGAAGCACAGATATGTTCTTACAAACTCTTTTTTTGTCAGACTTAGTGGAAGCTATGATGCAGTCTGCTGTCAGATAAGAAGTAAAAAATGGGGTTTTTCCAGGCTGCATTTTCTAGAAATGCTTGATGGCCAAACTTATCTGCAGTTTGATTTTTCCAGATGCTTAATGTCTCTAAATATTACACACTGTTAGAATTGTGTATGCATGCTCTTTTCCAAGACCTTAATTATTTAGAATATTATAAGGAAGCTGTGTTCTCTGGATTTCAGATCTGGTTCACTTCTAAACTGATCTGTAAACTTCTCCATGTGTTCTTGGCCATGTTGCTTCATCCCAGTCTTTTGTTTGTGGAGAAAGAAGTGATACATGTTTCATTTAGAAAATCTAGATGCCCATGACAGACACTGGCAGGGAAGTTGTAATTTTATTTCTTTCCACAGGTCAAATTGTCCTGTAGTCAGGGACTCTGAAGACTTTGCAATCCCTCTAATATCAATAATTGCATTACCCTTTAGTCTCTTTCTGAAATCATAGTGACAACATGTATTTTCTAAAAATAAAATTGTGTTTATTACTATATATTCAGTTTTAAGGCAAAATACCTGAATGTGTTTTTTCACTTCAATTTCATTGATTTTTTTGGTGTGTGTATGAAGTGTACTGTATACCACTTAGAACACACACCTGTCTTTGCAGTCTATAAATGAGTGCTTTGACTACCCCATACTATGGATACCTTAAAATGAAGCTGTGTCTCCTGGAGAATGATGTGTACAAACTGTCTAAGCAGAGCTGTTCTAAGAGCCCAGTCTGGAGAGGACATCTAATATGTTGCAAAAATCTGTACAGGTGCAGTTGAGATTTGATAGGGAAGTGATTTCATGGACTGTTCTGCTTAGCTTCTTTTGTTTCGCCTCCCCAAGTTGAAGCAGGAGTTATCTGCTTGATGGGACTTGTGCAGAGGGACTGAGGTTTACAGTGGATAAAGAGTTGAAGAGGTATCTACAATGTTGTGCTGTTGAGAAGGGCAAAGGCTGAATTGAACTTCTAGAAAATGACCTGTGAAAAAAGGTTTCAGGAATTGGTGCCCAATTTGTCCAGAGACAAAAAAACAACTTTGGTCTATGGCACTACAGTTTTCAGATAAGTGAAAGGTAAGAAAGGATTAAACTTTTCTCTCTCTGTGTACAAATAATGAGCAGCGTGCTTGAATTACAACAGAAGTGGTTTATTAGGCACTGAGAAAAGCTCTAAGGAGCAAAAGGGGAGCACTTCAGTAACCAGCCAAGGGAGACTCTTAAATCACTATGTCTAACATGTTCTTGAAGATCATCATCAGGCATCCATCTGGAATGGCATGGTGTTACTGATTTCTGCTTTACAACAGAGAGAGAGTTATCTTCTGTCTCCCATGGAGGTGGAAGAAAACTAGGCAGGTTAAAATTTCAAAGTGAAAATATCTGCAGTATGGTGAAAGTGGAAGAAAGCTGTTATGAAGAAATGGGCAAATTTGCAAATGTGTGAGGTGCTAAATCAGATACTAAACTTGTATCATCTGTTCTTTGTAAACCATGCACCAGATCTGATATTGATGCAACAAAGCAGTGAACAGAGAATGTTCCTGTGAACATGCTCAGTGAAACCAGGTCAAAGTCCCCCAGATGTTGAAGATATGCCAAGTACAGCACATGTCCTGGATTTGTATTATAGAAAAAACCCTGCAGTGTTCCATCAGATGCCTGAAAACTGGAATGCTGAAAAGGTAGCAGTTTGATATTCTGCTGTAGAGCTGCATTAATTAGAGAGTGTCTTAGCATCAGAGCTGTGAGAAAAAAAAAAATGCTCAGAGACCTGGACTCTGGTGCAGCAGTCGGAGAAGAGCTGGCTGAGAACAGCCATGGAGTGTTGGTCTGACAGTGACTGCTGCAGCACATTGGGCAGCCCTTTGGCCAAACTGCCAATGTGTTGAGAAGGTTGTGAATTCAAACTGCTAAGGGAGTTGTGCCAGTTACTGTATTACATTTACTGTTACAATGCTGAATATTAATAAGAATATCCTCTGCATGCAGGCTCTTTCCTAAATAAAAAAAGAAACCCACCCCCATTCTCAGGATTTCACTCAACTCTTGTTCAAAAAGAAAATTATTTCTTGACTTTCAAAGGCTAAATTCTTCTAAGATCAACTGTTTTGACAAAAGTGGGCCTTAAAATTGGCTCATAGTTTGGTATTCTTCCCATTGATTAAATCCTGAATATGCTGTTGAAAATGGACTTCCATAACATAACTATTTAGCCATATGTATTTGCTGCATCTTGAAGCAAACACAAAATCTGTTTATCTATATAATAATACAAGATGAATATCAAAAAGAATCTTTCTCTGAATCCTCTGCTCACAAATGCTGAACATGTTTAAACACTCGAACAAGGATTTCATGCTGTCTATAACAAATTCATGTGATTTAGATTTTGGATAAGGACAGCCTTTCATAACTGAGCCTGCTTGGCACTGGAGCTATATCTGGAACTGGTGGGAAAGAACTGACCAGCGCAGTCTGAAAATTTCAGATAATAAAAGGACAAAATACAGATTAGACTGGAAAGCTGTTAATAATTTTACTTTGCTCCAGATGAGACTTGGTCAGTGAAGATTTGCAACACAGTTGTTTCCCTGGGCTTATTGTACTTCTGTGCAAGTATGATTGACCAGCTAAACATACAATGTTCACAAGACTGAATTAAGAATGTCCCAAAGAATCTTTCAGTCCTTTCTTAAAACAGACAGCAAAAGGTAGTATGTCTCTATAGTTGCCATTATCAGTAGTTAATTTTTTTCACACTTTCACTACTCATTTCCTGTGATAAACCAGGAGGGAATGCACTCAAGTAACCCTCTGATGTTAATAACTGTGCAATACCTGT
Organism: Aphelocoma coerulescens; assembly: GCF_041296385.1. Taxonomy (NCBI): domain Eukaryota; kingdom Metazoa; phylum Chordata; class Aves; order Passeriformes; family Corvidae; genus Aphelocoma; species Aphelocoma coerulescens. Next base: position 20,055,430 of record NC_091020.1, read on the forward strand.
GACAAATTTTTATATTTGGAAAAAATTGCTGCAAGAAGAAGATGGTAATTACTGCAGACAATCCAGAAATGCTTGTACTTCATGGGCACTCTGATTTGTGAGATAACTAGTTTGCTAACCACATACAATACAGCTACAGCAACTTTCTAAAATTGTTTTGTCATTGTAATTATACCTTGTGCCAGCAGTTCTAAGCAAAACTTGCTATTAGCTTAATTGAGGAAAGAAATGAAGTGAAAAAATATCTGATCTAGTGGTCCAAAAGCTACAGCAGGTGCACAGAAAACCCAAGAAATAGGTCCCTGGAGAAGACAGAGATGAAGTCCTGATTCTGGAGCACTAAAGATAAATACTGCCAATTATTCCAAAGCTGCTTCAGGCATGGATGTACTCAACATGTTTTCTGACTTTTGAAATGGGCCTCAGAGTGAATTCAGCTATACATTACTGAAGATTTACCAAATAGGTGTCCTTGTACTGGCTTGGTTGGGAGCTGTGAAGTGCATTTGCTAGCTTCTCTAGCAGAAGAGAATAACTGAAGCCCTGAGGAGCTGAATGAGAAGCCCATGAAACACAGTAGGGACAGAACTGTGGGCTGATCACCGTGTCTGTAGAGCACACACTGGCAAGTTTCGCCGATAAACCTTCAAGTTAGAGCTGGAGTTTGCTGGCAGAGAACAGCAGCACTGATGATAATCTACTCCTTTCCATCCTGAATCCCTTCTGGACAAAAGGCCAATACCTGAATTTGGTGCCATTATGCCTGACAGGGAGGCTGCTATCATACAGAATGTGACTGGGCCATATTAGATTTATAGAGCGCAAGAAAGGGGGGAAAAAAATCTTTTTCTGATGTAAAAACTGCAGAGTGAGCAGAACCACATGATTTTACAGCACTGCTTTCTGCATGAAATACTTCTGTCAGAGACTTCAGCAGCAGCATCTTCTAAAGAAGCACTGGTTACAGTGCTGAAGTCCCCTCTCATGACCAATGCTCCCTTCTCAGCAAGGCTCATTTGGCTTGCTTTAGGAAAAAATAACCCCTGTCCTTTATCTAGCAGTATTTATAAAGGGGGGGGGGGCAAAAGAGCCTCTGCTTTAACACAATAACTTCTGATGTTTCTATTTAATTATTTTGCTGCTTATTCTTTGGTGTCTAGAGCAAAGCTGATTCTCTTGGCTTCCAATCTGCCTCTTTATCTACTCTTACTTTAAGAAAATTAATGGGAGGTATCTTTGAAGCTCTGTGAAGTGATCTGAGAGCAACTCAAATTCAAAATATCTGCTTCATCTTGAAAATCATTAATTTCTCCTAGAATGCTGTCATGATTTTTAGGCTGACAAAGGGCATTCCATTGTCTTGGTAAATTCTGTTTTTTCTATTGAGGGAAAAAAAGTTGTGATTTTTTTCCAATTTGACTGTTTTTGTTATTAATTTACATTGTTAATCAGTTTTATTAGAAAACTACAGAATAAAAGGTGAATGTTCACACAGGATGAGACCTTCATCTCACTGGGCAATGTTCAGATCCATTTGCAGTTCTTGTTCCAGGATTCTATCTTCAGTTTTCAAAATATGAAGTATGCAAGACTTTATATATGTCTTTATATATATAGTGCTTTAATCATGAACACATGGATTTAAGCTTAGCCCCGCTGATATCAGTAAGCAGGTTAAAATTAATGATGTTAATCTGGCCTCGAGTGATCTGCATTTTAAATAGCTTGTTGAAACAAAATTTCAAAGGTCAAAGATGTAATGCTAGCTTCACTCACGATCTGTCACTACAGTGCTACTAGAGTGAGGCTTAAAATGCTTATTTACAGTCATTATTCAGTGTGTTTCATGAGCTGGCTACAGGTGTGTTTACCATTTGTGGTTGTGTTACACAATGATAGTTCCAGACAGTTTTGGGGATAGCTATCTCTGAAAGTAATGTCTCCTATTTTAGTTGGAGGTAATAGCAAGGACCATTTCTAATAAAAGACTTTTCCTTTCCAAAGTTTTAGCCATTGTGACTTTAAGGGACTTAAATGGTTAAAAGAACTGGGAAAATATAATTTCTTCCTCTTGCCCTTTATTTTGAAAGCTGATGTCACAATGATGCTGTAAGTAAGACTTTGGGTCAAAATATGGCCGAATCTTTGTGTGAGGTTGCAGGGTTTTTATCAAGAGCAGCCCTTGGAAGGTCAAAAGGAGTAGTTAACTTAGTAGAGTGGTTCTACCTGATTCTTAAGGATTATAGGATGTGGTTCTTTCTGGGCCAAATTGATAGCCTTGCCTCTTATTAATGTGTGCCTTTGCTCAAGCTAAAGCAGATGTATAAATAACTGTGAACATACTGAAGTACTTATAGTCTTATTCCATCAGTCATTAAGGGTATAAAACAGAAACCTTAGTTTGTATTGATTTTTTTTTTTTTAAAGGAAAACTTGAGTAAATTTGCTATTTTAATAAATCCTAAAATACTGTAATGCATATAAAAATCTTCATATACAGCTTAGCCATGAGGGGTTCGGTGTACTCAGAGATTTGGGCTGACCAATGTTAAAGGCATATTATTAAATCAGTGGATTTTACTTTTTCTTGTATCTTTGTTAAAATAGACTATTATATACTGCTGAGTGCTAATGTCTGTTTCAGATATTTCATTGATCTGATTCCATTATTGATGTGCTAGGATGGGAAGTTTTTGATGCCTTGTGACTCAGCAAAATAAAGATCAACTGGAGATCAAAACTTAAAATAGCTCAGGCTTACAATGGTGCAGAGTTTGTTCCATCTTGAAATTTTCATGGTTTCTAGTGTCATTGTTCGGTTGGGGATTTTTTATTTTTACTAATTGCTGAAAGGAGTAGTACATGCTTGGTTTGTTTGGCTTTTTTTCTAAAAGATTTCAAACTATTTTTAAGATTAAGTTGAATTAAGTAGCATTGACTAAAAAGAGTTATGTATAGCTTTTTTAAGCATTTCTTAGCTCTTTAAACAGCTGTAGCTATAAAAGCATCCAATGCTCTTGAAAGTCCTGGGAATCTGTTCTGAATCAAAACTGTTCTCTGCACAGCCATGAAAGCTCTGAAATTTGAAAAATATTTATAAAATTCTTATTTAATCTCTGAAAGATAAATCTATTTCTAATTGTAGTTCTGCTGCTATAAAGTTGATGAATTCTTCTTTGCTGTATTATGCATATTTATAAGCCTTGTTTTAAAAAGAAATCATAAATCAGGGATAGAGCTCCCTTTAGAATAACAGGACAAGTGGATTAAATATTCCACAGATGTTCAGCATATTAATATCTCTTCAACATCAGTTTCTCTGTAAAATAAAAATATGACCACCACTGATATTCTTTTCAATTTCATCATGTACTTGGGTCCTACATGTTATCCAGATTGCAGTTCACACACTGAATATACAGAGCAGTGGCATAAAAGCCAAAGTTCAGGAAGTAGAAAGTGTACCTACACCAGTAAACTTATAATGGTATATAACCCTATCAAATTGGTGATTAAATGACTATTGGTCTAGGATACAGCATCCCAACCGATTGTGAACTTTTTTTAAGTGTTCATTTTAGAAAGCAGTAGTTTCAAAAAGCTGTTTAATGTTCTGTTTAAGAAGAATGACACAATTGCATCTTGAAAACAAGGTGGTTAAATAGATGTTGAATTGATTGAACTCAATCAACAGATGAAACATGGTGAGTTAAATGGGTGGTATTTCGACTTGCAGATATGCAAGTCTTGCCTTAATTATCTGACAAGGAATGTAAGGTATTCACTGCCTTTTTTTTTTATGACCAATGAAAGATACACACACACAATTGTGTACAGTACAAAAATGTATGGTTGATTTAGCTCTGAGATTTGCTTGTTTGCCTTGGTGGGAGCCACAGAACTAAGACATAAATCTCAGGCAGGTATTTTTTAACATGAATATCTCTTTTACTCTATGTAGAGATAAAAGAAGTACTGGCAATGCTAAAGAGGAAAATTTTCTCTGCTGTGCCAGTGACATTTCTACTGAAAGCCTTGAATTAATGCAAAGTTCATATCTACTTCGTATCTCTTCCTTAGACATAGTAAACAAAGGTGCAAATTGAATATTCTGCATAAGGAGTTTAATTTAGTTAAACATTGGAAGCTGTGGTGTAGCAGAATCAAGGAAACATTCACTGAAATTTACCCTGCTATTACAATTGCTTTTTAGTAGTTCTGGTTTTGTGTTAGATTTTTCCTGATATTTTCCAAGTAGCCTTCCATCTGGGTATAATACATTATGCAAAGCCTAGCATTTTGTGTGAATTCTTCTATAATAATGGTTTTCAGCATATTGGTCTAGATCTTCCTGTTTTGATGACAGTGGTAAGGGTTTCTTTAATTCAACTAAGAAAAGAATATGCCTATTTAGAAAACAACCATGTGCTGGCTTTTTAAAGGTTTGATGCACAATTTTATTTTTAAAAATGTTTAAAATTACTCCCATAACCAGTAATACATTGCCACAATTATCATATTTTTATGGCATTAAGAACTGAATGGCCAGAACAGCTGGGCCAATTCTTTTCATTTTAGCTAATCTCCCACTTTCCCTTTTATTTTGGGGAAAGAATTGGCAGTGGTAGTGTGGGTGTTTGGATGCTGTTTATTAAATCATTATCTGTTATGTTGGTCCCGGGTTATACATTTTCATCTGGACATTTTAATGAGTCTTTTATAAGCATTTTTAAATGGTGATCAGAGCTGCTAGCAGCATTGGCTAGCCATGTTTACAAACTGTAAAGAAGCTGTGTATTAGGCAGTGCAAATGTTTGCCAAGCAGCTATGTCCAAGTGTGCACCTGCCAGCTCAGGAGAAGTGGAATACAACATGCTTTTCCCCTATGTGACAGAGATGGATGAGAAAGGAGTTAAATCTTTGAAATTCCACACTGGCTACTAACCCTGAGCAAAGTAACCTCTTAGCTACTGCTTAAAATAGAGTGTTCTAAACTTGGCCATGGTGGTGGTGGGCCATCCCCTACCAGCCTGGAGATCTGCCAAGAAAATGTCTGTTTTGCTTCAAGCCTGTTGATAACTTCTAGTGAAAAGATAAAATATTTACCTTTTCCTTTTGAAAACTTAATTGCTGTTAGAGAAAGTATAGCTTTTTTTATCTGCTAGTGGTACTTGCTGATGTTGTCAGCTTTCAAGAACTGTCTTCTAGAATTAGAACAGATTTGATAAAACCTTTAAATGGAATATAAATTAGATTCCATTGGAATCTAATTGCTCAGAATAGGAAGTAAAATAGTGAAATCCTTTGCTTTTGATGTGGCTGAATTTCTAAGTAAAAACAGACATAATTCTCTGTTGAAGATGCACACACATGCAAACATATGTACACTATTTTTATAAAATCTATACATACATACATAGTCTGTATGTGTTTGTATATTTAGGTGTGTATACACACTCACTCTTTTTGCCAGTATCCTTGCCCCCTCAATGTGCCATTTTAATTTTATTTGTATTGATGAACACAGATATGATGAGCAGCTTATATGTAAATTAACCTTGGCTTTTAAAAGTTTATTGAATTTATTCAATTTGTTCAAATAGTGCTGTGTAAAAATATTTCCAGTGGATGAAAAGCAATCATTCCTCTTATCTCCCCATAACATAGGCATTGCTGGACTTTTGATTGATGAGAAAACTTAATCCTTACTAAAATCCTTATCAGAAGCCATACTGAGTGCATGGTATTATTGTGTGTGGAATTAACATGTAGTTGTGTAATATATATTATTGCATAGCTAAAATTCAAGTTTCTCTGTGTGAATCCCCTAGCTGCGAGTTTGAGTCAATGAGTCAATGTATGTCTCTGTTATGCATGGCAAATATTTGAAGAATACTGGCAGGGGAGTAAGCTCAAACACCAAATTACACCACTTCATCTTTATGCTACTCCATAAAATTGGATTTCATGTTATGTAGTGGTTGCTGTGAATGTCTCCCAGTGGCCTCCTTCTCTTCTCCTCGATTACTTATCCCCTCTGGCCTCTATGTGTTGTAAAACTGCCCATGTACAGGCCTCAGAATTTTCTGGAAGTTGTAAACTTGCTATATGCAGTGTGCAGATGGAGCTGCAGCAGCTCCCTGCCAGGTCCTGCAGAGAATGGCAGGTTCCTGCTGCTGTGGGCAGGGACAGGACCTGGACCACCCTGACCTGACCCCCTAACTGGGAAACTGCCTCAACTTCATCTGCAGCCTGTCCACTGCAAAATAACAACAGAAACGACAGCTCTCTGTATACACTGCAATAGAGGGTTCAGCAGAAACACTTCTCTTTTTAGCAGGGGTCATAGCAAAGCTTCCTCTAAAAAAGGAGGGTTAAGAGGACCGTGAGTCATAAGCACTAAGACCAAAGCTTAACTCATTACATTGAAGAGATTACTTCATAAACTGGAAAAAAGACAGAAAGCCCCCCTAGATTAAGCCCTCACATACTGTTCCTGTTCAACATTTAGTTCTCCATTGTCACTTCATAATGCATTAGTAAAAACCCTGCATCTTTAGAGATGCTAAAGCTTCTTAAGAAATTTGGAAACAGTATCTGAAAATTCTTGTGCAGTATCAACTCTCTTACAAGGTCATCTCACTGGATTCTGAAGAGTTACAAATCTTTGAATTCTTCATACCTGTTTCTGGAGTTCTTTTCTATTTCTTATACTCACTCAGTAACCATTTATCATGGGTCAGAACTTGAATGTTTCCCTGCTTGGCTTTGTGACTGAATTCAGCATCACAAATAAGCCACTCTAATTCCATCTGTTTGTATTGCTCCTGAGTTCTGTTTAGATTTTGTCCTTTGCAACTCAAGTGACATACTGCAGTTATCACCTGATCCTAAAGCTCTTGTTAATCCACTTAGCCTGAGCAGAGCAGGCTTAAACTCTGTTCTGGGCAAGGATTGTCAGAAGGGGAATTTTGCCAAAATACTCCAATCAGTACTTCAGAAACAGTGTTTGCAAGGTATGCCCTTGCACACTGGCAACTGCAAAGGTTTGTTCAATCTGTCATATCTGTGACTGCTTATTCTGGCACTGTGATTCTCCCTGTGCCTGGATGCAAAATGGCAAATAAGAAGAGCTTCTGGACACATCTTGGTGCCTGCATCCTGCTTGCTGGCCACAAAGCCTCACCTGGGGGCTCTCTTCCATTTTTTTTCTTCCACTGACAAAGCTTCTCACTAAAAGTTGTTTCCTGAGCTTCACAAATAGCATCGAAATCAGAGAGTCTCTATTAAAACAGTTCTTTCACTCACTTTTTCTGCCTTATAGTTACTTTCTCCTCTGTTATGTCTTTTTTTCCATTTTAGTAATGTACAATAGTGTTTCTGTTTCATAAGGGAAATAGGTCTAAAGAACTGTGTTAAACAGGTACTCTCAACTTAAATATATATATATATAAGTAGATCTGCCTCTACCACAAATTCTGACTTTTTTTTATTTTTCAGCAGTAAACATTATTTTTCAGTAGAAAAATAAGTGAACGCTTCAGCACAGATAAACCTAAGACAGCAATCCACTGACTGTCTACTACCATAGGTGGAATGAGTTAAAGATCTACTAATCTTGCTGAAGAACTGAGGCTCTAGATTATGAGACCCTTTCTTTTCTTTTCACAAAGCTGTTTCTGCCTTATTTCAAGCTAAATGAAAACAGCTGCATATCTCAAATTATGCATTCAGATAGAATTTTGACATGATACTCTTCAAAAAACAATTAATTTTGATCTTTCTCATACAATTTTCTGTCAAAAAAGATTGATGGTGCTTTGTTTCTCCTCTTTTCACTATAATTTTGACAGTGAAATATCAGAGTATATTAAGGAGTCCATTAGACATCTGATTTGAAGGTATGCAATTCTTATTCAGACTATGACCAGGGAAGATGTAGCCTATCTATTTCACGTTCAATATTTCATGAAGCAAATCCAAAATGCAATGAGACAGATATATCTAAAAGGAGAAAAAAATAAATAAATTCCAGTATGCCTCCATGATACATTTCTTTAAACAAGGGTCCTTAAGTCTGCCCATATTACAGTGCAGTTCATAAGGCACTGACAGGTTAATTTAGACCCTTCTTAAGTGATATTTGTAAAGCTTTTCTTTTTTGGAACTATGCTGATTAACTCTGGAGCAGAGGTAACACTCAACACCAGTGCTGACTGCCTGACGTGTGTGGTACTAAGTGTGTGTTTAAGAGCCATCATTGCAGCAGATCCTCAGCATTTATTAATATCAAAAATTATATTAATAAATCAAGTGGAAAATTACTCGACCAGCAGTTGTTGTTAATGCATTATTTCCCCTTCTCCTCTTTCTTAATGCAGTGTTTGAAATTCACCAAGACCATTTGTTTGCTGATGCTGTGTATTCTTCACACTTTACCTGAATATGAGTGTATCAGCAGCAAAATTTTCTGTTTACTGTTGCGACTAGTAACATCAGAGATCTACAAAGGCTTGTTTTCCTAGTGCCTGCTCTGTCACTACTGCAAAACCCCAAGGATGTTTTTTGCTGTGGAGATGACAACAAAATCCTTGCAAAGATGTAGGATGCCCATTTTATTAAACAGTCTTGACTTGTCTCTGAATCTTAGTATCTGCTAATCCAAATAATTAACACATGTTTTTGTCATGATCTGTGAAAATTGTCTAGATTTCAAGAGCATTCTTGCTCAAGCCTGCCAAAAACGATATGTTGTGAAGAGTTTTCTCAAAATTGAAAATTCATGTTAACAAGGGAAAGGGTTTCATCCTGCGTGTTTCCTTTCAAAAAAGGAAAGTCTTGTTTGCTCTGCTTTCCAGGTTAACGAATAAGATTCATTGATTCAGAGACAAACAGCAGCTCATTGCTACAGTAGGGACTGGGATTGCCCTAAACCCCTTTTATTGGCTTTATATTGGCTGGCACTGGAGCCCCAAGAAAACTTCCAACTCGTGGTGGCTGCAGTCTGTAGCTACCTGCTGTGAAAATGAACTGTGGGAGTGTGCTTTAAGCAGCTGTACCACAGTTCTAAAGAAGGGCACAAATGAGATAGGAGATGCTTTTCACTCTTTGAAAGGTGCACAAAGGACATCTCCAACCCTTGAAATCCTGCAAATGTTTCTTAGGCAAAAGAGTTGCACAGCAGTAGAAAAAGTCAGTCTTAATTAAGTACATATCTGTAAAGCCAGATGCATGTTTCTGAACTATAATTTTATTTCCAGTTATTAAATGCAATAACAATCTAATGATAAAGCAAAAACTCGGTTAAAATCCTACATGAATTTGCAAAATTAAACCTTGTGGTTTCTTTTTCTTTGGGAGATTCAGACATTCTTCCCATAAACTTTGTAAATTCCATAGAGTTACTTTTAATCATTGAAGTTTGCAGCTTTTTTCTACCAGATTTTCAAACTTGATTTTTTCAATATGATAAGGGAGTGGCTTGCATTAAAGAAAAATTTAAACCCTTTAATGGCATGAAGTAAAGAAAAAAATCAATGAAATTGTTATAGCCTAGCAGTATTTTAGTTGTTCTTCAAACTGTTCAGCATTTGAGCTAGATGTTTTTCTTAATTTAAAAATTATATAGACTTATAAAATGTCTTTCCTACATATTATTGTAATTATATAAATTGTTCTCATTGAAATATTAAATGGAAAAAATAAATCTTTTTCCTCAAAAATTACCTATCCAGAGGCATAACTAGTATTTCAAATATAAGGTGTCTGATGTGGTACAGTGAAACAATGTTGGGCAATGTATATTTTGAACAGAATTTATGAAAGACTGACAAAAAGTTTTGTAAGAGATATATGAAACTCAATAAATTATTCTTTCCTATGGGCCCAGTGTAATCTGTGCTGGCATCCTATTATTATTCAGAATTGCTTGCAGTAATACCTCTGGCAAATGGATTTCCTGATGCAGCTGCAGCCTGTGTTATGTGGATAAATGGCATTTTGTTTTGTTTGCAAACCTCCGGGTCATTTAAGATGGTCCCTGAAATTTTAACAGGCAGTTGGGCAGTGGTAATAGAATAATATTTACAAATTCAGCAAGTAAACATTGTCTCTCATTACATTTGATCTGTTTCTCTGTCCCAGCTCAATATTCACTGACATTGTGACTGGAAAGCAAAGAGCCTGTCATCCTGGCAGATCGAATGCTGCATGCCCCCTGAGCCTTGCTTCAAAATCACTGTTTGGTTTACACTTGAAGCATCTGTTGAACAGTGATGGTAATTGCATTTGTTGCTTCTCATGTAACAGACACAATTCTTTCTTACTGTTTTTAGAAATATAGTCTTTGTTTTGTCTGGAAAATGTTCTGGAAAATTTTCAATAGCTTGCCAAAAATGGCTGAAATGTTCACCTTATATAAACTATGTTCAATGTGGAAGAGATGAATTTCAAGAGACTGTAAGTTGACATTAATCAAAATGTCAGTTACACTAGATAACATGATATTAGCAATTCTGGGGCTCACAGGAAGGTTTATCTGAGTACAAAGAGCTAGGTTCTCTGAAACACCCTCTGCCCATTTCATTACTAACTCTGTCTTACATTTTTCTTAGAGTTCTGCCTATACTGTCAGAAGCAGAGTATTTTTGTCTTTGCTAGATACATAATTGGTTTTTCTTTGTTTTTACCTTTACCCAAAATTCCAGCATGTGCATTTAATGTAGTGCTTAGGAAACTGAGAAATTGCACATGCTGTCTTTGTAGAAAGAGGAAACAGCTGTAAAGAAGTTAGAAGGATTCCTCTCTCTGTGTCTTAAAAGCAAGAACTCTATTTTTTTTTTTTTACATACCATAGTTTTAGCAGAGTTTTCTGTGTATTCCTATAGAATTTAACACATTTGCAATTTATCTTATTTTGCTTACTGCATCCTAATTTTGCCTCAAACACTGTCTGACACTGAAAGTCTCCCTGCAGTCTTCAGCACTGAAACAGGTTTGTGTTTGGTGTGTGTGAGACCACAGCACCCTCTTGGTTCCCTCTGTGTTTCTTCCAAATTCCAACTGATACCATTTTACTCCCTAAAGGCCAATATCAAGAGGTAATCACAGCTTTCTCTGAGATTTCTTATTTTCTATTATTTTCACCTAGAAATAGGGTGTTACATGGAAGACTATGGAGTTTTGAGAAAACTTCCAGTAGATAAATTTTCTGTTCCAGCTAGATTGTGCTGCTACTCTGCTAATGTTGCTCTGTTAATAAAATGCAGAAAAAAAAATCACTATAAACCATTTAATTAAAGAATTTTTCCTTCTTCACTTTGCACTGAGATCTTTTTTTAAAGTAACATGTTTGCAATAAAATGTCTTTGTGCATTCTTATGCATGATTTATCACACAATGCATATTATATAGGCTGGCATTCATATCAGTACCTTCATGTAGTACAGCAGTACAGAAAGAAACTGTTGAAGGAGAGGTAATCCAAAACCAGGCTACCATTCTTGTCACTGATTCATGATAATGCATTATAGTAAACAGAAAGTTACATTAAATATTTATAGTATTTAAAAATTATTAGCAACTGCTAACTGGTTTTGATAGAAACATTCAGCCTTCCATCTACTTGGGCTGCAATGAAATTCTATGACACTGCCCTACAAGCTGTGAAGTAATATGAAAATACCCAAAGCAAGCTTAATTTCCAGAAGTAGTCTAATTGCAGCAGGGTAGCAATTCAGCACAGGCTGTTTCTCAACCAAAGGATTTCTTTCAACATGAATCCAAGCTGTGAGCTATGCAGATTGCCTGTAGAGTAGATTAAATTTCTGTTACACATCTTAGAACATTTCTGCTCTTTTCTCTTTTTACTCTAGAAATAGGAATATTTTACATGGGGGGGTCTGTAAGGCTAAAAGGAGAGAGAGGAATTTTCTGAGTAGTCCTATTTGTTCCCCAGGCTGTATAACTTTGATGTACCATGCCACTGAAATGCTCCATTGCCTTTGGTTGGTGGGAGTTGCTGAGCTGGCCCATGGGTTTATTGCCAAGTTTCATGTGTAAGAGCAGGGGAGAATTATCCATCGTGTATCCTTGGTGCAGTTTTCTGTACCACTGCCATTAAACTTACTCAGTAGTTTTCCAAAGGCAACTGGATACAGATTTTAGTACAAGTTATTAGATCTCTTTCAGATAGAAGGCCAGAAAAAGAAGCTACTGAAGCTGCAGCAGAGAAATTTTAGCTTACTTAGGCAAAAACAGGTTTCGGGGGAAGAAATTAACATAGTTGAGCTCTACAAAGAGAAACCTGGCATAAATGCCTGGATTGGTAGTGTAGAAACAATGCAAAGAACCAACTTCTGTCAGGGGTCAGTGGAAAGGAAGGCTTTGTGGATGTTTTAGCCCTAATACTAGCTTTTTCTCATCTGAAATCAGCAAGAACAACCATAAAAAGGACACTGATTCTTCTGTGTTGCAGAGTGTGTGAATCCTACCCCCAGGCTTCTTAGAGCACTCTGCTCTAAGAAGAAATCAGAGGGAAGGTTCTCTAATACATATATATATGAAATAGAGCACAGAAATATCCAGAAGGTTCTCTCTAAGGCACTGCCTCATGAGAATGAGGATGCCAATAGCTGGGCATCTTCTCTAAACTATGAGGTGCTATATTATTTTCATCGGAGTTGAATTCCTATACACAAAATAATAAAAAATCCAAAGGATCTAAAGCTGGCAGTTTCTATGTTTTTGGTGATTTCAGTGGCTATAAATAGTGTTTTGGAAAATATTGTTGGGAACATGAGTGAGTAATCCTGAAATGAGTTATTCTACCAATGTGGCATTTGTTTTGGCTTTTTCTGGAGATATCTGTGTATATGTGGAAAGGAAAAAGGACATGGAAATTAATTTGAAATGTGGATGAAGCTGATCCAGTGGAATAAAAAAGTAAGCGGTAAGTAAAATGCTTAAGCAAGCTTTTCAGAGCTGTTTACTTACCTAAAGACACTCAAGCCCCTGAAAATCTCCCTAGTTATCTGTCTACATCTTTAGGCAGATAATGACCCTGCAAAGGCAAACATTTTCCTATGCATACTTCTGAGAGAAACATCATAGCAGTCAGCATGGGTAAAGTGCACATGGAAAATATGAAGTGAGATGTTCTAATTTTTTTTGGAGTTAGTTGTGATTGAGCACAACTCCTAGCAAGCAACCCTAGCATGATATATTCTACTTAATATCTTGTATAAGACAATGTTTGTGATATGGGGTTTGGTTTAGTATGGTTAATGAGGAGCATCAATTCATTGCACTGTGCATAACTTTAGAAGTAAATGCTTGTTAAAACTACATTTAGTGAGTAGTTAAAGAATGTTTGACTCTTGTGAACCTTTTTGAAAAATGGTGAGGAAATAAACTACTATTTTCTGCCCAAAAGTTACTGGTGTCATAACAACTTCATGGTAGTTGCTTTGTAGCATTCTTTCTTGCATTTCAGCATCTATAATGCTCAAATTTATTCAAAATTAACTAATTTTTCCCCACTGAGTTTGCATTGTGCATTAAGAGTAGCTTTATATCTAGGCATTTGACAGAATGATCTGCTTTTAATACATCCCTCTATCATTTTTGGTAGTATAATTACTCTTTTAAAAACCTGAACAGGCATTGAATCCTGATTTAAATAGCAAAATCTGTCTTGTTCAATAGAAAAAAAAAAAATGCCCACAGAAGAATTCCTATTGCTATATAAACCAGGAATATTCATCTACAAATATGACATGACTGTTTCCAGAAAGAAAATAAACTATGCTAGTTATAGGTGTTATTACTCCCAGTTTCCAATGTTCTGGTTTCCAGACAGTTATGGAAGAGCAAAAACGTGGAGTATTGTGGCACAATGGGTGTTTTTGTTATATCTGTTTCAGCACATACAAAACATAAGTGAACTGAATGTGCTACTACAGAGAAAGCAAGCCTAGGTTACTCCATAGGGTTTGTGTTTGCAGGAAAACAGCAGTAACTGCCCAGAGCAAACCTGTCAACTGCTAAGACTCTTTTATTTACTCAGCTTTTCCATGCTTGGTCTTTTCCAGAGTGGTTGGCAAATGATTGATGTCTATGCATTGCTCATTCAGGTCATAAGATCCAGATACACCAATGCACCTTGAATTTTCATTCAATGTTTAAGAAGAAAGCAGAACTCCCCAGAATGAGCTTTTTATATAGCTTTTTTTTCATGCCATTAGTTTTGAAAGTTCTTTATATACCACTTTCTATTTGTTATTTATTCCAAAATCTCAGCTTGGGATCAGTCCTCAGCTCAGCAAATACCAGTCAGTCATGGCTCTTGACATGTCTCAAAATATCTTCTGTTAAAGTGTAGACTCTGGATGTTCTCATTCAGCAAAGCTGCCTTTCTGCTGCCCAAATGATTCTCCTGTTTAGTCTCAATTAGTGATGGAATCTTCAGTGCAGCTTTTCTACATAGCCAGAGTCTAACACAGGGTTTCTATGAACATAAACCTTAGTTATGGCACAAAGTTTTTGAACATGCAGCACTCTAAACTTCTTGGGAAGGTGCAGACAGAAAAAGAGCGCAGAAATATCCGAAATGAGCCAAAGAAATTATTGTTGAGGTTTGCTGGGCAGGATGTTTAGCCAGTGTAACAACCTTTGTGATTTGTGTTTAGTGGTGTTTCAAGGTCTGCTGAGACTACTTTTGCCCTGATTTTAGCAAAAATGTAGGGAAATTTGAGCTGTAAGAGATTTTCAATTGTGGTGACACAGGTCTTTGTTCATCCACTTGACTGATTAAATATAACATATCTCATGGATTTTTCATCTTATTTCATCTTTTTCCTTGTAATTTTAGGTTGGTTTTTTTTTTTCTTTTGGCTTATATTTTTTTTCTTTCCTACGTCCATAACTATTTTGTTCTCCTACCTGTACTTGTTGTTCAAGTAAGAAAACATAACTGAAGACTTCAAATAAATTACATTCTCAGAAATACTTCTTTAATTTGGGGTTCTTTTGTTTTGAACTGATGGAGAAATCACAAAAATAAATATATTAAAATATGCTATCATTAGGGCTATTTACAGAAGATTACATGGCATTGATGTCTTCCTGGAACTTGCATGAACACCATTCTGATATTTTTGCTTCCATGTTACATTTTACACTGTGGGTTTAATAAGACTTGCTTTATCATTCCTCTCTTCCCTGGTATGGCTGCTGTCCAGATAACACTCCCTTTTCACCATGTTCTTAATCAGTTTATTTTCTGTTTTTATTTCCAGTCTTTCTAGGTCAAATTGCTTTTTTCAATGATTACCTCAGTACCTGATTTTATTATTTTGGGTTTTCCTTACTTACCCAATGTTTTTGTATCTGTGAAAGTAGAACCTTACTAGAACTCTTTCCTGAATATTATGAACACCATGGTGTCTACCTTAAGGTTTTAACCATGCATTATCTGGTAATTTTCATTTTTTATCCAGTAGTATGAATTTCAAAGCAAAGAAACTTTATTTTAGGGATAAAATTTCATTATATACTAGGAAAAAATATGTATAGCAGGAGAAAGCTGGAAACTGTAAGTATGATATTAGAAGAAGAGATGCAAATTACCATGTTAAACCACACTTGTGCTACCCACACTTCCAGCAGTACTAGGGAGTTACTCTGTCTAACTTGAGAAAAAAAATCATAACAGCATTCTCATTCTTCAAACAAGGGCAACAAACATTTTACCAGTTCTCTGTCTTTATGCCTGGTGGATACTCTATGCCATTTCTGCCTCTTTTGCAGTTTTTCAAATCATCAGCATAATAAAAAAGGATGGGATGCAATAGGGAATTTTTCCTTCTATATCAAGTGCTCGACTGGAGTTTAGATGGATATAATTTATTCCCCTCCTTTTTCCCCTGCCTTTGCAGGTTCTCGAAAAATTAAGAAACTGGGCTGTTGAATGGGTACATTTTTAGAAATTTGAGTTGAGGATCATCTTCAAAATATTTCAGTGTCTCTGAATATTTATTTTTTTTCATTTCAATATTCACGTTACTGGAGTTTTATTGACTGATACTTTATTCATGATCCTTTCTGATTTTCTGTGATTTAACAAAAAATTATTGTGTGACAGTATGTCTGGTTTTGAAGTCATACATGTTGGTGTTTATTTGTTGGTTTCTGTGGTTTTGGAAGAACATTGATAAGATTTGAACTACTTTATGGTTTCTTAAGTTTTCCTTCATTCATATAAAACGTGTTCCTTCTGTGTCATATCCCACAGTGAATTTTGTTGCTTTTAAAATATTCCCCTTGTAAAAACAGAAAAGACAACAAGACCCTCCACTAAACAACAAAACCCCCTTCTTTCTTTAATGCTTATTTCATCAAATCCACATTTGTCTTTATATTCTAGCACAAGAGTATGCTTTTCACTCACATGAAATAAAACTTCACTTATAGAACCCCTGAAAAAGAGCTGGTTCTAATTGAGTCCTGCTGCCCAGCCCTGTCAAGGCTGAAGTATTTCTAGACACCGTCAGGAATAAAGCTTTGGTTAAGTGCAAATGAGAATGCTGAAAGTTTAAAAGCCTTTCCTGACTCTGATGAAAATGAAATTGGCATTTTCAGGTTTGCCATGTTTAGGTGGCTTGACTTGAATCCATCTTCTGGACAGTAAAATTTTTTATGGCTTTATATCCTAGCTGCTGCTTGACAAGGTGGAAATTAAGATTTAATCAGCATACACATTCTTCTGCATTTCTGTCATTTTAGGTGACTTTCAATGTACAGTGTAGCTGTAGAGTTTAAATTATCTTATTTTCAGAATTTCTCTTCACTTTGTAAAACCGTGGCTGTTTCCCTTTCTACACACAACAGGATGTTAATTTTTTGACCACAGTTTGCACGCTCCTATGCTGGCTTTTTAATTTCTAGTTGAACTCATTCCTCTCCTGATTTATATTTGGCCTCTTCCAGAATGCAAGCAACAGGACAAGAGTAAATGACCCCAAGTTGCACCAAGGAGGTTTAGATTGGGTATTAGGAAGCATTTCTTCACCAAAGGGGTTGTCAAGCATTGGAACAAGCTGCCCAGGGAAGAAGTCGATTCACTGTCCCTGGAGGTATTGAAAAGCTGTGTAGATGTGCACTTAGGGGCATGGTTTAGTAGGGAACATGGGAGGTTTTGGGTAGCAGTTGGACTCTCTGAGGTCTTTTCCAATCTAAATGATTCTGAGGACATGGAACTGGTGGAGCAAGTCCAGAGAAAGGGCCACAAAGGTGCTGAGTGAAGCAATTCCCTTACGAAGACATGTTGAGAAATTTGGGGCTGTTCAGCTGGAGAAGAGAAGGGTGCATGGATACCTCACAGCACCTTCCAGTGTCTGAAGGGGCCTACAGGGAAGCCAGAGAGGGACTCTTTAGTGATAGGACAAGGAGTAATGGGTACTAATTGAAAGAGGGGAAATTCAGATGGTAGGAGGAGACTCTTTACTGTGAGGGTGGTGAGGCACAAGAACAGGTTGCCCAGGGAGATGGTGGGTGCCCCAGCCCTGGCAGTGTCATCGATGAGGCCTTGAGCAACCTGGTCTGGTGGGAGGTGTCCCTGCCTGTGGGGCGGAGTGGGCTGGGACTGGATGATCTTTAAGGCCCATTCCAAACCCTTAACACTCCATGATTCAATGAACTTGATAGAAATAATCCCATTAAAATTTAGGTTTTCTCAGTTTTCTCAAAAGTAATATATTAACAAAAAAGAAATATTTCTTAGGCTAGTCTTTAGTTCTTAGATGAATTTTGACTTTACAAGGAAGATGGTCTGGTCCCTCTGAGACTGTTGTACTTTCCAAGCATGCTTCTACAGAAACTGCACAGTTCCTCTTCAGGCATGCCACAGTTTTATAGGATATAGCTCCAAGCTCTTTAGAGAAAAGAATCAACTGAGCAGTGGATTTTGAACAGGGAAAGCTATATTACATGGGAAATTGAACAAGACCTGTATGATAGTTCTTCTGGCTTTAAAGTCTTTAGAGCTATGGAATGTATTTCAATGAGTGCTATAACTTAAATTTAATACTTAAAAGTGGAATTTAACTCTGTTATGGGTGCCATGCACAAAATCATTAAGTGAGTTATTTACTAATGTTGCAGTATGTAATAACAGCATAACATGGTACATGCCCTTTGGGCTTGTTGGTGTGATTACTTTGTTGTACTGAAGCACAGCAAAAAGGAGCCATTCTCTGCCAGGTAATAATGGGAGAAAATGCACCTCTCTGGTCATGTTTAAACTGTGTTTCAGGATAATATCATGTGTGACCTACATCTTCATTTCACTGAGACAATTCATGGTGATAAAATAGGAAGCAGTTAGTATAATGATTTTTTGTCTTAGGGCCTGTGATAGTCATATGAATCTAAATCTGTGTAGTATTTAATTTAAGTAGATAATTAAGGGGTAAAGTATTATGGAAGCCATAAAAAAACCCCGAATACTACACTTGAATGTGAACAGGCTTAGTTTTGCCAAAATAGAAATTAGTCAGTATTTTAGAAAGATCCTGTAATGGTGAAAGAATTGGTTTCTGGCTATCAAGTTTCAGTCACGTGACCAAGTAGTTAAGTTTTGATTTTTGTTGCCTTGTTCCCAGCTCTGCAGACTTCCCACAGCTTTGCTTAAAGTATTGGTATTTACCTCATAACTAGGATTTTAAAAAGCATCATAATTGCGTTTTCTGCACCCAGAAATACTCATTTTTCAGGTGAAGAATGAGCAGTCATATAGCAAGCAGCAAGTACATTCTTGATATTTTCAATGTTGGATGCTCTCTTAAGGTGACTTTGGAAAAATGTATTCTAAAATACTTTAGGCCAGCTCATAAAATGTATTTAGGAGAACAATATGTTCATGTTACTGCTATGTTTTCTGGGAATTCTATTCCAATTATGAATGCTTTAAAATATATTAAGAGTCACTGAACAAAAGTGTTTGACAATTCAATTAAGTGGAATACTGATTTTTAATTAGTATTTCATTAGAAACTGAATGCAGACTGGGAAAAGAATGCCTTTATTTTACTAATTACCAAACAATGTTTGCTGCTTCGAGTTAGACTGGTGGTTAGTAAACTCCTTGCACATGAGAGCAATGAAGTAAAATTTTGTGTATCCCATGCAATATGTTTGGTTTATCTCATGAGTTATCTACTGTGATGTTATCTATTGTGATGTTTATTTTTGGTAATGTGAGTGGTGGCCTTGTGTAGCTAAAAATGTATGTATGTCACACTTGAGAGGAAAACACACAGCATTTAACATGTTACTTTTGTTTGCATTTCACTTAGGTCAAGCAGGCTATTGTGTCTCAGATCTGTAGGATTCATCCCTCTGCAGGTCTAGAGCCGTGATAGCCTGGTCCTTATAGCAAGAGTTTTCCTGTAGAAGACATTCTATTCTGGGGCAGAAACTTTGGCTTTGGTACAGGTGCACAGACCCAGGGAGTTGGATGTGCCCAGCATGTTAAACCTGCAGCTGTTTCTGCCCACGGAAAGGAATTTTGGGTGCTCCTCCTCACCATGCAGAGTACTCAGAGTATTCAGAACAGCCACGTGTCTGCAAACTCAAAAATTTACATGCAAGAAACCTTACCAAGTGAGATATTAATGTTTCTCAGTATATCATGCAAAACCAAGTTTTTTAACTTTGTTTCTTTAATATCAGATGTAACAACATTTTCTAGGGACACTGGATTACTTTCTGCTGTGGAAATGTGTTAGTGAGATAAGTATTTAACACAATTTCTTAAATGGTATTCACTAAAACAAAACAAAAAAAATCACTGAATAATTCTTTTTATTCTTTACCTGCTAAATAATAAAAGCCCAGGTATAATTTATAACTATAGAGGGGGAAAATTACATTTATTCTCCAACTAAATTTGAAGGCCCCCTTTTCCATTCTTTTTAAGAAATCATCATTTTGACTAATTCAGGATCACCCCATGACTTACAGTAGGTAATACCCACTAATACCTAGGTAATACCTACCTAATCTAATTTTATTGTCCAGAGTAAAGTTAAATTTTCAAACTTCCTGTTCCTTCAGAGGTATTAACCTGCCCTTGCCAGTTTCCCATTAAAGAAATGTCTGTGCCTCAACATGATTTGTGGTCAATTCATGTCAGGAAATTGTCATGAGGTGTATGAAGAGACTGTTAATCTGAAGCACATTTTTAAAGTTTTATGCTATTCTAAGATTGTGTCTACAGATAATATGATAAGGTCAGAAATTTGCTCTCACCTGTCAAACCAGTACTTCTGGAGAGCGTATCATGGCTACTGAAACTGAACCAGAGCAGAGGAAATGCTTATTTGGAAACTTGCAATGTTTTTCAAGTAAATGAATACTGACACTGTTGAACATCTGCTTCATCTGGGTCAACATTTCAGTAAAGCTTTCTAATTGGTAGGGAGAGAAATTTTAACTTCATTTTGGAATCTAGGCATCTTTTCTTAACTTTTTTTATCAATACTTAAATTTAATTTTCCAGCTGACCAAAATTTTGTCCAACTATTTCCAGTAGGAACTGGGAACATGATATAAAGAGGTTGATTGGAAAAGAATGGGGCATTAGCAGATACAACAGTATCTGCAACAGTGGGCAAATATAATCACCCATTCCTTTAAAAGATTTGCAGTTTTAGTATCACTGCTGAAGGAACAATCTGAGTGAGTTGTTAAGGTATTTTAAATCAATGTGTGCTTCTGAGCTCAAGTGAATTCTCTTACCTTGGAGTTCTGTTTAAATATTCATTTCCTTGATTTATGCTCTTGACTTCTGTAAACACCTGCTAGATAGCTACACTGCTATTTAGCAACTTGCACATGTTTATAAAACCCAGCCTGTTTGCAGTTAGTTTGCTTTTGCAAATTATGATGTGTCATGGCAAAACTTATCACCTTGGAGATAGGAGGATTTTTGTTTCTTAGGAGAGAAATAAACTGATTAACTGAATTTTTGAGATCAGATTCTGTGGTAATCTTCACCTTGTTGACACAAATGACAATATAAACATAATTTGTTGTTCTTATGGCTCTGGGTGCAATTAGACATAGGGGGATACCATGCCTAAGAAAGATAGAGAAACCTCATAATTAGGGGCTTTAGAAAGAACAAGATGAACAAAAATCTGTTCGGAACAAGGCAAGTAGAACTCATGCAACAGTTTGTTACTGTTGCCTGTAATTCTGTGATTAAATGACTAATAGATCATTAGGAGGAGCTGAAAACCTAGGTCTTCAATAAAAATAAAAGCAGTTTTTGCTTTGCATAAAGACAAGAATATATTTTTTTATAAATTACAGTGAAATAAACTATACTTTTCTGGCAATGTTAGTAACTAGTTGGTTTTTTTCTTACAGCAGGGAGTACTGTAGTTCTTCATTTCTTCAAATGCTGAGCCCTAGGCTTTATACTCTAATCAGAAGTAACACAGGCATTTGCAATTTCCTGTGAAGAGAAATCTCTTCTGTAATAGTTTGTTCTGCTGACGTTTTGGTGGAAAATGTTCTGGCTTCATCAGATTTGTAATGCACGAAAGACATGAATTGATGCAGCTCATAACAGCACAGAAAACTGCAGGAAAGACAAGTGTGCGATATAGTTAATGACAGCTTTTTTGCAAGTGTGTCCTCGCAAAAATTGCTTCTCCTCTCCCTTTTGTCATCATGCATGACTCTCCTGGTGTTTTGGTTTGCACTTACACACACCAGCTCACTCAGGAGGATCTGTGGATTAGTGGCCGCTCCACTGTGCCCCACTGCCTGGGGCTAGTGGTCAAAAGCAGGAGACTTTCATGAGTGGATGCAGAAGGTCTGAGTAATGTGCTTGTTTAGCACTTCAGCTCTGCCCTTCGGTGTCCCTGTGCTATGCAATGCTAAATGGTCTGACTCCTGGTGTGCAAACACTAGAATAAATGGTCTCCTTTGGTGTATTTCTTACATGAGAAAATTAGCAACTCTACTTGTTAGTGCACTGAACCATTCATTCAGAACAGTTTTTATTGAAAATCATTTGAGTCATACCTCAATACCCTTTAATTAATGTATGTAACCAAAGGTATGGTTAGAAACTATAAGAAAATGCACAGTTCAGTTGTTATGTAGGAGTTGAGAAGAACAACCAATGCAGGAACCTTATTGTAATCTAGAGGTGATAGGGAGATATAAATATATATATATGTATAAAATATGTAATATGAACACTATGGAGGAAGGAAGGAAATGGCTTCTTCTATCTTTTAAAATACAATAGGCAACAAAACTGGATGCTGGGAATGATTCAGTGCATGTGTTAGAGATGGTGTGTGGGAAGTCTGAAATTATGAGCAGATTGACAGTTGTATGCACAGTAATTCCCTCCTGACAGATAGCCAGAATGCTAATAGTAGCAGGCATGCACGAAGAAATACATGAAGAATGGGCCAAGAAAATGTGCTTTTCCTGGATCTGATCCCTGTAACCAGGCAAGCTTTGTGAGTTACTTCCTATAATTAAAGCATTCACTGACTCAAATTTTTCTCCAATGGCTCTGGAATATTTTAATTTCTTTTAAAATTAGTTTTTTTCAAAATCAATTTTATGATTAATTTTTAATAGATACCCTATAAAATATATCTGGGTATGAACTTTCAAGGCTTGTGAGTTGCTGGGCCAGAATTGGCAACACTGAAATACTGTTCTTTCATTTGGCCACAAAATCTTTATATCCTAGTTGTCACCAGTTTAAAGAGATGTTTTAAAAGCAGTCAATTGGCCTTTAAATGCCTTCAGAGATCCCACATAATTACATAGATGCCAAGCTCTACCCACAGGCAATCTGCAAAATTTCCTAGCACTCATAAATTGCCTTCATCTAGACTAAAAAAGAAACTATTATCCTTGTTAATAGATCTGATTTCATAATGACCTGGATCTCATGATAAATCAGTATTAACTTCCCTCCTTTGTTAATATTTAAAATGAGAAAATTTTTGAAATATATAAGATCTTAATAGAATTTATCTGTTAAGGTAATTTATTTGAAATGGACACCAATATTATGTTAAAAATGGCTTTTTATCATTTGAGAAGGAATTCTTGGGCAATGAGGAGGGCAGTAAAGACACATTATGCCAAGTGATTTCATTAGCTTTGTACAGAGCAGATGGGCTTTTCTATTACAGGAATATCTGTGGAGAATGTTTTGAAACCTCCTGCAAGAACACTTGCTCTAAATTTCCTATTTCTTGTTTTATGTTGATCCCATTCTTCTTTTTTGGATCTATGGGTGAGATGTTGCGGGATTTATTGTTATTTTAGAAATGTCTTCATTTTTATCTGCAGGTTGAATGGGTGATGGCTATCACTAATAGTTCAAGGATGCAGGTCTGTTGCTGATTCATAAAGAGTGAAGCTCAGTGCTCATTCCCAAAGCATGCAGGACTGAAAGATGGAGCAGAGAAGGTATTTGGCACAGTGTCTAAGACATGTAGTTTTCTGCACTAGGTTATTCATACAGAGGCACTTAAACATATGTGCATTTGCAAAACCTAAATATTTAAAACCATGGCTATGGAAGGAAAGACTTTGTCTAAGGCTCCTAGAGTTACATTTTCCACATGTCAGGGTATCTGGCTTGCTAAGAAACTCTGTGTTGCATACAATAAGCACAAATCATACCACACCTCTTTGATTTGTCATTGCTACACAAAAGCATTAGAGGACTGCATATTACTAAGTGTGCTTTGGGGTTTGAGTTTTTGTTCCCAAATGATGTGGGGACTCTCTGTGGTTGGTTATTTTAAAAAAATAGTAAGAGAACAGAGAGGGAAAACTGTCACTATGTGTTAGTTCAGCTGAAAGTTTCAAGTTATTGAAAGGAATGATACAACTAGTAAATTTTTCATAAAGCTAAACAAGGATAAGATTTTTTTCAGCACTTCAGTATTTTTAAAAAATCCTTTCCTGATAATTTTTAAACATTCTCTTGTATCTACTTCCACACTGTGGGATTTAGTCACCTATTTATATGAAAGGTTAAAAGACCTGTGAATTATATACCCAAGATAACATTCAGTAACCCCTGGAATATGACATTTTTGTAACCCTTTTTCCAAGAGCTGGATTCCCTGGGGATGTAGGGCTCTCAGACAGGCACTTCAGGTTGGTCAACATATTCTGGCTGGTTCTTAAGAGCTCTGTGTTAGGGCTCTGCTGATTCACGAGTCTTTGAAGAGTTCAGATCTTGGAAAAAGCCAGAGCTGCTTCTAGGATTTGAGGGGTTTGCATTTGTTTGGCTGGTGTTTTGTTTTTATGAATGTGTGCCTGTTCCTTCCTAACAAACAGATAACAATATCCAGCTCAGTTACTGGCACATCCCACAGCAAGATTTTATTCTGCTTGTTCATCTCAAGTTGCTCTATACTGATCTTGGCATTAAACTAAAGGAGTTTTGTCTGGTCCAATCTTTCATGTAAGAGCAAGATCTGAGCATGATTTAATCATAAGTAACCATGACTTCAGTCATGAATCTCAATGCCCTGTGTTACCAGGCCAAAAAGGAAACTTTTTTTTTTCCTTTTCCTTATAGGCTGTCTGCATAGGCCTTTGTCTTGGGATTGACATAACTTTTAGTTTTGGAAGAAATACGAATAATTTAATTGCAACATTTCTATATTTTGTAGGAAGTAAAGCTTGGGTATGTAACCTACTTTCCACACCCACACCCACAAATCCCCAGCCACAGAATAAAGAAAGACAATAAAACATACTGTGTTTTCTGAAACTCAAGGCTACTAATCTCCATTCCTCCAAAAACATAGGTAGTCAAGACATGCAAATAAACCCCAAATCCTTTTCTGAGTTCATGTGCTCTCATGAGTTACTGTTATAAAACAGTGCATATGGAATTCAAGCAGGTCGAATTGTCTTCTTCTGGAATAGCTCTGTTCATTTCCCTGATTGGCTCTGGCATAAAGGACTCCTGTTTTCTGATCTTATGGATGCTAAAGTGTCTAGGCTGCAGGCTCCAGGCACCACAGGGATGGTCACTCATTAACTTGCTTTACCTGGAGGCTCCCTGGCAGCCACGGGGACCATAGGAGAACTGATCAAACTTCTAAGTGTTTTAACATAGGGAACAGAGGGAATTGTGTGATTTGGGATTGTTTTGAAGGACTTGGATGTGGATGATGTGTAATATTGTTAGAAATTAGCCTTTCTGCAGTAGTTTTCCATGTAAATTGATTGCTTGAGCTTATTCTTGTAAATAGTTCTGTAAATTCAGTTTAAAATCATACTTTTGTTATTTTTTCTATAAATTTATAGTTTTCTCTTTGGCTGCTGCCCCCAAGAACATCTGATTACCAGTGTTCACTGCAATCTCTGAGGGAATAAAATCATAACCAGCATTGTGCTCTGACTGAGCTTGTTCTCTTGATTACTATCTTTGACTCCTGATTGCAAATGAGCTTTCAACAATAAAACCATACAAAAGAAATTAGAAAAGTGTCAGGGCCAGATCCACCAGTCCCTCCTGAGGACTGCAGGATTGACAGAAATGCTCAGTACAGCTGATGAAATGAGAAAAATAATAGCTCATCTTTGAGCTCTGAGCTATAAACCTTTCCACTTAGCAGAGCTCACATTTACTAGAGTTGTTTGTTAAAGCATCTCGTATCTCTGATCTGTCTCTCAAATGCAGTTTAATCACATTTATCTACTTAATATTTTAGGAAGAGAAGTTCTGAACCTTAGGGAAAAGTGATACATTGACTTTTATTTGACAGTTTAGTATATTGCAAAGGACATTGCATTTCATGGAAAGCTGACCCGGTGACATCAACAAGTGCCTCTGAGGGCTAATTTAATGCTTCGCAGCATCTCTGTAAGTGAAACTTTTCCTGCACAGTGTTTCTATTCATTAACAGCAATTCCAGGCATGTCTCATTGAACTCCCCCTTCCCAAATCAAATTGCCTTGCAAGTCATTAACATTTTTACTGGATTTTTTAAGTGTTTTTAATGTATAGTGTGGTTTTCAGGTCTTTCAAACCTCTCTAGAAGAATGAGCTTTTAATCATAAGAAAATACTTTAAAGTCCACTGACAGAACTGAACTTCTCTCAAAACAGTATGGAGTATTATCCCCCTTCCTGCCTCTCTATCACAAAATCCATTAATGTGGCATTAGAGAACCAACATGTAGGAAAGAGAAGTCCAATTTTTAAATAAATCCAAGAGAATGAAAATCCCCTCTTTCAATCTCTGAGAGAACTGTTCTAATATACCAGATCGCACAGCAAGGGAGGAACACCTCCCTTCTCCACTTTCAGTTCCCTTGTGCAGAAAAATCATTTAACTGGAAGTGCAGTCAGGTCAGATCCAAACATTATAGACCAGCAGCTAGGGCATTAACCTTGGAGACAGGAGTCACTGGTTCAAGTTCCCTCTTTGAGTACTTCTTTAGAAGTTAAATTAAGCATTCCTAGAACATAAACCATAAACTGGCACTCTGCTTCCAGAAGAGTGCCCTAATCAGTGAGCTTCAGAGCCATGCTCATGCTTGCCATCACTTTCTGGTTCCACACAAAGACATAAAAAAGCATATCTGTGTTTCCATAACTGGAAAACAATTAAGTGGTGTTAGATGAACAGATTAAGTCTCTATTTACATAATGCATGTGGTTTTGCATTAAGGCAGTCAAACTACCTTTCAAGAATTGTTACAATGTTTGTCTTCCATGGAGACAGGCTTAAGCTGGAAATACTTTCATGGTATCAGAGCACCTTTTTTTTTTTTTTTTTTTTTTTTTTGCATGACTTCATTTTGCAGACAAATAAGTTGTTTTATTGTAGATTGTTGATTTTTTTTTCTGAAAGAACTTATTTTGAAAGTAATTTTTTTCTAATGCCAGCTTCTCAGATCCAACAGATCAGGATTTAGATAATAACATTTCTTATTTAACTGTCTTGCATGGGATCTGTGTGTTTTGAGGGCTGGTACTGATTCATAGACTCAGCCTTTAAAGGCATTTGGAGATGCTGCAACTTTTGGTTAAAGTTTTGGTCTTGATAGACCACTTCAATTAGAAAAATGTAGCTTTTTAATATCAATCTGAAGAAGTGGTCATACATTTTGAACAAAATATCTGCTTTGCTATTTTTATTATTATTATTATTATTCTTTGCTTAAATGAAGACATTTTTATGCAAAGAGAGTTGCTTAATTAACATTTTTTGCAGCCATTTAAAAACAGAACCATTTGGTAGGATGTGTTCCATAGCCTCTGTTTGGAGGCAAAAAGATGATGAGCAGAACTCTAAAAGTAGGAGGACTGTTCCTTAAATAAGCTTTTATGTTTTGTCCAGGCATTTCTGAAGCTCCTAACTCTTGTTTTGTCCGTTAATGTTTTATTCTGATAATGTGTGTTATTTTGGTTTGCCCTGAGATTAAAATTGAATTACTATTGCTTTGGCAAATCCCTCTAGGGATGATTTAGAAATCTTTACAAAATCAAACTAATTGCAGAATGATAAATTAATTAAACTCCTCAACATTTATTCACTTGGAATAATTCCCAGATAATAAAATATAGTAAAGCAAGTCATTTGCTAGAATAATATTCTTTTGCAGGGTGCAAAAATATGAGTGTAGCTTCTTACTACTGGAGTATCTCTAACATAAGAGTGTAGATCACTGTAAATGAGCTTTGTTTTGAAAGTTCAGTGATTTAGAAGCAACATTTGAAGTCAGACTTTCTGTGGAGAGCAGAGGTCTCTGAGATAAGCAGTCTGTTGCCTGTGAAAAATATGTTCAAGCGACATATGGCTCAGTGTAGGTGTGTATGGTATCTGTAAGCCATATAATGATTCATGACTTTTACATGAGTACTAGTCATAATAAAGAAGCACAAAAGGAAAACAAATTATTCAATTTCAGCCTATTCACATTAAGTGTTGTTGCTCCTGTTAACAAATTATTCAGTCTAGCAATATATATGCAAATAGAGGTGGGATTTAGGAATACATATATTGAGAAGGACTATGCTTGCTTAAGGAATTAGACTTCACCTGAATTTCCCAAGCAGGAAGGAGATGAAGCACAGTCCAAATGACTCAGTTCCTCTCAAGTTCAGGATTTCTTGGTCAAACACACCACGACACAAGAGTGGATGGCAGCCTCCCTGAAAGACACCAGCATCTTACTCTGCACTTTCCAAGCAAAAGAGAAACCAGCTGCACCTCCCTTGCTGTAGATTCCAGTGTGGCAGGCGGGGCACCTCCAGTAAGTGGACAGCCCTTTATATGTAGTGCTGGACAAAGTGTATTTTTTTGGCTACTTTATTTTTTTACACAGCAAGTGCTGCTCCTTGTTCATGCAAAAGGCTCCTCTGATTCTGCAAGTGAAGTGTGCTGAGGTAATGCCTTGTAGGAGTTGTATTTTACTTTGCTCACGTCTCACGGTTTTTTGTGGCCCATGTAGCTGACAAATGCTCAGATAGGCATTCCCAGATGTGTCTCGCTTCCTTTGCCACGTGCATGGAAATATAATGTGCATAAAGACTTGGCACTGTCAGGATAAGATCAGAAGGCACCCAGCTGTATTACTCAGGAGGTACCACAGCAACATTTGTAATTCAAATGTTTGAACAAGCAGGAGCAATCTTAAGAAATCGTGGAGAAGAGCAAAAGGTAGCTCTTGTTCCTTCCTGTCAGGCTTAGCACATATAAGTTCTTACACTTAGACTATGGAAAGGAACTGAGGGGATACATGGAGCAAAGCTTGCTTGTGCTCCTGTGCTTGATAGATGATGGCGACACTGCTGGTTTGTACCAGTCTGACCTGGACCTGTGCTGGCCACAAAGGAGGGTATGGCCTGCTCTGCCGTCTGCTGGGCTGAGAGGGGCTTGGGGCATTGGAGTTCTAGGTCTGGGTTTCAGAATGAGCTTCTGGGAAAAGGGTGTAGAAGAGAAATCTTTGCACTTGTAGACCATTGCAAACATTGTCATATTTTTTAAATTTATTAATGTTCTCTACTTTTTCCTCATGGAATAAGCATTAAGTGCAAAGTTAGTTACTCTTACCTCTGTAATGTACTCTTACCTTTCTGCCATGATCCATTCTCTCTATTTTTGCCTCTCATTTCCAGGAGCACAACTATTTTGCAACTGGTTGGGTTTTTTTCAAGTTGTGTTTCTTTGCATGATCTATCCTAGCTTTGCAGAGAAGCCCTACTACATTAAACGTTTGTACGCTCTAAGCAATGTGTCAATTTGATGTGAGTGCCTGACAAATAACCAACATTTTCTACATCTTGCATGGATCTAAGACAGAGGGACAATCATGTAATTCCCTGTCACTGGCTCTGCCAACCACTCACATTTTTTGCTTCCCAAAGCTAGCAGTTAGTAAGGTTGGCTGAACAGAGCAGGACAGAACTAGCACTTGGTATGTATCCAATTTCCCAACATTTTAATCTATACCAGAAAAAATTGAGTTGGAAGCGGAAGTGTTCCCCTACTTCCTGAATGAAAGCTGTAGCATGTTACATACTTTCAGTCTTAATAGTACACCTTCCTCAGGTGGAAGCCAGAAATATGTTCTGCACTGAAAAACCTTGGTTTATCCACCTTAATCATATTGCAGCTGGTTCAGAATGTGCCTGAAAATGTTTTCCAATCAAAAGAGCCAGGATAATTTAAAAAAAAAATGCTGATACTCTTCTGAAAGCTGTCAGCATCAGAATAGCAACAGTTGGGCTCTTTCCATCTGTACTTTTTGTTGCTGGATTAATTTTAGATGTGCTGCATATGGATTATGCATAAAATGTTGCCTCCCTGCTTTTGTTGTTGCTGCAATTAGCTTCGCGGTGAGTAACTCTTCCGGGGATTTCATGGTCCAGCACGTGAGCCTCTCTGGCAGGGCTCTTGGCTCTGGGAACAGACACCTACTGAAACCTAAGGAGTCGTTAGATATTGGAAGCCGCGCGGGACGAAGAGCCCGGATCCCCGGCAGGGGGAGCGAGAAACAGAATCCAAACCAATATGGTTGATAAATGAACTCTGTTTTATTAGCAGTCTAAAGGCACTTATATAGTATACCAGCTTGTTAGCTCCTAAGTGGCTTAAAGCTTATCAAGACACATTTCTATTTCTACATAATTGGACTACATTGGCAAGTTTCCACAGTCTTGTTATGATCAAAAGAATTTTGTGCTCAACTCCCCTGGTTCACTCCCGGACAGCACACCTGCAAGTTCTTTACTCCCTGTATTTTCTCAGGCTGAAACTGTTTACTTTCACACAGGGACTTTCCCACGGAAAATGTCTCTCACATACACAAGCCTAAAAACCTCCAGCCCTATTGCTTGCACAGTTCTTCTATTGATCCCAATAATTCTATTCCCCAACAGTTAGAGGTGCGTTGAAAAAAGGTACTCGTGGTTCTGACACTACCTGTGGCAGGCAACTGGAGAGGCACGGCCCCAGCACAGATTCCATCAGCTAGCTGCGTGCCCTGTCCAGAGCTGGGGGTTGGTAGCAATGTGCTGGGCATCCCTTCCTTCAGCTGTGAAGCTCTTGAAACTATCACACTCTAGAATTCAAATTAATTTAGATGCAAGTAGCATATCTAGTTTGATTTGCTACATTTTACCCCTCAAATATTTTCTAGTGGCATCAGGGAAACAGAAACTGATGGTTAAATGATAAAAATATATTCTCTGGTGACTGTCATTTAGTTTTTTCTGTGGATTTCCTCCACTTTACAGCTGCTGGTTCTTTAAATGTTATCTATTATCTGTTATCTAGTATTATCTGTTATCTAATGTTTAAATGTGTCTATTGCCATTTGCATTCCTCAGTAATTCCTGAAAATACAGCTAGCACAGGGAAACAGGGCTTTTGTGTTCTTTTAATTGAAAAAGTTGAAATCCTGCTTTAGAAAGAAAAGCATCCCTTGGTGATGATATTCACGTAAAGTCATGTAAACAAAGCCAAAGAACAAAATATAGCCTTTTTAAACTTGGAACCTTTTCTAGCACTGCACCATTCTTGTAAAATATGTACCAGAATAAATACTATTGCTTTTTTAAAAGCATTTAATTAAACTTCTAACTTCTTAAGTGTTGCCCCTTTTTTTTTTTTTTTTTTTTTTTTTTTTTTTTTTTTTTTAAAGATTTTTTACTGAATGTAACAAGGATAAATGGTTTTAAATGATTGTTTAGTTAGTGGACTAACGTTAGTATTAAAGTTTCTTTTCTGGACTGTTTTCTATTCGGCATCACATCCAATGCAAGTACACTATTTTTCTCCTTAGGCTTGTCAGTGTTCTGGTGCTGCCAGTGAGTATTGGCATTTCAGCATAGGTCAGTATCACACAGAAAAATCACAAGCAAGAGTTAATTTTTAGTACAATGGATAAAATATTTATTTTGTGAAATTTTCTTTGTAACTAAATTTTTTATGTCAAATCGAAATTCTAATTAAACATTGTAAATAGGAACTTAAAATCTCCTTTGCAAGGTAACTATGCACTGAGCTGAATAACAGTGAGAGGAGATAAACATTAAAGTAATCTTTCTGTAGTGCTTCCTATTAATTAATGCTAATGTGTCTCTTCAGACACTGTAGCATTACAGATGCATTTATATGCCTTTTTGGGGCAAAGTACACATCAGAGGGATAGTTGTACCTCAAACAGAAGGTGGAATAGTAATATATATTTACGATTCTTTTAAAGAAAATTAAGTTTATCTTATGTAAATTGTAAACTAAGGCTGTGTCCTCATAACAAATCCTCCATGACTGCTTGTACACAACACAGAATGCAGCTCTTCCTCTTGTGCTCCCTGGATGCTCCAGTAAGTGCAAGAGCTGTTTGTGTAGGGCTGTTTCAAAGTTAGACCCCAGAGATTTCAGCTCATGCAGGATGATATGAATGCACAAACCACATGGTACCACTCCTTCAAATATTAGGAGTAGCCAAAATCCTGGCTAGAAATCCTCATTTCTCATGTTTGAAACATTATAAGTGTGTTTATTTTATGATACTGAATGTAACTACTATACTACATTGCAAATGCTGTCATTTTATAGGTTGTCTTCTTTATAACAAGAATCTCATACATCATAGCTTATTTCCCTATAAATACTGGTTACCATTCATGTAGGAAATATTAGTGTATATTGGGGAACACAGACAGTTTCCCAAATATGTCAGATTTTGTCAATAGGATTAAACTCGAGTGGGTAAAACATTGATGTCCAGAAGAACAGACTGAGAAAGTGTGTTCATTATGTAGGAGAGCATGTCCTCAGCTGTGTACTTAGTATGCTGAAGTCTCTGGATTATGGAAAACAGAAACCTCTATGGTATATAGCTGAACACATTCAAGTAGAAAACCAGAAGTACAAACTGATGAAAATTGAGCTAATTAAGATTAACAGCTTTGTTCTTCCTCCAGTCATTTTGTTCTGTCGTACTAGAAGTCTTTTCCCACCTTCTTGCTGGTGCCCTACTCTTCCCTAAGATGCAGCCAGAGCTGTGATATTGTTGCTCCAGTTAAAAGGCCACCACCTCACCAGCTGCTTTGGAGCAGCATGAGGAGAGTTTTAGCACTTGCTTTTTGACAGTTAAAGGAGCAACAGATCTGTTCCTTCACAAGTGGATACAGGGTCCCTGGGGGAAGGAAATGAGTTGCAGTTTTCTCCTCACTTTTCCATGGTTGTGCTCTAAGCTGCCCTTTTCATTCCCACAGGAGATCAATGTAACATCCCTGTCTTCTGACTAAGTAGTAAATGGCAGAGTTTCATCTCTATGATGTGTGTAGGTGAGCTAAGTAGGAGAAACTCTCAAGGATGTTTCTGAGGGACCTCTTCTCAGGCAGGAAAAAAAACCATCATGAGAAAAATCATAAAATTTCTCCTATGAGAGAAGCTGAGGGGTGGACTAGAAAGACTAAGGATGTTGGCATGATGATGTTAGAGATGACCCTCACAATGGTCAGTTATGACTAGGATGGACCAAATGATACAAGGACTTAATAGGCAATGAGAAGGCTTGCAGGGACAAAAGGTCAACTAGCACAGGATTAGATGGTGGAGCATAGAGGATCTACAAAAATTGTTTCAGTGACATTTTATTGAATAGAGAGAAAAAAGTTGGTAGAGCCAAGGTTTAAAAAAAATAAATTTAAACATAATGTGTTTCGATCTTGGAGCTGTGGATGGAGTGACACAAAAATTACATAGTTTTTCTGAATACTAGGTAAAGGAAACCAGCAAAATCTGG
This sequence comes from Aphelocoma coerulescens, assembly GCF_041296385.1. Taxonomy (NCBI): domain Eukaryota; kingdom Metazoa; phylum Chordata; class Aves; order Passeriformes; family Corvidae; genus Aphelocoma; species Aphelocoma coerulescens. The sequence goes on from NC_091020.1 coordinate 20,088,768, forward strand.
AAAACAGCCTAAAAGTGAGCTACTGCCCCCAGAGGGCTTGTTGAAACTACTAATAAAGTGGGGAGTAATTCAGAAATTCCGGGACTTTCATAAAATATTTTTGGCAACAGTGAGATTTTTTTTCATCTGAAATAGAGCACTTGAGTCAAAAAATGCCCAGAGTTGATCATTCATTACACGTATTCTCATAATCAGAAGAATTTTTTGTCTAAATCAGCATTCTTGACATATAAACTAATTTATTTCAAGTATCTAAAGGCCTTTTATCTGAACTAATCACCTCCCACTGAAATACCACTAAGACTTCTGTGAGAAGAGCAGACTGTACCTGCAGTTTACAAAATTAAACAAAAAGTAGTTAATCTGAAATAATTTGAGAATATTTAATATCAATGCCTGCAAGCTGCCTTCAAATATATCTAATAGTGAAACATTTTTGGGAATGTGCTGATAGTAATACACCAGCTTGTCACCTTGTTTAGAAACTGTTTCTCTACAGAAAAGCAAAAATCAGATTCCCAGTCATGGTTGTCTCCTCCTGACATCCAGCAATATCACTGCCAGGTAAGTTATGTGATTTCATGGTTATTCCTGCCTAAATAGCTAAATGAAAAATGGGCTTTCTGATTTTCTTTACATCTTCCTGCTTCTATATCCATTCTCAATATTCACAAAATATTTCAAGATTACAAAATATTTGCTGACTTTTTTTTTCAAAGGTGCTTCCTAAAAATCTATTGATCTAGGATCAAAGCTTTAATGATCATATTATAGTGTCAGTGGAAGTATCAAACTAGAAATCTGACTCCACAGGGGTTTTAACTGCCAGGCCAGCTCTTAGTAAATAAAATCTTAGATAAGATGCCCTGGTTTTAGTGTTCTCAGTGGAATTCACTGTAAAAATAGGAAAGCTTCCTTTCTTCTTTGAATCCATAGATAAAATGTGCAATTATTTGTTACCAGCCACTTCTGAAACACTGAGGAACAGAGGGACTGGGAAACTTTTCTTTGAGCTCATTCAAATGCCGGTCCTGTTACCATAGGTTAGTAAAGGTTTTATTATAGAATAAAAGTTTTGGAAGTGCAAAACACCCATAATCCCTTTTCCTTTATGTTACATGACAAATCAATTATAAAATGTTGTTTTTCTTCAAATCCATTAAATTTCAGTTTCCATTCTAAACACAGTTGGATGAATAACACCAGCTAAAAGAGCTTTAATCTGTAGCTCAGATCTGTTAACATTTAATTACAAATGTCATTCAGCTATTACAACACTTAAATGTTAATATTCTGAGTACATGTGCATTAAATCATATAACTTCTTGAACATCTGTATCATATCCTTTTGGTCAACAAAGGCAAGCATCAAGTTTAAAGTAAAGACTTAAATTTATCTGCAAATCTGTATATGTCAGTAATTTCTAATTAATGAGAACTACTCCTTTTCAAAGACAGGAGGAAGCACAAATGTGAAGACTAAAACTGATCTGTTAACTCTAGATTTATTGTTTGCTGGCTTAAATCTTGAGTAAAAAGACCATTTAATAATTTCAGTTTACCAATATTGCACAACAGCTAAAAACTGGTCTAGCTGCTGGTTTTTAGACTAATTTTAAAGAGAAAGTGAACTTACAAAAGCATAGTGGTTTTTTTGTGCTGAATCATCACCATGGAAGAGCAAGAAAGCATAGGAAGAGAAACTTTTCTGACCTTTGTGACCTTTCAGTAAGCATACACTAAAACTTACTAACAGGTGACCTGGTGTACAAGGATACAGGGATGCAGAGAGATGCACCCAGACTCAACTATGCAACCCACAGGATGTTTTATTAATCAGGCCCATCAACTTGAGCTAGTTGTGTGCTGGGAGAAAACCCATAATAAAAACAAAAAGTATGATCTGTCTTCTCTTCCTATAGGAAAAAATTAATCCTCCATCTTCTAATAAACAACAACTGGAAAAAATTTGCTTCATGGGCCCACGTGGATCCAAATTAGCCAGCCAGCAATGATCTTTGCATGGCACAGCAAGAGGCAGAGCTGCTTGTTTCCACTATAATCCACAAAGAGTCAATGCTTTCCAGTTCCTTTCAAAGCCTTTGCTAGCCAAGAAGCAAAATCTGTACTACAAATTAAAAAGGTTGAAATATTATCAAATGTCAATTGGAGGACAGAGACACCTATATGAGTTTGTATCCCAAGTAATCTCAGGACCATTTTCTCCAATAAAGGCTTAATCTTTCTCTGTGTTTTATCAGAACTAGTCAGTCTTTTCTACTACTTTGTTCACTAAATCACAGTTTAGGCTCTACAGACTGTAACGTGAAGATAAGAGCTTGAAGTCCAAATGGAAAAGGACTTATCTATGTGAGCTGCAGTTTATGGAACTATAGCAGATAAAGAGAAATGTATTTTTGGACCTCATTCAGGTTATTTCTCTTCTGCAATCTGCTGTGCTGCTTAACCAGTGAATTAGGTAGGCCAATTCATGGAAATTGAGAAAATTATAATCTGTTTACCATCTCTTCTAGGTGATAATTTAAAAAACAACATTTTTTTTCCCCTGTCAATTATCTGGGACAGTTCTAAAGGGAGCATTGTAAAGATTAGAATGTTCCTTTGTGGCAACAGAACAATTTTGAATAACATTTTAAAACTTGCTTTGATAAAAAAGCTTTTATGCTCAACATTCTGAAGATCTTTCACTCAGAAAAGTCATATTGGAGCAAAAGACTGAAACCATACATTATAAAAGTCATGTTAAATTCTCTGGTTTTCAAGGTTGCATTACGATTTTTTTCTTTTGAGTGTTACATAGGCTTCCCCTGCCAAATCCAAGCTTATAACATGTAAAATATTCATTTATTAGATGCAACAGGTACTTTTTTAGCTTCAGTTGTGAAAGTGGAAGTATTTCTGCCATCTAAACTTTTGTGGATAGCTAGGAATCAGGGATAAATTCCCTTGGACAAATCCAAATAACAGAGCTTGCCCAATTTCTCACGAATTCCAACTGCTGCGTGTTAGGGTGTCAAATATTCTTCATAAGGCCTCACTGAAGCAGGTAGTACCACATGTTATGGCTGAAGAAGTGCCTCTGGTCTGAAGCCCTCCCTAGGAGAGCAGTAAGTTATATTTTTCATGTTGTGCTTAATGATTCTGTAGGATGATGTAAAGCACATCTGGACAACGGTAAACTTGAGTCCTGCTTTCTGCTCCGGGAATTTTATCCACAACTTTCACTGTACTTCTACAAAACATGCACTGGATAAAGAACTTCTTAAATGTAAATTAACATCTGAAGTAGTAGGCTATGGAGTCATGTATTCCTTTGGTTCCCTTTTGGCCCGATTAATATACTGAACTGCTGTCTGCAAAGGCTCTTCCCCAGAAGGGCCAGACAGTGCTTCTGTCACTTGGAAGATTGTGCTGATACACTCACTCTCTGAGTAAGGGGTTCTGGGTTTGATGTCAGCCTTGATCATGGGTTTCCATGTGCTGAGTAACTGCTCTGACAACATTATAAGAAACATAGATACTGCCACAACCATCTCCAAAAGGAGGTGACCAGCAACATGCAGAGGTCTGGTTCTGCTGGATGCACAGTCCATGTTCCCAGGCTGTGTTGGATTGGCAACCTGGACAGATGATCATCTGGCCATATGGGCTGGCTCTGGCTCTGCAGACTTCTGTGCCTTGCAGGAGCTTACCAAGAACAGAGAAGGGGCGGTTTAGATGTGTCCATGCTGTGATGGCAGCTAGGTAGCGTATTATTGGATCACAATTCCAGAAATATTTCATTCAATCTCACAAAAATTTTGCCTCAGGGTAATTTTTATTAGATACGCCGTATTTCTGCTCAAAAATTAATATTTTTTGTTCATATATGAATCAAAACGACAGGCTTTTTTCACTTTGTTATCACATTCAAATTTGAAAACAAGCTTTTCCAGCATGGGATCTCTTAGTGATTTGAAACAGGCAGCAGCTTTTCTACAGTTTTTCTCTTTGCTTGCTTCTTGCTTTTGCTGTCCTTTTCAAGAAAATGATCACTGACCATATCTTTATCCTTATAATGTTTCAAATGAGAGATAAGCTTTTTGTTGGGGGTTTCTCTCTAATGAGTCATCTATAATTCATGATAATAAAATAATTATATTTAGTTAATTGCCATCCAGATGTAAGTTGTTATTAAAATTTCATTTTCTACCATAAATTACTCCTCAGAAATCATATTTTATTCACTTGGTAGATCTGTTGCACTGTTCATAGTGCTATTATACCTGTGACACTGTAATAGCAACAGTGAAAATCAAGTCATCTTTCTGCTGACAGAATAAGAGCAGTAAATGTCAAACTAATGAATATAGAGTGGGCATATGTAAATGGCCTAGGAGAGCAGAGAGGTTCTTAACATTCCTCATTTTAAGCATATATCAATGTGAGTTTCACCACATGAATGACTCCCTCATTTTAAGCATATATCAATGTGAGTTTCACCACATGAATGACTCTTGCATGGTTCACCTGCACTGGCTGTAACTTGATCAGAAATCGTTTTTAAAAGGGCTTCACGTTCTTGCTAAAAAATTTAGTCATGTTTAATAGATATCCAGCTTGAAAATTAATCTTACTGAGCTGTTAGTCCTCATCAGTCTGAGCTTTGGGGACAGCTGTGCCCCGTGGTGTGCCCAGGGCTGCCCAGGGCAGGGGATGTGTTGGTGTGTGCCCCATCTCACCTGGTGCCCAGGCGCTCTACTCCCTTCCCCATGGACATGGAGCAGGGAATGGTACTGGGGAGGAAACCTGCCTTGTGGCATGCTCCCCACATGTACATCTGGATTCAGGCACTGGGAAGTAGCCCTAGACTGAGGACACAGATTTAACCTCCTTGTTTGGTTTGCCTTTGCTCTGGAAAATTGCACCTACATGCTCAGTGTCTCAAATACGGCTTTTCTCTGATGTGATTTCCCATCACGGCTTGTGCTGCTGTTTGTGTCTTTAATCTTTCCTCAATCTGATAATTGAAGCCATGAGAGATGAAGCTTGCTCAGAACAACTCAAATGGTTACATGAAAAACTGATTTTCTGAGAGCAGTTTCAAAATACTCTGTCTTCTAAAAATCTCTTCTATGATATGTTGAAAAAATAATCTAATTATTATCTCTTTCTTACAAATCAAAGAACATTATCAGCTATTTTGATTCAGCTGGAAATAATTTCTGTTTATTTGGCTAAATGTCCAACTTAGATAAGTGGTATTTTCAACAAAATAATTCAGATAGGTAGTCAACCATAGGAAAAGATTCTGGCTAAAGAAATAAGCATTGATTTAACAGATTTAAAAATAAGAAAACACTAGCATAAATGAAATATGTTATGAAACACCTGCATATCATTTTCTGAGGATGTCCCAAGATGGATGCCCTCTGTGCATTGAAAAGATCATGCTAGACAAGAGGTTAGGTGATATAATTCAAGAAATTGGAAAAAATATGCTTTCTAGTCTGAGCAATCTTTTCTGGACCGAAATGCTAATAAAATTTTTGAGCATTCACCCTTCCCTGAAAAGGCTTGAATAGATGAAATCAGCTTTTGTTTAGGAGCAACCAGTCTCGACCTGCTCCGTACATCCCCTGCCAGTGCCCTTTGTAGCAGCACTTGTGGTGAGCAAACCAAACCACACTTTCTTCAGGAGAGCCATTAAAAATCTCTCATTCTTTCTGTTCAGTGCTATCCAACAAGTGTAGGTACTTTCTTCAACATTGATTTTAATACAGTAAGGATTTTATATTAGTTGACCTGAAAAAACACAGACATTTTTATAGATGAGAATGTCTTCCATGAATCTAAATTAAAATCACTTAAATAAATGGATTCCCTATTTAATGTAGCATTAGTTCAAAGAAAGCACATGACACAGGGATTAGTATTCAGTAGACTTCTTATTTTATTGTATAAAAGTAATTACCTTTTAAATACTATCAAAATTAACATTTTAATATTCCTCTGGGGTTATACATTTTAAAAACATAATATAACTCAGTACTTAATACAGAAGAACCCTATTTCCTTTTCTGCTAAATCAGTCTGCTGTATAAATTTGAATAATTCGCAATGCAAGTGGCAGCAATTCTTTTTATTACAAATAAGACTCATATTACAACAAAAGATACTCAATGTTTTTAGCACAGGCCACTTAGAACTTGAAGAGCTTAACTTCATTGTATTTGTATTTCTTGGTAAGCTATTTATGGAAAAGAGTCTCTTTTATTAACCATCTTTATGTTTTACCAGACCTCATCGAGGTAAAATATGTGACCTAAAATAGATTTCCATCTCAATACTCTGGTGAATTTTGCATATTAAAAGTCCTAGCTGGCTGAAATAATAAATAAAATTTACTTTTGTTTGTTAAAATTGAGACCATCTGACTGTTTTCATCCTATGTGTAGATATGTTTTTCGTGCTTTCGTGTAATTTTATTTATCAGCGTATGTTATGACAATAAGAAAAACTTTCTTCTGTTATCACCATATTTATTTTTTGCTTAGGTCTGAAGCAAATTAATCACTTTGTCATATTGGTAAAGCTACATAATTTAGCAAGAATTTTACAGTAGAATCAAGGGGACAGCTAGGAAAAGGCTTTAAGATTGTACAATAAAGGAACAGATTAATTGGGGGAAAAAACAGAGGGAAGTGCAGGAGAGATTTAATAAAGGTGTAGTAGGCTTGCCCACAAAATATATCAGTGGTCTGTTAACCACAAGAGTGTATGGAAAAAGACAGTCTTGGGTGGATGGTGGAAGATCAAGGGCTATGCAATTTTTTTAAAGTCATCTACTTTATCAAATGACAATGGTAACTGATAAATGCAGTGGTAACCACTGTAAGGCAGCCCTGCAAAAATGCAAACTGCTCACTGTCACATCCCTGAACAGGTTAAGTGACAGAGCCAGAGAGGCATCCTCTGCAGATCCAGCACAGTGATTCTGAGCCTTGTTTCTGGCATCATCCACTCTGCTGTTGTTATATCCACAGCCTGGGGACTTGGATTATCTCAGTGTGAGCCAGGTCCATGTGCTGCCCTTGTACTCTGGGCTACAGGAACTACTGAAAGCTCAACTCCTTATCCCAATAGGCCATCTCATCTCCTGACCTCTTTTGATCAACCCTACTTTTTCCCTAATCCTCTAAAATATAGTTTACATTATTTGCTGGTATTGAATATGTACTTAGCCTTGGATGACTCTCCTAGTTACTGTGTGGCCTTGTGCATTGGTTTAAGAGGTAATAGACCTGATAGTTACAGCAGGAAAAAAAAATAAGCTTCATCTTGTATGGAAAAGTATCAGTATTGTGTAGTTCCTAATGTTCTCTGTGTTATTTATGTGTCTGAAAATTCCTGGGTGAAAAACTCTTTGTGGAAAAAAACAGGTAGAACTGCAACTTTGCAGGTCTGTGTTGCCACAACCTGTCCTAAAACATCCTCATAATTTCTGTGAGATTCTAGGAATGTAATAGGTAGTAAAGTAAATATTTATCAGGTAATAATAGATTCATTACCTTCTTTTTTTGAGGCAGAACCACCCTAAAATACAAGGGACATATGTGTGTGATATATATGTGTATCAGATGTATCTGTCTAGAGTTGTAGCTCCCTAGCAGCTAAAAGCTCTGACTCTTGTGCCCTCTATTAAGTTCCTCCTAAAATATGCACTTTCTCTTAAGCTTAAAATATTGACATTAAAAACCCTATAAATTTTCACAGAACAATTTCACTGGTAGCTTTTTTTTAATTTGAGTATATTCTTTTAATTCTTCAAAATATTCATATGACATATAATTTTTCCATTTCAGTTCAAGTTAAGGTTTTTGACACAGTATCATGAACAAATAAAATGACAGTCTAATTCATCAAAGTAAAATTGTTTTATTGCCTCTGTGAAATGGACATGCAACTGAGACCATAAAGCTTGAAAATGAGTTTCAGAGTATGGCCACTGCCCTTCATTTTAAGGCTTGGGTTGTTTTTTTTTTAAATAAAGCAAACTGTAAGACTCATTAGGTTTCAAATGCAGAGCTCACAGTGAGTAGTTATATCAGTAAAATACTGAAATGAGCCTTGCTGACCTCGTAAAATGAAAATATGCCACTCTGGTGCTCTCGTGTAACCACAGGAGCTACCCTAGGGTGTCAGGATAGTGTGTAGAAGAAGGATTCTCTGTTCTAGGTTTTACATAGGCTTAACATAGATTCTATTTGGTTCCCATGCTGATCCCTTGCCAATAAGAAATTAATTGGCCTGTTCTGGTATGTCTGCCTCCTTATTTAGGCAGCTATGGTGAACTCTCATATTAATTTAAACAAAGAAAATCAAAGCCCCAGTGGCACATGTAGCCACTGGATGATTTACCAGCAGCATTTTGGTTAAACTGCGGGTAAGGGACTAAGTTATCACAAATCCCACAGCTATGGAAATAAGGCAAGTGCTCATCAAGGTGCACCTTTAGCAAGACAGCCTTTAGGAATGGGATATGCCTCTGCATTGTGCATTGTATAACTACACATAGCTTAGAAACTCTGAAGGGAAATGAATATGAGAAGCTCAAAAAAAAGGTTAAAATCTATGTTTAAGGAACTATCCTTTGAATCAATTTTCCCTGGGACAAATGGTCATTAATACTTGCCTACTTAATTTTTATCAAGCCAAAGGGATGTGTTTAAATTATAACAAACCATTGGCAGAAATAACACTTCTCAAACACATTTTTAAAAATTATAATTAATTCTCTCTCTAGCTAGCCAGTAAGACAAAAAGCAAAGTACTATGGAAATTCTCCAGCCTTTTATACTTATTTGAGTTGAAATGACAGAACTTCATAAATTGGCAGGTCATCAAAATTACATTAAAGCAAAGCAATCATATTTGTAAATTAGCCATGGTGTAATACACATGCATTCTAATTCTGTCCCTAAACTTTTGTCACAGTGTAAATGAAAGCAGCTTTTTACGAAAGTTTGGGAGAACCGACCACACGTATGTTAACATGTAACAGACATTTACTTCATACAACAGACAGCTTTAATAAAAATTGGGCTTTTATTGTTGTCATTCTCAATCCTGTTGCAGGTGTACAGCATCTCTTTAGCACAAGCTCTGAAAGCATCCACAGAGACAGCATTTGCCTGAAAATCTCTTCTTTTAGTACAGCAAAATACATTCAGTAACACTGACAATCCCTGAATAGGAATACCAATGTCAGGATCCACAAATATGGTAAACATATGAATGTTCTTCTACATAGTTTAAAGTGGTGGAAATCTGTACAATCCTTTATCTTTGAGTTTTAGTGGCATTTTTTTCCCCCACCCTCTGTGTCAAACTTATTGCTGAAATTATTTGGCTTTCTCGGGCAGAAAACTATTTTCATTTGTATATGGCAGCACTTTCCTCCATAACAAACAAGATGTGACTACTTCCAACAGAAATGTATTTAATGCAATGTATCAAGCTCATGGAGTATTTTTAGCACATTCCCATCAAAAGAAGACGAAGTACATTTCATAAATCTATCCAACTCTTCCAAATCCAACTCTTCATTTTTCTTCTTCCTGTTCTGGCTTGGCTTTTTCTGGCTGCTTTGAAGCACATTTGGTCATGACTCTTTTTCCCTGGAGAAATCAGAACTTCTCCTGTTTTTAAAAAAGTGGATGAATTAGATGAGAAATATTCTGGAGCAACTAAAAGTTCTGACCAAATATACCACTGAAATAAATGGAAATGTTTCTCAAGAGGCAATTAGATCATGTCTATTGAGATAATTCTCTAAAATCCTATACAGAGGAGGAAGCTGGGGGAAAGTGGAGCATTCTGGGGGCTTTCAGTCCTTTGTACTCATCATATTTCGGGTTGTTGTGAGTAGTGAGGAATTCAGTCTGTTTTACACAAATCAGTGGCAAAAGCCCTAAATTCTTTCATTAAATACAGGTGACTTTATTCAGAGCCCTGCATTTGGTCCAGCCTTCCAGCTTCTGGTGGCAGCACAAACCTACACTGCCCATGGAGACCTCACACATGTGAGAGAGGGAGAAAGGAGACAGAGCAATAATGAAGACTTCTCCCTTGCTTTCATAAAACTGTCTGTAGACAAAGAATTATTGCAAAATCTTTGCATGGAATATACAAATTCCTGCCTCTCTTCTCAAGCTGGGTGAAGGGGAGAACCACTCTTGTACAGCAAGCAGGCTGAAATGCTGTAACAGAAACATCTGCAAGAATACAAGACAGGTTTTCGGGGCATTCCTCTCCAGTCTTGCAGCAGGGGACTAATTTGTCTTGTTACAGCCTCCCAGTTGAAACCATGGAATTAATCATATCTTTAACTGTATCAGGAGCAGGCATTTTTACAGGCAAGCCTGCACTCTCCCCTATTTCAAATCCTTTATTACATGTAAACACATCCTGGCAAAAAATGATCCAAATTGAAGGAAGGCAGGTAATTATATCCAAGTTCAAAACTAGATATAAAGGAAAGATAAAAATATTTTAAATCCTATGTTTTAGGTAATTGTAGATTTTTTTTTAAAGCCAGAATAAAATTCTGGACTTTATATAATTTTTCCCTATAAAATGTTGTTTTTTTCCTTTCTGGGCTGACAAGAGATTATTTCAGAAAGAGAATGCTGATCTTAAAAAAAATTGTTATTATGCAGCATTAACTTTACCTGCATAATATAACTTCTGATTTTTTTTCTTGTAATGACAAGTGAAAGGTCCTTAACATGATTGTCACCTGCATTTACTGCATTCTTTGAAGACAGAAATAAAATTTATGGATTTGTCAGCTTTTGCAGCTGTTGGGAAGTAAATGTTCATTTAATTTGCCCAATTTTTTATTTTCCTTGCAACCGTCTTCAGGATGGTAGATTAGACTGAGGAATCCCTGCTGTTTTAACTCAGACTTGGTTAGTTTAGCCAAAGATGCAAAGTGGTCTGGGGCAACAGTGAGTTTATCCAGATGCATTCTTTTATATTTTTCCATGCTTTAAACCACAGATTTTTTCAAAACGGCTGAACTAAGTATGCTTCAGTAGCTTGCTGTCTCTTCTCTTGCAAAAGGTAAAAATAAGTGTACTGTAAACACAATTTTCTGGAACTAGCAAGACCACACAACTACTGAATTAATGAAATATTGTTGGTTTTGATTGAGTAGATAGAAAACTAAAAGCAAAATATTTATTCAGTCTGGTATGTTGGTTTATAAAACTGTATGATCTCTTCTGGAAACTTTGATACATTTGAATGCATTTTTTTTTCCTGAAGTAACTTCACTAGCTCTGTGCAAAACCTCACAAATGACAGAAAATAAAATTTCAGTCAGTAAAGTCACAAAGGTACACAAATCATCAAAATATTACCCCAACAATCACCATATATTAATATATTTTAGAAATAGCTCCATGGGGGTTTTTTAGCTTGCAGCAGTGAGAAATGAATCTGGGAATCATAAGCATCTTTTCAGTTTTCAGCAAATAAAAGCCATTCTGACCTTTTGGAAATTTCACTACATGAGAAGGTATTCAGGAAAATAGCAGAGCAGCTGAATAGTGAGTGTAGGGAATGACGGGCCCATGTGGCAAAATGTTTACAAAGCGGATGTAGAATATATAATTCTCTTCAAACTCATTCTGAACCCACTCTTTAGAGGCAATAACTACTTAGGAGATTTAAAACCGTGAAGAGGGACCTAAGTTTGTGTTTCTTGCAAATTGTAAATTCAGTGTTTCTTAGGCTATTTTTAAATTTATTTGTTTTTGTCCTTCTCTTAAAAAAAAAAAAAATCTAATCCTCACAATCCCTACCTCCTCAGCATTTGAAATAAGAGGTTTCTTCTATTCCAGGATATTAATAATTTTTCATATTAAAACCATTCCTCAAGTCTCTTCATTTTCTCCCTTCTCTCTCTCTGTGTCTTCCTGGGAAACATTTTAAAAGACAAAAACTATTTCTTAAGCAAACTATGAAGAGGATTTGATGACTTGTTGATTTTGCACATTTTCTGAGAATACTATAATTTAAATAGGGTTTTTTTCCTGAAAGATTAGAAAAATAATGATAAGAGTTAATTTAATAGCTGGGGGAAAACAAGAGGACCAATGGCATTGCTTCCAACACCTTCCAGTTCTGTAACTACAGCATCTTGGTCAGGAATCAAAAAATCTAACTCAGAAATATTCTTCTAATAATGCTGCACTGTTTGGAGCAATGGCTGCCTGGAAATTTGTTATTCTGCCATGAAGCAGGGGCAAAAGTGAATGTATTTTTCTGCATTATTTATAGTATTAATTTGATAAATAATTCTCTTCTTTATGTCTCATTGCAGTAGATTTATTTCCCACTTTTTGGCACACCTTTCTGCAGGTGGTGCTAGCTCTGAACAGAGCATAGAAGACACTGTTTTTCTTTTTATGAAACTGAAATGTGAAGCAATAGATGCACAATAATAAGACATTACCATCAAGTCACATGTTTTACTACTCCGTTATTTCTATTACTAGCAGGTAAGACTCTTACTAAACAGAGGAGTTTGGCAAGTGCCAATAATGTATTACAGTATTAGATGTACAGGCTGGTAGGTGGTGGGAGCTGGAAAAAGTGTTAGGAGTGAGGTTTCTGTCACAGACAGTCTCCCTCTAAAAAATAGTGCTAAGCGAGAAGGGGGAGTACAATTCTCACTTTCTCCCTCTTCATTTAGTCAATGTTATGATGGCCTGCCTGTGCTCTGGCTGGTTCTTGGAGTCTTTCATTACCATTTTTTTCACAACCCCATCTATCTGATTCACCCTTTTGGCTTTCCTCTAGAAACACGTGTAAGAACACAGAGACCAAGAGTTGCAGTCTCTTCTTGAGTTTGATGAAAGCATGTACCAGGCTGCACGTGTGTTGACATGGGCTTCTCATTCACCCATTCTTTTATCACCCCCTTTTCAGATGTGTAGTGAATTATCTAAGTTTAAAAAATGCTATTTCTGCAGTTAGATGTTGTGATGCAGTTCTATTTATTTATTTATCTTTTTTAAAAGTGAAATGACCTGTTCATGAATGCAAACAATTATTTCCTTCTTGTTCTTATCAAAGCAACTTTCCATTAGACTTCTGTCTGAAAACTTTCTCTTCTTCTCAACTTTTCTTCTCTGTGTGTCTGGGCAAGGGGGCATTCTTCTAATCTTCTCAACTTCTTTACTTTTCCCCTCAAATATAGCTCCATCTAAAACCACCTTCCAGCTTTCTATATTTTGGTTTGGGTGTATGAAGAAACTTTGTAGTCTTTTTTGGGGGGTTTTGGGGGTTTTTTTTGGGGTTGTTGTTGTTGTTGTTGGTTTTGGGGTTTGTTTGTTTGTTTTGTTTTTCTTTGTTTCCCAAACATATCCAGAGATCAGCTATAGCTGTTTATCTCCAAAAACTTCAAGGATTAGTATACACACACCATAACAACTCTTACTCCTTTCTGGGGTCTCATTACCTGAAACAGATGGTAGAGGAAAGCTGGAGTCCTGCAGGATGTTTTCCCAGAGGAAGGCAATTGCTTTTAGTGACAGCTGGGCAAATGTCAAATTCTGACTCACAAGACACATATTTCATTTAAAAAAAAAAGGGAAAAATCTTATTTGGAGGAAACACAGCTCCTCACACTTTCCTGCAGAGTAAAAATGATGAAACTTCTGTCCAGAATTCTAAAATCACCTTCAGCGTTCTATAGTCCCACTTGGAGTCTTCCCAGATAAATCTATTTTTTTATACCCATGTATATCCTTACACAGAGAAAAACCTTATAGAAGGCCTTAAAAATTTCTCACTTATGCTGAGAAAAAAATAGAAAATCTACTCTTGTAAGTAATAAAGAAACAACAATAATTTAGTGTTGAATGTGGAAAACATGCTTGAGTTAACATGAGCTCTACTCCGTACTCCAGAGCTTGTGGATATTTTGGGCCCAAATCTCTTCTTGGCACTGTGCATAGTATTAAAACATTTAAAAGTAGGACTGTCCCAAATCAATTTGAAACTTCTTTAGAAAACTGTTTTGAAGCTGCGATACGTTCTCTTACTCTCACAAAACTATGATTCTCTTCTGAAAATGAGGCCAAAATGTACTTCCTACTGTAGTGTATGAATGCATCTAAAATGACTTAAGCATGTTTCAGTACACATAGCTCAGCACATCAATCCAGGTCTTGCCTATGTGCCAGTTAGAGGCTCAAGTGTTTGCAGTTATGTTTGGGTGCTTGGAACAAGGGATCTGGCACAGACTTCTCACTACTTAGCCCAAATTAACATCACTGAACTCATTTAAGTCATTTTGGCTTCATAGTTGAGAAAGCAGGGACAGAAGTTAGCCTAAAGTGTGATTTGATGCGGAGGCAATTTGATAATGAATATGTCTCCTCACTGATGTCCTGATATTTGAAAAAGTAGATCAAGCTCCAAAGCAGTCTTTGTTCACTAATGTACCCCCACCCTCTGCTTCAGCTGGAACATGGTGTGCAGTGCAAACTTGGGCCAAAGAACTCATCTTGATCTTATGAGTTGTTTTATTATTATTTTAAGTTATTATAGTAGTATCTTACACAATCACTGCATGTTTTATTAATACATTACTAGTAATAGATTAATATAATCAACACCTTTATTATTAATTTTTAAATAAAATCATTGTTATAATATTTGGGCCTGCTCCACTGAGGGAAGAGATTTGTTACCAAAGTCAGGAGAAGTAGGATCACATACATGGACAAACTGCAGTGGTGGTAGAAAAAGCTAGAACCAGAAAAACTAAATTATCTTTATTCTTACACAGGGCAAGGCTTTAAATCACTTCAAGCACAAGTGATGATTAAAATTAGCTGTAAGGATAAAGTCCAGATGTCTCTGAAGTCATAAGGTCTTATGTTTATTTTTTCCTTTCTGACTTCAGAAGAGAAAGAAATCCCAAAAAGTAGAAGAGCTTTCAAACAGACAATAAATTAACTACTGAAGTGGAATAAGGACTAGCCATACATCAACAGAAATAACTTGAGCACAGGCAGCATCTCCATCTAGATTAGAGAAGTGCTCAGCTGAGAAGGCCAAGAAAATTAAAGAATGAAGAGATGGACAAAGACCAGACAGATTCTGAAATAAACTGTAATCAGACACATTTGTTATGTTAGAAATATAGTACAAGATTACCTGGTGTGATTGGCACAGCAGCACTGCAGCTACCTGCGCTGCATGGCTGCATGCAGCAATAGATGTTGGTCCATGTGACTTTACTCAAACTCCTATAATCATATTGGAAGTGTAACATATTCTTTAAGTGCCAGAGTTGCTGTGCAAAGGCAACATTAAATTTCACAACATAGTTCATTTCCAGGCAATCCAATAAATTAATGCTTAATGAACATATGGGGTTCTATAACAAAGAATATTTCTAAGCAATAGAAGATCTTTGATCCAGCTTCTACTTAAATGATTTCTTTTTGTAATAAAGTGGAAGTAAATGAACTTTTCATCATTCTCAAGTCTTTATTACAGTAAAGAATCTCTAGGACACAAGATGCATCCAACATTCAGACCTACTAAACATTTTTTGGGCCAAACAAACGGGTTAGGCCAACTTTGCTTTTTCCTCACTAACAGTTCAAACATCCTGCACCACATTCCTCTTTTCCTATATTCCTCTTTCACCCAAATTCTTTAGATGGTGGTATGTTTTGTCAGGCTGATTAGGACTGGTGGGCTCTACCTTGCTCCCTTCCCTTGATGACTGCATTAACAGTGCTCAAGAAGCCTGGCTCTTCCTACAACTCTTCTTTCGAATCTGTGGGGAAAAAACTAATGTGATACAAAACCAAATCATCACAGTAGAGGATGAGCAACCTTACAGAACAAATTCTGGCTTTTCTGCAAGCTTCAGAGCCTCGTGCATCCCTGCGGCTGAGAGCTTGCGGTTGATGTTCCTATATCTGCATTGCAGCAGGTTGCGATAGGTCGTCCTCAGGTCCCGATTGAAGAAGGCATATATAAAAGGGTTAATGAGAGAGTTTGCATAGCCCAGCCATAGAAATGTTCTCTCCACCCAGAGTGGGATACAGCTGCATGCTGTACCACAGATAAAGGGCCTTGCAGTTGAGAGGAGGAAAAAGGGCAGCCAGCAGACTGTGAAAGCCCCAACAATAATCCCAAGGGTGGTAGCAGCTTTCTGTTCTCTTTTAAAGATGGAAATGTTTTTCTTGTCATGCTTTAGGAGTCGTGAAAAATTAGTACATTCTTCAGATTCCTTGTGCAGTTTTACAACTCCATTCACAGAAATCCCTTCTATTTCTTCCAGGCGGGGAAAACCAGTAAACTTGTGTTTAGCAGCACTCCTCCTGGCAGCTTTATAAATCTGATAGTACATGAAAAGCATCACTGACATTGGAATATAAAATGCAACTGCTGTGGAGTAAATGGTGTAGCCAAAGTCTTGACTGATGAGACAAACCTTTTCATCATTTACGTTCTGGGCCCAGCCGAAGAGCGGGGGTATGGTGATAGAGGCAGATAAAAGCCAGACACACAGGATCATTTTGGCCATGCACTTCCCATTTTGCCTTACGGGGTATGTAAGAGGTCTTGTTATTCCCAGGTACCTGGAATGATAACACAGAGTTACCATAGAGGGCAGGGGTTAACTGTTAAAAGTTATTTCATGTAGTCTACCCTAAACCAAAACCTTCGGCCAAGTTTCTGTTTCATAATTGTCAGTCCTCTCTTTGCATGTATTTACTAACTTGTAAATTCATGTGTCTTTCACATTAAAATTTATAGTGTTAGTATTCTATATAAAAGGTCTTTTATTCCAGAAGGAAATCTCCCATTGGCCATAACAATGTGATTTTCATGAATTTGTTCAATCTCCATGCACATAAAGCATATTTCAGCTTTTAAGGAAATTCTGAAGCCTAAATTTTGTTTTGTTACCTTATGAAATCTTGGACTATAGAAAAATGCTCATTCCACAAAGCCATCCACTTTTTGTATTGAGTGGATGGTTATAACAAGCAAGCATTCATCTTTACTCTTCTGATGTATTCAGCAGTTAGGAAGAGCCCTGCCACTAAGCTGAGATAATTGGGTTGTCTTTCTTTCTTTCATGTTTCAGGAACAACACGAACAACAAACTGCAAACTTATACCAAGAGTAGATTATTTCAGTACTAAAATAATTTTTTTATCATCATTTAATTAGAAAAAAAACATGCCTATTCAATGTCCAAACTTTTACTGAACAAAATAAAAGTCTATCATAGCTCCAGAAGACCTGGGGAAGAAAACACAGTTTTACAGACAAGAAAAATATTTATAATGGGTCAATTTTTCAATAGAAAAAAAAATTAAGTCTGTTGACAACTTTTATATTTCCTAATTTTTGGTATTTTAAACTAAGTATCTTTTTCTAATTACAGAAATATTACTATGGCTCTATATAGCTGGGTAAGAATATTCTAGGTTTGAATTTACTCTCAACTATAGAAAATGTCTGTACTTCCTCTCTAACAATGGGAATTTTTCTTAGATGGAATCAGATGCTTTTATTTAGACCTAAGATTTTTAGTTTCAATTTTGGCTTCTGCTCAACTGGAACTTACCTATGAGTTACTGTTAACTTCTCAAATTGTTCGTTTTCACTTCCTCCAAAAGAATTTTGAGAAAATCAGTGTGATTTGCTTTGTTACTTGTAAAAGAAATTATTTCAAATCGAGTTTCTGAATAATGTTTTGGTTTCAAGAGCTACCAGGGTTTACTCACATAGTGAAGGTTCTGGAGGGTTACAAATGAGAACTATAGTAATGTAATTAAAAATATTTTTGGGGAGTACGTTTTCTCTGTCTATTCACTTAGCACATCAAATATGAGATTTGCCTGGGTCTGTGGAATGCTGCATTGTTGATTTTACTGCAATGCAGTAAATTATGGCCAGTGCTCTTGCTTTATACAAGCACTCAGGTATGCTACAGTGATGGAAGTAAAAGAAACATCATTTAATGATCTGTTCTGATGAGTATCAACAATCCTTCTCAACCGTGACATTGGTTTTATATTGCTATTATGACAAGTGTTACACAAAGGACAGGCTGGTTTATTGTGCCCTATTCTTGACAGGCTGCACAAGTAAATTACAGCAGGCCAGTATTTTGCCAGTCTGCACGTGGAGGGGCCATGAACTAAGAATTCTCATTGGAACTGTCTGGGATCAGAGCAGTGCAATCCATGGACCATGCTGTTAAAAAGGGCTGCTTCTTGTGGCCCTCAGCACCAGCATTAGAATATGGTCACTGGCCCAGCTCCAGCAGCCACAGGCATCATGCAGAGACCATGGAGATTTTAGTTTTACAGCACCATGGCCAAAACCATTTTCACTCCCAAGGAGCTGAGGGTTTTCCAAGGCACTCCAAGATATGGAAGAGTTAGTGCAGTGAAATTTCAGTTTAACTACTTAAAGGATACATCATACTGCTTTAAGCAATGCAATTGCAGCAAGGGTGAGTTATCAGCTGCAGCCTTTCTGGGACAAGAGTGGCCTTACCCTTAAAATTTGTCTAAGAACAGCACAATTTAGGTACAAAACAGTTAAACGCATCCTTTGTGCACAAAGACTTCTTGTCATTTACAATGGGTTGTTTTAAGAAAAAATCCTTAAGAAGTTGGTTTGCCTTCCTGAAGTATGCACTTCTCTAGCTATTACCCAACTGGTCACTAAAAATAACACACTTTTGAGGAGAACTTTATTATGTAGCTAAAAAAGTTAAGCTGGATTTCTGCAAAAATCAGATCTGTGGGCTGCATACTCTGCCTACTGATGCATTCTCATGCACCAGAATATAACAAAAAGAATTCATGAAAGCATAAGTATACTGAAAAGAATTTAAATTCATTAGTTTTGCCCTGGCATCACTTTTTTTGGAGAGTATCTTTTCTTCAGAAATGCTATTTGAAATTAAAATACATTAATTAACATAAAAATACACCAGCATCCTTTCTGCCTTATTCATTTTGCTAAATGTAGTATGATAGGGGGAAAGAAGTCAGCAGGCACAAATTAAGGAATGTTATCTTTTAATCTCTCTATACGAAATCCATTACCCTTGAAAACTCATTTGCAACGTCAAAATAATGTAAATCACTACGGTTGCCTAATACACTAGAGAGTGTTCAGGGCTTAATAGATTCATGAATTTCAAAAATATTGTGTCAAATTCAGTAGGAAAATATGCTTTGTAATGCTTAATCTTAAATTAGTACTTTAATAAAAAAATACTAAATGTAAATCAGCTGAAATTAACATATTCAAGTATAAGTAACACCTTGAGGTCTTATTACTGGGAAAGAATGAAGTCAGAGTCCTTAAAAAGCCCATTTCATGTGTCTCAGCTATCCTCCACATGAGAGAAGTGTCTCAGACTTGTTATTCTGAGAGTTGTTTCTTTCACATGCCACAGATGTTCATTTTGATCTTGGTGGAGAAGAAACTGTGCCTCAGTTCTCACTTGTAAAAGAAGGGCAACGCTATTTTGTATTCTTCCTGCTCCAAATTTCTTGACTCTATGGTTCTGCCAGACACGGCATATCTCCATGTTACACCCAGCTCAGTGAGGTCTGTATCTAGGTTACTCCCCAAGGGCAGAGTACTGCAGATGAATGGCCTTTATTTCTTCTAAAGTGGCCACAGCATTTTCCATTCAGCACTGCCTGATGCTGCAAGCAGAACACCGATGTGCAGGATGCTGTACTGTTGGGCAACCCTATGAGAGGCACAACACACACAGCAGTCACGTCCTGCTGCCATTCCAAGGATGCTGGGTGAGTGGAAAACAGTGAGAAGGAAAAATCTGGCACTACTATCTAATGGATACAGCAAAAAAGGATGATGTGAACTTTTTTCCTGCTGCATCACTTGTGGAAAACAGACCCTTGCTTGAAGAGCTCAAAGTAAACAGCAGAGATCAAAATGATGTCAAATGGTGAAGGGCAGAGTAAACTTCTTGTTAAATGAATGTATATAAACACATGAGCATGTCCTGATTCTGGGTTGGTTTCTTATAATTTCTTCAGTGTCCCTTCTTCCCCACTGGGGGTTTGGAAACTGGTTTCTTTGTGCAGTCCACACATCGTGTGCCCAGCTCTGGGGAGGAAAAGTTACTGCATGCCATCCTCTTTCTGGAGCTCTGTTCAAACCTGCGAGGGGAGGGGGTAAAGAACTCCCTCCTTTAGTCAGCCATTGTACGCAGTTGCCATGTGCCACACACAACGAACACCAACAGTGGAAAAGGTAAATTAACAAATCCTTTCCTTTCTAAAAATCTGATTTCCTGTGATGTAGAATTCTTTCCCAGTATGTCTAAATGGTTAGCATTTAATGACAAGAAATTGTCATAGACAATTTAATGCAAAATCATTATAACTGTATAGGTCTGTTTCTGAGATTATTCAGTTTGTGGGCTTTTTCATTCTGGCTTTTGATACTGATCCATTTCAATGACCACACAGAATACTTTTTATACTACAAGGCCAAAAAAGTCTCTATTGTCACTTGAACTGTAGATCGGACAGGCAGATGGGTCTAGTCCTCATACCTTTTGAAATATACAGAAAACAAGTTGAGGCTTAACAGCTACATTGACTTTAACAATAGAAAGAAAATAGTAACAGCACGGTCCAATATGAGATCATGTGTCCTAACTCTTTCTCTTCTACCTCCATTATATGGCTAAAAGGTAAAGAGTAAAAGGTCTTGCCTGACACTGTGAGCAAAGTCATAGAGCAATAGAAAGCCTTACATCTCAAAGAATTAAAATAATTTTGAAGCTTCCTGCCCAACTCAATAATAAATTGAATACACCAGGACATCAGCATCACTTATGCCACTTTTGTACTACACGTGTTACTCCTTTGTCCCTGGTCTCCATGTACGTTATAGGCAGATAGAATTCCATTCTAGTTAGTCCACGTTCGTTCCTCACATTCACTGACTTGATCTAACAGATTCCAGAGTCAAATTAGATCTTTCACTGTCTGACTATGCTTTTATGAAGCAGATTGGACTGCTACAGAACAAAACTAGAACCATTATACTGGAAATTATACAGATGTGTATTACAGCTATTTCTGCTAGGAATCACAACATACTGCTTTATTATCACTTACTATTTGATTAGGAGTTGTGCTTAATATGACGTTCTGTCAGTTCGCCTACTGTTGTATTTTAAGAGTTATAAAACTGCTTTGTTCCAAAGGCACAACAATGCTTCCTCCTTCGCTTCTCTCTTTCTTTAGCACAGAAGCTTTCTGTCTTCAATGCACATCTCCATGTATGGATTTCTTTGCAAACCCACAGCTATAGACTCCCTTCCTGTATTTCACCTGAAATAATAACTTACTCTCAAGAATGATGCTGATCTACTGACTTTTCTTCATTGACTATGATTCTCTCATCGTCTTTCTTAATGTTTTTCTGTTTGGTTCAGCTCAACATTAAGAGACACATCACAAGAACAGGAGCAAAATGCCATTCCTCAAAGCTATCCATCATTCAAAAATATTCTCCCTAGTATATATCTCAATAATTTTTTTCCCTTTCTTTCAAATGTAAATGTAGAAAGTTGAAACAAATACCAAATCCTATATTTCTGTTATGGCTATGTCAAAACACCTAGCAAATACTGTTCTCTTTTCAACGATGATGTGTTTACACAATGCAAGAGATGCTCTGTCCCTCAGACATCCTTTAAAAGGGAACAAGATATACAAACATACAGACTTACCAAGAAAATACTATTCCTATCACATACTTAAGTAATTGAGACAGAAGTAAAAGAACAGAAACATAAGAAGACCTAAATGGTGAGACATGAGCATTGCAGTGCACAGCTCTGGTGCTATAATGTGACAATTACCTTGCTAATAACTGTACAACAGTACTTGGCCTTTCTGCAATACAGACTGGCCTCATAATCACATCATGATCACTGCCAATTTATTGCCTGGGAGGATATTTCAGAGGCAGTAAAATACTTTTCTCTTTAGCGGAAATGAGCAAAGTTACTAATTTCAATGCATATATTAAACTTTTCAGAATATGAATTGGGTCACTTTAAAACCTAAACATAAAATGTCATGCAGTGGTAGAGTGAGACAGGAGAACTAACATAATCAAAACACTACTCAGTGGAGAGAAAAAGACTGACTAATTTTATGCTATCTGGTTAAATGTTGCATCTTTCCGATGCTGTGAATTAGTGCACAGGTTATAAAAGTCTTAGCACAGTGGTCAGCTTCCACATCTTAATTGCTAGAAATCCTAGAAAGCTCTACTTTATCCTTCTCAGCTGATGGTGAATGAACAAATATAAAAGATCTTAAATCTATGTTTTTATATTGATTCTTCTAGCTGCTTATGCTTCACACTTCATAAAATTTCAACCTTATTCTTATCATTGAAATGGTGATGTGTTAATTTTTATATTTGGAAGAACGAGAATGAAATACTTGTTTTGCTTTCAGTAAGGTTAACACTTTACATTATTCCCCTTTTTGTTTTTAATTAAATGTATTTTCTTAAATTCTCTTTATAATAGGATAATTTCCACAGCTACGGTGGATACATATTGAATTTATTCTACATCATAAATGTTCTGACTTGATTTTTCTTTTTCTCAAAAATCATTGTAGGGGTTTATTTTTGATGAACTCAAGAAGTGTAGGTGTTCCTGGTAGTGGGGGAGGATTAAGTCAATCAAAATTAAATATCTGTTCATTCTAAAGGAATGTAATTTGCATAGTAGAAGATTGCTTTCTCCTCTTTTATATTTTTTTTCATTTCTCTGTGCTTTCCTGGGTTTTTTTCCTCTCATATTGTATAACTTTACAGCTTCATATTTTTCATATTTATTTTAGCTCATTTTTCATTCTTTCATTTCACTCATTTTTATTTCACATTCTTGCTGTCTTATTTCTTGTTCTCTTTTAGCTCTGTACTTTTCCTTCTTTATTTCTGTTTACTAATCTTAGACATCCGTCCCATAGATAGGGGAATGCATTCTGTTCTTTTTCTAAGAAATACATGACAACCATATTGTCAGGATATGTGCAACATTTTTCTATTCAACTTCTATTACCTTACTTGTACTTCTGAAACCATATTGCTCTTTACTTTCAGACCTTGGCAAATTTCTTTCACCTGCCCTCACCCTTTGCCTTTCATTTTCACCCTGCATGACTGTCAAAGCATTTATCACCTGTCACATCTTGTTCTCAGCTTCTTGACAAACCAGCTCAGTAGCCTTTCATTTTCCACTGCAAATTATACATTGCTTGGAAAGAAAGGTCCGAACATGTAGTTGCTGATGTTTACCTTGCAACACAGCCTGAATGCTAGATAATATGTATTTCCTACCCAATATTTTGCAATTACCCTTATAAATATTCTAAATTATAGATTAAATGCTCTTATTAACACTCTTTGAAGAAAACAGTACCTGTATATTTTCCTTTCTCTACCATTACCAGAGACATTAAGATAAGAGATATAAGAAGGGAGGTGGATTTAAGCCCATTAATCCTTCACCAGCCACCTGGAAACCAGATACATTTGAAAACTGAGAAGGTTTTGGACACAAATTGTTTAGAACTAAGTTGCATTGTGTAATGGAAGAATTACTATTTTTAATTTTTTTCAAAATATCTGAGCTGCAGCTTTGTGGGTTTCATCGCCACTAGTGTCCTCTGTACAAGTGTGGTTTGCTTACTGAGTGAAATAGGATTAATTATATACCAAGCTCAAAAGTGCTTTTCACCCCACTTCTTGATAGATAATCTGTAACACTTCAAAAGCTCTCCAAATCCAGGCAACTCACACATAGGAAGAATCATTTTTCTTTACAATGTTCAACAATGTGGAAGGTTGAGGGAAAATAAAAACTCACGCTTTTCTAAGAGAAAATGCATAACTGTGTCAGGGACATACTACCCACTTCTGCCTTTTCACACACACACACACCCTCCCAGATTTGCAAGCTCCTTTATTTAACACAGATCTATTTATTTTTGTGGAAGAAGTGAGAAGAGAGTCAAAATGCTTTCCCTACATTTTTCTTTTTTTGTTTTTTAAGTAAAAAGTTATATTCATCAAAATACAGAATAAAGCATGATTTGCAATACATACTAGTAACATTTTAGAAATATTGCCTAGAGAAAGACTTCTCAGGCTTTTTAAGAAATATCTAATTTACTGAAAGATTCTTCATGAAATTCATCATCGTATACACACAAGCTGCTTCACAAGTGCAGCTTGTTAATACAGCCTCATACCCTGTGGTATCATTCACAGTAGTTGTTAAGTCATTTTATCAATCAATGAGTAGAAGGAAAATCAAAACCTCTTCAAAGATGGCTGTTTGTTGCTATATTCAATAAGGGGATTCATATCAGAAAACACTATTTCTATTAAAATTCACATTTCAATTTATTCCACATTGAGAACATTTTTATTATCCCAAAATACTGTAGGCTCACAGAAATAAATGCAGTGCAATTGCATCATGTCAACTGTTACAGCTAACTGAGTATATCTAATTAAATGTAGATTGATGTCTGTCTTACATGACTATTTTTTCATCTTTATGTGTATGATGCAGTAGTTCATGTTACTAAGTTATTACAACATGCCTGGCCTCTTTTTGAGAGGGCAGAGAAGATATTTAACCTTCTAGTACTACCTGGGAGACTAACATAGAAAAAAATGTTTTCTAGAAAAATAATTAAAGAGGAATCACATTCTTGTTTATTTCTGTCTGGTTGTGATGCAATGTTCATTAGCAACTGAACATGCAGGAAAATAGTTTAGGTTGGAAAAGGCTAGGGAAGAGGTTTTATCTCATATGGCCTTTTGTATGTTACAGGAGAACTGGGTAATTCTGAAATGGAAAATGAATCTGAGTAAATGATGTGGCATGACTGGAGGGAGTTGGTGCTGTCAGTGAGCTTGAGGAGCAGCAGAGACCTTGAACATGTATGCACAGTCCAAATGGTACTGAGGAAGGATGAGGCTTGACTTGGAATATTGCTTAATAGTGTTACAGAGGACTTATTCTCCCCTTTAAAGATGTGGTTTCTTGAAGCACCAGCTCAGATGAAATCCCTCCTCTTTTCAACAGAGGCAGTTTCTGAACAAACAAAACTAAAAATTAAAAAGAATATGTATTGCAGATAAGAATTGAAAAATCCTCATTTTCCTTTCATGTTCACCCCATCTCAACCCTGTTGTCCCTCACACCCGGGGTTATGGTCAGAGAATGTGTGAAGGCTCGATTTCAGAGCTATGAAAAACTGTCTTTTCTTTTTTAAAGAAGAAAACCCTCATCAGACTACCACAAAGCGGAAATGGCTAAGGTGATTTTCTCCAACTTCACTACATGAGTCACGCTTGGATTGACACTAAACATCAGCTTAAAAGGAATTATTTTGAAAGCTATAATAGTGTTTCAAAATGAAAGCCTCCCACAACTTTAACTAGAAAATCATGACTGATGTCTTCAGTACAATTAAATTAAACATTTCAGAAATATCCATAGTATAAGCAATGAATGAAATGAAAAATTACAGCCCACTGAACTGATAATACCACTATATTAAAACAAAGTATCCTCAGGGAATAGCTATTTCAATGTGCTGATATTTATGTCCCTTCTCTTCCTTCCTTTAATACAAACAGTTTAAACACAGTATCTCCAGACAAAGCACTTAAGGAACAACCCTCTCTAGAATACTTCTTCCCTCCTCCCCCTTCTTTCTTTTCCTCTCTCTGAAGAGACAGGAAAAATGCTGGAAAGACCAGGTCCAAATTCTCCTTTTTGCTTCTTCATGACAGTAATTCTGCAAGAGCCCTAAGGAACACCTGTACAGTCATTATGGGTGAATCTCACTACAGACCTAACCTACTTAGACATTTTTGACTCTGTCCATAGTTGCATTGGCCTGAAGGGAGATCTGAATTTTTTAAAAATCACACAAAAGTCTTTTTGTGTTCCACTGGATCAGGTATGTGAAAATTACAAATGGTGACCTCAAGCTTTACTTGTTTGCCCACGCTTGGCCAGATAAAAAACAAAATATATCAATAAACTGTGTTAGATACACAGGAAAATCCAAATCTAAAGCAGGTTTAATTAAGAATATTCTTTCAAAAATTTTGGGATATGCAAAGCATCTTGTATAGTGTTTATCTAGTTGTTTTTTAAAGATGCACACTGGAGTTGCTTTTCCTACAGCAGTAAAATAATTTCTCTCTTCCTAATATGAATAATTCTTAACACAGGAAAAAATCACAACTCGTTTTGGAAGCAGAGGCTGTGGGCTGGACAGAGCACAGCATGAGGGGAAGCTATCAAGGAAGGAAGGCAGGAGGTTAGATCAAAATGTGAGTCTACAATTCAAGAACCTTTTAGAAAACTGCTGTTCACAGTCCTTTCCAGCAGAAACTTTTGGTTCAGTGACTTATCATTAGATAATAAGGTGATTCCTTCCCTGTAACTTATATAAACAGCAAAATTTTTGTCATTTCTTGATATTTTAGCAGTATATTTTCTGCTCAGTATGTGGTACAGAATGAGGTTATCATGTCTCATCATCTTTCATGCCAATGAATGTAAGGTTTACTGTAACTACCACATTTCTCAACCATATGTGATTTATTTCCTTAGCACTCATTTTAACTACATACTCACAGCATACTTAAACACTCAGTCTCAAGTTCTCCCTTCACATGTAGTTCTTCTGCCTGCTGTCATTTCCCTCACAAAATGTTTCATTCAGTGAAATTTTGAAATGTAATATCAATAAATAAATTGGTCAGGTTGAGCTCTCTTATACACACTGGAAATAGAAAATTTCCAGGAATTTAATATTTCTTCCAATTGCAGTCACTCAGAATCCCTAAATACAGAGCCTCAGGTGACCTTTAACTGAAGGAGAAGGTTGAAGGAGAGAAAGATCTAGTGAGGAGAAGTAACTGCAGCTAAACCCAAATTGCAGTGGGTAATACTGTATATTCAGCCTTTCCCAAACTCAATATTTAGTAGTTCATTTGTCATAATATTTATTCATTTTTGCCAGCAGCCCTGGGAATGAAGTAAGTAATGGCCAAACGGACACCATTTTTTTCTGGCTAACAAATCCCACACTCTCATGAACTGTGAACCTCCTGGGTCTTGCCCAGACCTGCCAGGCTGTGGTTCCACATAGGGGGCTTTTTTCAGCTTGCTGCATCAGAAACATTTAATCCAAATCCAGAAGTCCATACTCCCCATTTCAGATGTCACCAGGTCTACCTTTGTAAAGGTAGCTGCAAGTGAGCTTAGAGATCACTAGACAGGAAACCTGGAAAAAGATTAGTCAGGATAGTGTGTCCTCTTTGTCTGGTTGAAAATAGGCCTGCCCACAGCAAATTTCCACTGCAGTGTATTCTTTTTTTCAGCAAC
This sequence comes from Aphelocoma coerulescens, assembly GCF_041296385.1. Taxonomy (NCBI): domain Eukaryota; kingdom Metazoa; phylum Chordata; class Aves; order Passeriformes; family Corvidae; genus Aphelocoma; species Aphelocoma coerulescens. The sequence goes on from NC_091020.1 coordinate 20,116,330, forward strand.
ATCCTTCATATTTTCCTTCTTTTAAAAATCATGCAAAAATTGCAGCATTAAATATTTTTAAAATATAGAACACATTTCAACACAAACTGTTACCACCAACTTCACAGGCATGAAAACATAGTACATCCAATCTACAAAATGAACGTCTAGCTTTTTTTACTTGTCAAGAAAGGAGTTTCTGGCTCTCTTCCCCTGAGTTTTCTGTACAGAATGACAAAATTTGAGGACAGATTCAGCTATTGATTATTCACAAATATCCATTTGTCCAGCTCGGTGTGTGCTGTGTGGTCACAATACCTTCATAACATCTTTTCATGCTCCTCAGAATCTAGAATTATATATTCATGCTAAAACAGAAACACAGCCGATGATAGATTATCTCCTCCAAACCCTTTAAAGATAGCATGATGTGAAGATTATCAAGGATCCCAGAACTCTCTTTTATATTCATTTTACAGTTGCTACACTACACATGAAAGCAGTGGAACAAGTGGGATCAGCAGAAAGAAGCCCTTCTTCCCACCTCTCAGTGAGTATGTCTTTCCTTTGCTTATTTTCCTCAACAAAAAGATGGTAACTCTAATGTTCTGAGATATGGTGGCATCAACTCTGTGGACAAAGAGTGAAGTACCTAAGGTTCATTGGTGTGACTACAGCTTCCAATGATAACAGCTTTCATTGCCAGGCTGAAAACTTCAAATATTCACTTGAATTTAGGAGCAGAACATTGGCATCAGTGTGGGATGAATCACTACAGCTGGCCTGTGGACATCTCAGGTAGCTCACTGCAATCTGCAGGTGTTTGAGAAATTTGACAAGATCCTCCCTTTATTTCAACAGCTCAGGAGCAGTGCAGAAGTTTTGTGTTAAATTACAGGCTTTGGAAATGTTGAGCTGCTTCTTGTGTTGTTTAATTCATAGACAAATGGTCCACTATGCTATTTTATTTTCAGTTTTGTTTTTTAAAAATCAATAATGTGTTCTGTTAATGGCCATACTCATTTTGCAAAAAATATCTTTTTAATATGGGACAATACACTCTTGAGACACTACAATGAGTACTGTTGCTAAAGCTTCTTGTGACAAGAAGTGGGTCTTCAAATGCAGATACTTAGGGTAAAAAGGAAACTGCAGTACATAACAATTCAAAAGTTAAGTCTTTTGAGCCAAAGCTGTACCACTTTAAGCATCAAAACATCTTATTAGACTATTAAAGAAAAGCTTTGCATCTTGTCACCAGCTGTTTTGGGTCATGGGTATAAATATTTCCAAGTAGTTTGTGGCCAGACAACACACCCTTTGTTCAGGGATTTAATATTTCAACTATTTTCTAAATGTCAACTTCTACAGCAAATAAACAAAATTTAACAACCCACATGGAGAACTGCTCAGAGAAAATTATTCTGGCAAATGTTACTGCATATATGAAATATTTCATGACAATCACAACATGTTTTCATGGTTTATATTCATGATGACAGTTACGTTGTAAATTCTTCAATAAGTTTAGATAATAGCACACTCTTCAGCTATCTGTACTTATGCCTTCCATTTCTACCTTCCAGTATTTATACCTACTGACAATTTCTGAACCCCTGTTATCAGAGTAAATCTTCTGGGGCACTATTCTTTCCTTTGGTTAAAAAGTGTCTGTATTTTCTCATATGGGAACAGTCTTCTAGTGACCAGACACAACTGGCCCAGCCTTGGGATTTTTGCAGTTACATTTTGTGTCCCTCTCTGCAGATCTGCAAAACATATGTTGAAATACATTGTTCCCAGTCTCCAACATATCTCATGAAAAGCAAACCGTTTATGAATAAAGAAAGCTCTTTATGGGTGGCTCAATTTCACTTGCAGCAGCAATAGGCCATATTCCTGATTACAGATACTTGTATGGGTGACAAGAAATTATGATTTGAATGCCACCAAGGGCATCAGCATTATTCAGTGGCAGTGAAGGTGGCACATCTCCATGCCAGATTATTGGGAAGAGACCTTGTCACGTGTTTGCCTGGATCTCCAATTACAGTCTCTTTTCAAAAGACTGGAGAGTTTCCAGCCAAAAAATAAAAAGCAAAAAGTTTTACATAAGTCTGCCACAAAAATAGTGCTCTTGCAGGCAAGCCTTTACTGCCACTTCTGATTTTATCCAACTTGGTGAATGTCTGAGATACAACAAGCTCTGTCCACTCTCCCTTGATCCCTGACCAGTTTTTCCACCACTAACGCGTGGCAAGGTGCTGCTTGCCCCTCAGCCTGCTATACCATGCAGAACAAATAATTTCTAGAGTGAGAAAAATGTTATCTTTCATATGGCTCTGCCTCCACTTCCTACAATCTCCTTAAGAGTCATAAGAACTGTACATAAAAATGGATTTTTATTGGATTACCAACTCTCCTTGTGGTTATACTTTAAACTTCTAAAAGCTGAAAAACTTGGTTTTAGGTGTTTAACTGTACCAAAACCACACCCATTTCCTTGATACATCTCAGGAAAAAACTCTGCTGCCAATTTTCTCTTCGAGACACAATGTACCTCTAAGAATAGACTTCACCCCGGTTTTCCTTAATTTAAAAAAGTTATTTTTGTAATATCCCTCTTGGCTTTGTGTTTTGGCTTGTTTTTTAAACACTTATGACTATTTAGCAGTGAAATAGCTATGAATGATGAAGTAAATCCCCTTCAGTGGTGTCTTGTGCTAGCTCCAATTTGATAGCAAAGGCCACGATAGACAGGAAGAATATAGTCAGTACTGATCTGATTTCCATGCGCATCTCTGTTCTGCACTACCAGAAAATTCATTCTTGTCTGTATGTTACCCAAAAGCCATGTTTATTGTTAGAAGTGAATCACTACCAGATTTGCATACATGCTAATGTGTACAGAACCTCCCATATGTATCAGATAATCTAGATTTCTATACAAAGCCTTGAATAAACAACACGGTACAAAAAGAAAACCAATGACACTCATTCTCTAATTTTGCTATGTTAGTTCAAACAGAATAAAAACAAATTTTCACTATGACATTTACTCCTGGGATCTTTTGAAAATGAAAATTTGCAGTAAGAGTTTGTTCAAAAAATTTCCGCTGTTTTTTTGCCTCTTTTCAGTATATATAGGAAGAGTTATACTAGTCAATCCTTTAGAAATAGTTGCCTCTCCACTACAACAAGAAAAACTAAAACTTGTAAGCTTTCCAGCTGAAAGAAATTATCCTTATCTTATAGCCTGTAGTGACCATTAGAACAAAACTGCAGTGAGCACAGGTTTATGATACTTGTGTTTTGGACATGCAGGTTATCAACACTTGTGATTTTGCTCCCCAGTCTTTCTTCTATGACAGCTGCACCTCAGCAGACTCAACTATTTCTCAAGCTCTTTATTTTCATACAAGACCTACAATGGCCAGCTTTCTTCAGACTTTATAATCCACAGAGGAAGGACCAGATCTGTGTGTCATATATCGAGAGAAAAAAAAAAAAGAGGTGTTTGCAGCTGACAGACAGTGCCATATGTACATATCAACTGCAGATGAAGAAAGTTTCAGAAGTTGCCACAAACACTTCCAGTGAAATATTTCAAACTCAACAACAATATCAAAAATAATACTGTGTTTCTTTAAAAGGAATAAGATACTTCATATAATTTTCAGGGAGTTCTAAAAATAATTTTCAGAGAAAATTATTCCAGGAAAGTGAAAACATTCCCTGATTAATTTCTGTTCTTCTAGACTCTTGTGTGAGCATGTTACTACTGATACAGTAATCTTGTTTCAGTGTACAAAACTGCAAAAGCTTTGATGTTTCATTCTATGATACTCATCCAGTTCAAGAAAAACACTAGGAAAATATATTTTGATACCAGTGTAATCAGGTTACACTACACATCATACCAGTATGATATGCATTTGCATTTTTGTGATTTATATTAGGTCATATTTTTGAAAGCTCCCTTCATGAACTAAGAGGAGTGTTTCTAGAACTGCATTTTTGCTGTGAATCTTCAAGCACATCTACCCTTACTTACAGAAACTATTTTTGTGACCTTGACAGGAAAGAAATCACTTTCTAAATGTCTCCGGAGTGCCCTGCTTGGCAAAAATGTGAATTAATGTTCCCTTACCTCTGACTTATCAGGCTCCTTTGAAATGTCTGGATGAACCCCCAAGAATTAGAGACCCCAAAATCACTTCTGAAAACTCATCCAGTGTAAAACCCTGGTAGGAGCAAACAGAAGATAGTTTCAAATGTGGGGGGAAAATGCAACATCCAGTTTCAAGAAAAGGCATTCAGGTAAATGTGGTTTAATCTCAAATCTCCTGCTACTCACTGAACTATAATTCCCAATTCAGGCACCTTGAAAAATTACCAATTGCAGTCACCCTTGCACTGCCACCTCTGGGTTATCTTGCATCTCCCCACTTTGTGACTCCCTTGCAGTAACACTGCTTAAATGCATCCAGTACAGAACACCAATAGAATAATCAATCTACAGATTTCTTTTCTATAACATCTTCTAGCTTCCCAAATTTTGTCAGCCTCTACAGTGCAGACACAAGATACATCCACCCAACTTCAGATCTTATGCCTTTTTCCTCTGCAAAAGAACAAAACTTCCACTAGTTTTGATGGTAAAACTCCAGGTTTTTTTCCTGTGTTACGTTTTCACAAAATAGACCATCGGTTTTATAAAATATCTTTTATTTGTTAATTCCCACTTAATTACTGTGCATCTGGCATGAAGCATAATGTCTCTGCAAACACATAATAGAACAATACTTGTGGCTAAGACCTGGTTACTCTGTAAGTAACTGCATCTCTTTCAGGCTGCCTACGTGACACAGGAAGATACCCAAGGATGTCACAGAAAGGTACCTAAAGAAATGGGATCATGTTAATGCAACAAAACACCCCAGATTCATTTATTCTTTTGGAGTGGGTTCTCAGTGACAGATACACATTGCACTGCCTTATACTACTTAATGCATCCAACTTCCAATTGAACTTCTTCATCTCTGAATTTTGGACCAAAAATGTATATTGTACCTTATTTCAAATAAATAATGAAATGGAGATTGCATAAGTGTTCAGCAATAAATTCTCTGCAAAAAAGAAACTGCATCAGCTTAAGGAACATTCTCTAAATAGACTACATTAGAAAAACTACATGGAAAGAATTACGATCAAATCTGTTCTTTTTCACTTTAGTTTAGTTTATTAATGCTGTCTGTGTCTTTCATAAGCTAGACAAGTTATTTACAGGCTCAGAAAGAGTACTGTTGTTTATCAGACTAAACAGTGAAAAAAATGGCTCTTGTGAGGGTGGCTGCTGTTAGCAATTAGCTGCCATATTGATCTCAAAACTTTCTTCTCCAATATAGACCTTAACTGCAATAACTCCATCACACACTTTTCCTATAGTTCCTTTTAGGTTTTTTCTCCTCTCTCAGTTATTTCTGTGTAAATGTATGTATTGAACAAAATCTCACAAGTGGAACTACTGGTGGCAGCCTATGTTTATTCTAGATCCAAAATATATCACACAGAGGATTTTTTCACAGCTATTTCTGCATATTTATTCTACATGGATTTTGTGAATGATCTGAGCAGGGATGGCAGAACAGACTGCAGCCTTTTCCACCTATGGCACTGAGGCAGAAAAATTCTTCATACCAAATAGGAAGCCACACAGGACTATTAGGTACCATTAGGTTTAACAATTTTCTAACAGTTTTCAGGTCATATTATCAGCTTGGGATGTAGGTAGAATTTAGACACCTGGATTCTATTGAAAGTGCTTAAATCTTTATTTAAATTTAGTTCCAAGTTCTTCCTTTGAGGAAATTTGAGGTCTGCACTATTCCCAGACATGGAACAAAGACTCGAGGAGCGAGTGAACTTTTGGGACTGACACGTTCTAAGGAGAAGGATAAGTACTCATACTTGGAGCCTTGCAAAACAGGAGAGAGAGCTGATTCTTGTGTATAAAAATCTCAGAATCAACAAAAAGGCCCACTTATTTGCATAGAAATTCTAAATCCTCATCAATTTAATGGAAGCCTGGAATAGTCGTGAATTGTTGGCCAAGATACAGACTGGAAAAGTTCCCAAAAAAGTGTTTCATTACTTGTGTGGGTGTGGGGAAAGTGTTATAATTCTTCAACTGTATCTGAGTAGTTATGTTTCTTTATCACTTTCTAAGCCAAAGAACTATTTTTAAATTGAATTAAAAATTGCTACTTATGCAGTTATCCTGTGGATACTCTCCAAAACAGCATTTCTGTAGCTATCTTGGGTCAGAACAGCACGATGACTCAGCATGAAAACACCACCAGTTCAAATACAATTAATTCCCTTTATTTGTTCATTCCCCACTAAGATGTGGTTTGTATCCATCCATCATAATTCATTCATAATTTTTTCTCACTCTTAAATGTAAAGAACGTAAAGGAATTTAAATGTGATATTATCTATTTATTTCAGAACCAGAAAAGTGGAGTCTTAAGAGCAACAGAAAAAAAAAAATCCAAACACACTAATAGGAAATATTTAAAGACTATTCACTGAGACCTGATTATCCTGCAAAAGTCTCTGTACTCCTACCTTTCTACGGAGCTACTTCTCATATCACAGATCGGGAGAATAGCAAAGGTAATTATTGACTGAGTATCAAGCTTCCTTGCCTGTTTAATCCTTGTGAAATTTGAAAAGGCAGAAATACTCTTGTCAGTCCATCATATCTGCTTTAGTTCTGACAGACCTGCCTGTAAGCACATAGCCTTCTTCCAAAGTGCAGGCTTAAATAAGACAGAGATGCCTAAAAAATACATTCATCTCAGGTCACCCTGATAAAATCTGTGAAGGTTTTTACGTTGTGAAACAAAAGGGAAGATATGATCTGAAGAAAAGCATAATAGTCCAAATCCTGGTAACTTCAAGGACATTATCTCATGATCTCTGCAAACTTAGATCTTTGTGAATGATCAAACAACCTGTCCAACCTGGTTTCTTCCTTGTGCACCCTGTGCAAAGTTAGATATCCCCATAATAGCACACTAATATCTAATTTGCACCCTCATTGTTTACACAACAGAATAGAAGCAACTTCAAAAGTACAAGAAGTGCTTGGTGTGTCTAACTAGGAAAAAAATACAAGGTTTTCCAACAGAACAAGACCGGCCCATTTGTACACCCATGCTAATATGCTTTTTTAGAGCTTTCCAACTGATAGATTCTGCTAAAAAACGTATCCACCACTAAGGGCTGTGCAGCAAAATCTCTCTGAGCATTGGGCTTGCCAGCTGCTGGCATTTCAGGGCTCTCAGTGGCATAAGCTGAGTAGCACATATTTGTGCAAGAGAAACAAATCAAAAAGCCTTTTCAATTTACTCATTTTATCCTGCTTGGCAGCTCCTCAAAGCCTCTGTTTTACTAACTTAATTGTTTGTTTAATAAAAGGTATTATTATTTCTCCTTACAAGCTCTCCCTAACAGTTTGCAACAAACTTGTTTTTTTAAGATTAATTCAATAGTAATATTTTTTCAGCTATTTACCTGATTCTCATATCTGCTTCAGGAAGAACCTAAAGATTTAACAAATTTTAAAATAGTCTATTTATTTACTTCAGGAGAGATGTTACTGGATCACAACAAAGGTTTCATAAAGTGCCCTAAAGAGCCAGGTGACAGTGCAATTCCTAATTGTATTTCAAAAATGTTTCTTTGTCCTGTCTTAACCCTTCCTCCTAAACAGAAGTCTCCTATGTGAGCCCAGGATCTACAAGATTTAAGTACATCTGAATGTCTCTGAGGATAGTGGCCAACTTGAAGGATGGTGAGTTTCATTCACTTTCCCTGCTTCTGGAATTATTATTGAAATTTCCTGGTCCTGTATTTGTATTAGTTGCCCTGGGATAGTAAGGCTGGTAAGGGAGGTATCATTGGTAATCTCCTCCTCCTACATAACAGAAAACATGGAATTGTTTTCACCAAAGCCTTGCAAAAATGGACCCTGTGAAAATGGTCTGACCCTCTAATGCACTATATACATTGTGATTTGCAGCTCCTGTACCACAAACAAAACTTAAACTGCAGGTATGTGTTTTCAGAGATAAACTTTCCTCACTGATCATTCAAGGATTTCCTAACTACATACATGTAAGAACAACTGCTGATAAGACAGCATCATTACCATCAAAGCTATACTGGCAACATTTCATCATTCATATTTGATTTTCATGATACCTCCCTGGTTTGCATATTTTGTACACATACACTACTCAACGATTTGTTAATATCCCAGACTAATCTTTGACCTGGCTTAGCAGTGTTACAATAGTATATGATTAATTATTTTTAAATAGGATTACAAATCATGGAGGTTTTTACATTCTTTATTGCCGAGTAGTAGAGACATTTTGTTAATGAATTGGTGACTTGTCTCCTTTTATTTATGATACCTACATACTTAACTATATAATGGATTTGGGTGACAGAGGTTAAGGCATCATAAATCACAGAATTTTAATTTCAAGCAGGTAGTAGACAACAGTATAATGAATTATGAAGAGATGGTGTTCAATTAACATTCAGCTAGTTTAAATCAGCACTAGCTGTGAAAATCAGTCATTTATAAGGGGTTATATTTTTTCTCATACAGAGATATATCCCTTGTTAGTATTTTAGGGGGAGAAAGGAATGGAGGGAAAACTGAAAGAAGACAAGAGATGCAGTGATTAATATGACCAGTTCAGTCAAAGTCCCTGTTCAGCAGTGACCTCAAATGTTAAACTAAGAAATGGAAAAGAGTAAAACCCCAGCACTACAGTGTGAATCCTCGCACATCCTTAAGAAAGTTTAATTATGTTAACCTGTTTTCAAAAGTAGAAATGGAGGTGGAGAGCTCAGAGACTGACATAAGAAAAATCAAAGAATAGAAATACTTTGTGGGGAGAGAGTGGAAAAATGAAATCACCTATCTTACAAATAGTATAGAAAAGCGGAGAATAACATTGGGAAGGTAGATAAGCCTATTCATATTCTCTTGCAATACAGGAATTAAGTTAAAAGTTTAACTTAGATAAAATTAAGCAAATTTCAATGTAACAGCAATTAAAAACAAACAAACAAAAAACCCAAAACAAAACAAAAAACCACCACCATAAACCCTTTGATACTGTCGAAGTCTGTGTGTGGATTTCATTGCTGCAAGATGCTTTGCAGCATTCAGGTAACTGCTGACCAATATAGAAGTCACGAAATAAAGAGCGCTGGAGCAGAGGATGCTTGTACAGCAATTAAAGTTCTGAAATGAATACAAACTGTGATGCTCCTTGGTACGAAACAACCTCCATTTACTGTAGGAAACTCTTTTGAATGACTGTTGCTTTCCAGAAATCTAATGCAGAGCCTTTTTGAAGACTTTCTGAAGTAAACAGTCAAGGCTGCTGTTGGATATCGAACTTGGTAAACTACTACTACAGTCTAGTTATGAAGTTCTTCAATTTCAGCCAATTGTGTGGAGTTGTAATGAAAAGTTACTCTCTAGCTGTTAAAATTCTTGGAATAGAATTTAGCCTGTGAAAAAGGGAAGCTACAAGCTGCAACTTTAGAATAGGAGCTGCATGGAAAAAAGGAATCTGTTAGCCTTCCTCTACAGAGAACTCTGATACAGGCAAATGTGGGCACTTAGGTATGGTTTTGACATCAGAACTGAACACCTAAGATACTCTTCTGCAGTGTGTATACACCTCCTTGTTGCCCCAGTGATTGTATCTTCTGTAAAAAGCTAAATGTCAATGAACATAACTGGGTTTTTAAGACAGCAGGTAAAATTTTTTAAAAAGCAAATATTTGAAAGTAATTTTTTCCTTCAAACAAAGCATTATTTGTCAAAAATGAAACTGAGCTATTCTGGGATTGTCCTAGAATAAAGATAAAACCTTAGTAAGCTATAATTTCTCCTCCTTCTCTGGTCTGGTAAAAGTCCACTGAACCCAGTGAGGTTACATTGTCACCAGCTTTGAAAGAATCAGCCCAAATCTACCTGTGGTATAAAGCAGTTTAAAGACATATGTTCCAAATTTTAAAGCAGCTGGAAATGCCCTATTACTTGTATAGAGTCATGGTAAATGTTGACAGTTTAGGTCCAGTTTTGTTTTGACACCTTAGCCTTCGAGTGACAGCAAGGAAGTTACCCAGAGGGACAACCGGGCACCTGGGCTGGCATACGGGCGGCAGCTCACCCTGCTCCGGCGGGCTCCTTCGAACAGAGAGGCTGCGGGCTGGCACTCGCCTCGCTCCCTGCTCTGAGCACGGCTCATTTCCAAGGGACCCGGAGGAGGAGGCAGGAGACCGCTGGTGGGACCGCTCACGGCGGGTCCCCGCGCCGGGGCCGGCGGCCGTCCTGGGTGCCCGGGGCTGCGGGCAGCGGCGCGGGGCCGGTCCCCCGGAGCGGCGGGAGGCCAGGGCAAGCCTCGGGGCGCCGGGCTCTCTCACCTGTCGATACTTATCACGCAGAGGGTCATGATGGAGGCTGTGCAGCACATGACATCCATGGCGATGAAGACGTTGCAGAAGAGGCGCCCGAAGATCCACTCGCCGCCGATAAGGTCAGTGACGCTGACGAAGGGCATGACGGCCAGGGCCACGGAGAGATCGGCCAGAGCCAGCGAGACGATGAGATAGTTGGAGGGCTGCCGCAGCTTCTTCACGAAGCAGACGGAGATCACCACCAGGCAGTTGCCGGCGATGGTCAGCAGGGTGATGAGGCAGAGCACGGCCCCGATGAGAACTTTCTCCGCGTTGCCGTAGCTGAGGATCTGCTCCCCGCACTGGGAGTCGTTGGCGGGGAGGGGGCTCGCCGTGGGCAGCGCCGACGGCGGGGGCGACGGGCCGAGCTTCGCCAGGCTGCGCGGGGGCCAGGAGCCGGCGATCATCCTGCCGCCGCTCAGCGCCCGCGGGTCCTCCAGCACCAGGGGCCGGAGGTTACCGTAGAGGTGGCTGCCGTTGAGGGCGAGCACCATGGTGGCGTGAGCAGCCCATGAAGCCCCGCCGCCCGTTCTCCGGCTGTCCCCGGCGCCGGGATGCTCGGGCTCCTCCTCGGGCGCCCGGCGCCGCCCTCCCCCTCGCAGCCGGCCGAGCGGCCCGCGGGGCTCAGCCTTCAACTTCCCCCGGGGCAGCCGGGCTCGCCCACGGCGCATCCCGGGTGGCCGTGGGGTGGGTACGGCGCTATCGCCCCCAGTCCGCGGGCAGAGGGGCGGGCGGGGGCGGCGGCCGCTCCCCTCCCACCTGCGCCCATCACCCGCTCCCGCCTGCGGCTGCTTTCCGAAGGCGACAGGAGACGGCATGGGAACCGCTCCGCCTCCCTCTCCCTTCTGCCCTCTGAGCTGCACGTGGGGTGCACCCCTTCCCCGCAGTCTGGGGCGCCGGTTCCTCCTCCGGCTTCTCCTTCGCGGCCGCCCCAAGCGAAGGGCGCTCTGGGAGCCCCATGCGTATATGTATATGTGTATATACGTAGACACCTATATATGTATACACGCATACTGGCCGCACCCGGGAAGCTGCGGGCAGGTGGCCGCGGCGGGCGCAGAGGCGCCCGCAGGCTGAGCTGCCCCGGCCGGAGCTGGGTACGAGCCTCTCGGTTTGCCGGCTCCGGCACAGCCCTGCGGCCGCATCGGCTGCTTCGGAAGCCCTGCGGCACGTCCGTGCAGAAGGATTCGGGCCAGCAGGACCCTGGCGGCTGCTGCTTGGAGAGTTGATAGTGGCCACCTTTTAAGATCTGTATCTCCAACAACACGGTCAGCACTGAAGCACTTCTCTGTGTATCCAAGCTTGCCGATTCTCCTTCATATTAAGTTGGTGAATACCATCACCTGTATTTTCTCTTTTATTAATATTTTTATACCCTTATATTAAGTTTACTCAATGTTCCATGTGTAATTCCTCCAGTAAAGCTAAAAGCAACAAACTCCCATTGCTTGAATTACCTGCTTTTCTTGAAGATTCCCTGGACTCTTAGATACAAGCCAGTTTCTGGGACTCACTAGATTTCTCAATTCTTTAAGTCCTGTTCTTGCCTCTAAGTGGGGTGAAAACTAACTGTTTGAATTGTGAGTTACCCATGGAATGCCAGCAGGTCACACCCCTTGGTATAGTAACATGCCAGACAGTAAGGACTGAAACAAGAAACATCTGCTCCTGAGTGTCCCTCACATTTTCAACATGAGACAGAAGCCAGATGAACTAGAGGAGAGGAAATGAAATCCGTTGGTCCCAGATGTATCAATAACCATGGACCACGATGTATGAATGAGGGGAGACCTTACAACAACACAGCAAGTTTTATTTAAGTATGCACCAGACAGGGAAGAACCATTCGTGAGGCTCAGTAGTAAGAAAGGCTGCAGAATGACCACACATTACACAGACTTAAAAATCTGCTTTGAAGACAGACCTAATAAATATCCAGCTATTGGGAAAAAAACCCCAAAACCCTTAACTGACAGTCACATGGACTACTGAAACACAGATCCATGGCAACTGAGGCTTCCATACTTGACTCACAGAATGTCTCAGTTTTAATGAAACCTTCCATTCTGTCAGCATCTCCTGTTTTCTCCACCTTCTTCCTGTTGGAAGATGGGCTTTCCAACATGCACGACTCTGCATTGGCTCATACGTGAGTATGCATGGACTGAGGGGTTGGGCTCAGCTGAGCCTGACACAAGCTAAGCACAGGCAGAGCCTCCTGAGGTCAGAAACGCAGCAGGATTTGGTAGTTCAGTTGCTGCCCTTCCCTTCCACCCCCACAGCTTGATTTGACTAAGATAATAAAATAAGCAATGATAAGGATGAAATCTTGTTGGGCAGCTCTTTGACCATTATAAAGTTGAAAGTGTTTTCCTGTTCAGGCAAGTATTTTCCTACACTTTGTTAGTTGCTTTATTGTATCCAATCACAATAAAAGCAATAACAGCACAAAATAAAAATCCCTGTTAAACCACCCAGAATGTGTTCATGAGCCTTGAGCTTCAGGTGAGTTACCCCACCAGGTGATAAATCAAGTCCTTTGTCCTCCTCAGTTAAGCAAACATTAGGAAGGAAAAGGTCTTTAGAAATGGCAAGGATATATCTAAGTTAAAACATTAAGGAAAAACTTGGAAGGAGAATGTTTCCTTATTGGTTGAACACATTTTTAAAAATAGTGTCTGAAGTACAGCTAAGGAGTTAGGAACTTAGTAAATTTTGTTCAGAATAGATTCTTATCACAAAAGCTGAAAAAGTTGTACAGTTTAATACTCCCAGTAAAAGCAATTTTTCAGTTGCTTAAAATGTTACTAAGGCAGAGCAAATTATAATCTGGTGCTTCCTGCAAATGTGTTAACACAGTTCATTAATTTAGTCATTCTTCTTGACAGCTTTTCAATACACTTCTGGAATGTGACTCCCTAAATGTTCTCAGTGGATGATACACAAGATCATTTGTGTGTACTCCTACCCATTCCAACCCAAAAGTAGAATTGAATCTTGTCTTTTGTTCTGTATCTTAAATTCCCTTAAAGTTCATCAGAAGTTAATCACCTGATTTCTTTCCTTCTCAAAGGCCATATGTTACTATTCTTTGTATTTGCTGTCATAATCTTACCTTTGAAGAAACAAAGCAATTTAAGTCAATTTATGTACCATTATAGAAAAGGATTTGTGTACTATTGCAGACAAGATGTGAAACCCTGTCAAGAAAAAACAGCTCACACCTCTCTAAAATATGTTCCTTGAAAGCTTTTTACTAGGACACACCTAAATTAACTTCTAGTTTCCCAGGCTGGGCTGAATCTGGTGAGGTGCTTTTCTTGAGGGTTTAGAGGGTCTCACATGGCCAGTGTCTGGGAAAGCACAGAGAATCCATCATTCCATGAGACAACATCTATTGTAGATGCTTAAAACAACACCACATGAAAGTAGGACTCGATCTTTCCAAGGGTACATCCCACTTTTATCTTCAGTGATTCTGTTTAGAAATTCTAACATGTTGTTCCGGACAGCATACAGAAGTGAAACAAATGTCCAATTAGGTGTCAAGAATAACAAGTTGACATTTGTTCTCTCCCCAAGAAATTACTTTTTCACCTTCCATTAGGCCTCAATAAATATCATCAAATCATTTTTCTGGCTGGGCTCAGTAAAATCCTGTCCTTTGAGTAATTTTGGCTCTCTATGCATAAAAGCCTCTTAATATTTCTACATACCTCCAGTTCTGTGCTGTCCTTTGTCCCTCATACTTTCTGCACTTATTGAAGTTAAACTAATTTGTAAATATTTGATAATGTACTTTATTTGCAAATCTAACCTTTGGTATTTAACAAATCTAACCTTTGGTATTTAAGAAAAAGGTTATTTTATTGTTGTTATATAGAAAAGTTTCAGATTTTAAAAAAAAGTAAGACAATTTTTACTTTGATTTTTTTTTCCTCTCCCAAAGTAGTTAACTTGATTTTTTTTTTCCTCTCCCAAAGTAGTTAACTCCTTTGATTAACTTTTTCTCCTCCTCCAGAAATAGTGGTAATCACATAACATCTTCAGCATTTGTCATTCATACTAAGTGTATAATATAGCAGTGGGTATTGGTATCAATTTTTTGTCCCCATGTTAGTGAGAAAAGGTAAGACAGGTTATCAGGGCTAGCCAAGGAAATATAGTTTCCCAAGCACATGCTGATTTAATGGGGCCAGACTGTATCTATCAAAGTGTTTGTGTTGAAAAACCTCACATTAAATCCTGGCTCCTTCATCCTTCCCTGGAGGACTTAATGCTTGCAGACGGCAGGTCTGTGCTAACTTGGAGGATCCTGACTGAAATGGGTCAAAGAATGCAGTGCAAGAGCTTCAGCAGTGAAGGAGAAAATGCTGACAGCCCAGCATGGTAGCACTTTCCCTCACACAGCTGCCTCTAGAAAACAGTAGCCCTGCTCAGCTTAAAGAGTTGAAGGCACTGCTACATTCCCCTTCTTAAACCATTCAATATTGTATACATGGCAGGAAGGTAACATGAGTGTGCAATGCAATAAATAAACAGATCAGAAATTTTTCTTGTTCTTTTTTCCTTTCTTATCATCCCACTTTTTCTCTTTCCTTGCCTAAGACAGCTTATCTCCTTGAACTGTTATTTTTATTTGTCTGTCGTATTTTTTTTTCTTTTCTTTCCTTTTCATCTTTTTTTCTTAGAAACCAATATAAGACTGGTGAGGACCTACTGTTGGGAACAATAAATAAAGTATAGGTATATGTTTCTTCTGCCTTGGGGAAATATTGTTGTCAAAACGTTAAGGATATTTTACCAGAGACTGGCTGGAGGTATTACTGAAACCTCGATTTTTATTCCCAGCATGTACTGTTTAGCAAATAACACTCTTGTCTAACTTCTAGCAAATATGTTGCAGCTGCACTTTTCTTTTCTGCCTTTTCTTGTCTTTGTGAAGATAAATCATCATCACTCTGTGGCAGTAAAACAGAGAGGTAACTATTCCCATATTTGGCATTTCTTATCATTGCCAAAATAAATACTTGCATCTGTGCAACTTAAATATGAAATTATGCCTTCCCTTTTTTTGGAACCAGGAAATACTAACAGCAAGCTGGCATCTGAAAAGAAAATGAACAATTAAGATGACATTTTTGCTTAAAATTCTGTATCACTCAAAATGAGAGCTCCCAACTCTGAAAATTCTGTCTGTACCTTTACAAAGGAGCTTATTGAGGTTATAAGGTTATGATAAAAATGACTGTGACATTCATGTTACTGAGTTGCTGAGGCAGATTGTACTGAGTAATAAAAGTGCCAAATGCAGAACTAAAGCAAAAAAACCTAGCAGTTGCTACCATGGGCTGCCCACTGAAGACATATTAGAAGAATTGTTACAGTTTCTGCATTAAAATTTACTGAAACGACTACCTTGAGGTCTAAGTGTATTGAGAAAGAAACACTTGGAGTGAGGAGATCTGTTTTCACTAAGGAGAACTTCAGGACAGCAATGAAACAAAGCATGTTAGAAGCTTGCAGCTCAACAATGAGGAGCATAAGGAAGTTCTAAGCAGACCACTGGGGCATAAATAAAAGCAGTAATATCTAAATAATAACATAGGAAATAAGGCTGTGCACTGCTCTGAGTACACAATTCATGATGCCTGATGCTTAAAGTGCTTCATACTCAGATTCTTACACCATTACAGCAAATAAGGTTCTGCAGATCTTCTGCATGAAAATCTGTCTAGATGTCCTCCATTTTAAGCACCTCAAGGAAAGGTTTCTTTTGCTTGTATATTGCTAAACACAAAGGTTGCTTAATCCTCTTCGGTGTGCCTGAACGCTGCTGCAGTAGGGCCATTCAAAAATTACTGATACATGCTTTTGCATTGCTTTTTACATTCATTAAGACAAATCAAGTTACATCACACACTGAGCCAAAGAAAACCTGGAATAATATCTTGAGCTCTTCGGTTTTCACACACATCGATGAAAAACCTTGGCAATACCATTCAGGCTGTGCTGCTTATTCAAATGGCTGGCAGAGAAGCAATATTGGCTGATCTGATATAACAGGTTATTATCCAGTTTTAAGGTTCTTAGAAGTGCCTCTGCCCGAATTAAGGGGCAAACGAGACCATATGCCAGTGACAATAGTAAGGGCTTTATTTGATGGTAAATACGAGAGAGAGAGAGAGAGAAAAAGAAAGAAAGGAAGGGAAGGAAGGAAGGGAAGGAAGGGGGGAGGAAGGGAAGGAAGGGGGGAGGGAGGGAGGGAGGGAGGAAGGGAAGGAAGGAAGGAAGGAAGGAAGGAAGGAAGGAAGGAAGGAAGGAAGGAAGGAAGGAAGGAAGGAAGGAAGGAAGGAAGGAAGGAAGGAAGGAAGGAAGGAAGGAAGGAAGGAAGGAAGGAAGGAAGGAAGGAAGGAAGGAAGGAAGGAAGGAAGGAAGGAAGGAAGGAAGGAAGGAAGGAAGGAAGGAAGGAAGGAAGGAAGGAAGGAAGGAAGGAAGGAAGGAGAAGAAAGGAAAGAAAGGAGTAGAAGATAGGTGGGGCGGACAGAAAGAGTGACAGGGACAGAATAAGGAAAATTTCACCACTCTGTGGATCCCAGTGATGTTCATTGATCCTCTCCAGCTGGTCTCTTGGTGGTGAAGGTCCCCCAGCAGGCACAGAGCCCGATGGGTGTACATGCTCAGGCTAGGTGGGCATGTCCAGCCATGTCCCCCTGGGGTGGGGGTCAGTCTCTCACAGCAAACTCTGGGTCTGTTGCACCACGTGCAGCCCTGTGGGGCCAAGCCTCTCACGTGAATGTCCCGTGGATGTGCCCTGTGGGGTTGGGGGTTCCACAGCTGGGCCAGTTTGTGCAATTGGAGGATGGGTGTTTATTGCCTCTCACCAGAGGTTGCACCATGCACCCAAAACCTCCTCCTCCCCCCTCGTTTGGGGGGAGTCTGTGTCAACCTGGCTTCTGTGAGCTGTGCTCTCCCTCACCCCAAACTCAGCTGGGGATAGCTGCAGCTGGTGGCTTTGGTCTTTTGCGGATGCACACCTTTCCCTCAGCCTGAGATGACTGAACAATGCATTTCCCTTTATCTAATCAACAGTTTGACTTTCAGTTCAAAGTCCCACTCTTCAGGGAAGCTTCTTCGGCTGTAGCTTCTTTATAACAAGCAAAACTTTATATCAATGTTTGAGGCATGAACTATTTTCAGTCTCTGACAGAGGCAAGCACCTTATAGATGCAGATGGACTAAAACAAAGCTTCTTTACTAAAATATCTTGACCTAATAATCAAGAAAAAAATGCTGCCATAGATGTGGCATGAACAGAGATGGTTTACCAGCTGGGTTTTTTACCCCTTTCAGAGTGATGTGGTTTTTTCCCGCCATCCAGATGTGGCAGGCTGTTTTCTATTGCCCCACAAAGCTGCTTCAACTCCTAGTCCAGTGTCTGCAGCCCACAAGTAGCTTCTCTGCTACCACCATCCCGGGTATTTGTAATTCATCAGATACCAAGTCCAGAAACACGCCAAGAAGGCACTTGTTGTTTCTCAGCCATACTTTGTTAAACAAGTGATCTCTTTGGCAGAAATGAGCCAGGTCCCCAGAAGTCCCTTGTGCACAGCTGGCACAAGCTGCATCAAGGTCAGACCCTCTAAGTAGGGACGTTCCATGGTTTGGCAGCAGCCTTGGCCTTGGCTAGAAGCATTTTTGCCTCATTAAGAATTCGGGGCTCCAGATACCCCCCACAGACTTCCCCTGGTGAGCATTTAGCCCAATTTGAAGATAGAAAAAGTGAAGCACCTCCTGGCCTGGCCACATGAAGTTGGACTGGAATTGCAGACCTGCTGTCTTCAGCAGCTGCTCTAAGTCACCAAAAACCACCTACTGAGAATTTCCATTTGTATCTTACATAGTCTGTGCTATTTCTCAGCAGTAGAACTATATTTGTACTTTTTGAAGCAGGGCTACACAGTGAACTTAATCTGGTTATTGGGTCTGTGATAATTCCTCAGCCCTTTTCCGTGTCAGGGGATATCTTTGACATGGCAACTCGGGGCTTTGCAGGAAAGATAATAACTCTAAAATTATATAAATAGAAAAGATTGGGTTTGATTTTCATTGGCAATATTCAGGTGGAGCTGAACCAGTTTAACAGGGGATAAATACGCCACTGGAGCAGGGCTAACGCTCCACCTGGTGGGCACCCGGCGGCTCTGAGGGGCGCGGCGAGCCTTGGCCAGCGCCGCTCCGGCTGCGGAGAGCGGCTGAGTCGGGGGGAATGCCCCTCAGAGCCCGGGATGCGTTGCCTGAGAACCTTCAGGGGCCCCGCCTGAGGCCTGAGCAATCACCCCACAGACTTTCCCCGGCCAC
Source organism: Aphelocoma coerulescens (assembly GCF_041296385.1). NCBI lineage: Eukaryota > Metazoa > Chordata > Aves > Passeriformes > Corvidae > Aphelocoma > Aphelocoma coerulescens. Next base: position 20,135,227 of record NC_091020.1, read on the forward strand.
CGCCGAGGCACCCGCGGCCGTGTGGAACAACCGCCCCGCCGGTCGCCGCTGTGCTGGCTGAGAGCGGCGCCGGCCCGGCGCGGGCGGGACTACAGGGCCCAGGCTGCCGCGGGCGGGCGGGGGCGGCGCCGCTGCCGTGCGCCGCTGCCGTGCCCGGGCCCGGCCCGCCCGCCGCGGCGTGAGCATGGCCGGCTTCGCCGACCTGAACCTGCCGCAGGGGCTGGACAAGAAGTCCCTGCAGAGCCTGCTGGAGGCCGCGGCGCACCGTGAGTCCTGCGAGCGGGGAGGGCGGCGGGGCCGGTCCGGGGCTCGGTGGGGCTGAGCTGGGGAGGGCGGGCCGGCCCTGGCCAGGAGAGCGGCGGGACGCGAGCGGCGGCTCCCCTGGCTCGGGAGGCACAGCCGGAGCCTGCGGGCTGGCTCGGGCACAAGCCGGACTCCCCGGGATGAGCCTTCCCTTCCCTCCGCACGGGCCGACCCTCGCCACCAGCCCCGCCGGCGGGCGCGTCTCCCCCGGCGCCTCTCCTTTCTCCCCTTTCTGCAAGCCAAGTGCCCAGGGCTGGGTCTGCCCGGGACTGGGTCGCAGGGGAAGCTCCTGTGTGCCCTGCAGCTCTGTCTCTGCCCGCTTATCCCAGCGTAACAGTTGGCTTTTTCCCAACGTGGACAAGTTTTTCCGCCTGCAGTTCCTCACGGCCCGGATCGTTTCCTGCAGAACTGCAGTACAGCCACGTGCTGCCTGTCCGGTGTTTGGGCCGGGTGGTTTAAGTGCCCCTGGCGAGCGTATCATCTTCCTCAGAACCCTTTAAACGCACCTTCGCCTCCGTTTACTTGGCATCGTTTTGAATGCTGGCCTCGCCTTCTCCGATAGCAGTACGTCTCCCAGCTCTGCGTTGTCCGCAGTTTTAACAACTATCCTGAATGTACTTAGCAGTTTTCCATAAATAAAGTCATAAACAGGACCAAACTAGGCCAGACCTTTGGGAACCCCAAGCCCAAGTATTCGTGTTCATAAAACTCTGCCACTGAGTAAGAGTTGTCAGGCCTGGGCTGTGTTAAAAGCCAAACAGATTTTTTTTTCTCTCTCTCTTTTAAAGCAGTTTTTGGGTGAATCAGTCTTCTTAAATAATATTGTGAAATGTAAATATGCAGGTGATTATTAATTTAAAGACATTTAAGTAATGAGTATTTTACAGTTTTCCCATTGGATTTGTTTTTTTTTTTTTTGTTTGCTGGACAAAATATTCTTACTGTGTGTTTTTCAGTGGGATATTCTGCAGTTGCACTTAATCATGTCATCGATTTTAAAGAAAAGAAACAGGTAATTTTTCTTGGGGTTATTTGTTCTTACTGTATTTTCTTTAGTAAACCTACTGCCTTATTGCATGTTCCCAGATAGCTTTAGCTGCAGAATGCACATCTAGACACAAGTACATTTTATAATTCAGTAGAACTGCCCTGGGATTAATTTTTAATATGGTTCATGTACTGTCCCACAAAAATAGTTTTGTTAGCCTGGTAAATTTCTTCTTAAGATTGGAACACAATTTTTGTTTACTTGTAAACCTCACCCATGACATTTTTAATAACTTTGTTCTGTTCTCTTTCAAGGAAATCATCAAGCCAGTATCTCCTTCCGAGTTGTTTCCATCTTTACCTATTGTACAAGTATGTCTAGTTAGTTATTCTGAGTTACCTTTTTTTACCTTTGTGTGTTTGTATATGTGATTTTATGTATTAGGAGGTAATCAAAAAAGAGAAATGTGTCCATTATTTCATGGTTAAAACACCAAGCATTGAAAGAATAGTACACTTGCATCAGGGTAGGCTCTATTCATTATTTTAGAAATTATTAAAGAAAATGCTTTGTGTGAATTTTTAATCTGCTTGTAGCTGAATAATTACAGTACAATTATTGAAATTTAAGTTTTGGAAATAACTTTGTGGTTTTGATGGAGCAAAATTTGGATATAAAGAAATACAAATACTGTGTTAGGGGTCACTGATATTGGTTAATTCAAGAATTGCTTTTCCTTGCAATTCTGGCCTGCCTGGGGAATCACAGCAGTAGTGAAACATACCCAATTTTTCTGCATGATTGTTTTTCTTTATTTCTTCTTTTTCTTTTCTATTCATCCTTCCCCAGAGAAACACAGTAAGTCAGTCTTTGTAAGGACAAGTATAATATCAAAGAGATACTATAAATTAGGGAAGGGTCTACAGACTTCAGAAAATTAGTATAGCAAGACTATAAGCATGACACCATTTTCTTTTTATAGTAGACTGGGTGGAAATTACCACAAATTTTTTGCTTTGGGTTTTTAAAATTTTTTTTTTATTATTCCTTTTTCTGTAGGGGACATGTAAAAGAATTAAAGTCTTGACCCGGCTAACACTTGTTGTTTCTGATCCTTCCCACTGTAATCTCTTGGTAAGTATACTTAACAATCAATTTTCTAATTTTCATTTCCTTTTCTCAGTTGAATGAATGAAACTTTGGAAATTCTACAGGAAAATCTACCTGGATTTTATAGGGCACTCAGCAGTGATTGCTCAGATTGCATCTTTAACAAATAATGTGATCATGAGGAGATGCAGACTTACAAGACTGGATATGGCTTCTGCTGGTCATTTGTCAGTATGGAACAACAGTTCTGGTCCTTGGTTTTTGAACTTCTGCGCATAAACTAGGAGACCATGAGCAAGCCTTGTCTCTGGTTATGTTTTAGTGCTACAAGTTCGAAGCAAATGGTCTAAGTGTCCTGGTAGATGGGTGGGACAAGCCTCAAACTGAGAATGTGTGACTTCACTGTAGAAACCTGCTGTGTAATTGGATGATTATTGGCTTTGTTTTGGTACTTGACAGGGAGAAAGGATTTTTCTTCTCATTATTTTGGTTATAATCATTGTGCATAGCTTTGACATCTGCCAGAATTCAAGGTAGTAATTGTTTGCTTCTTTTGTAGAGATCAACATCTGCAAATATAAGGTTGTATGACATCATAGCAGTATTTCCAAAAACTGAGAAACTGTTCCATGTAAGTACAATCATTTCATCAGTAATGCTCATTCAGTAACTTTTTGTGCCTTGTGCTAATTTAAGTACATGCTTTGTTTTGATTTTATTTCCCATTTTGTAAAGACCTCATGGACCTAATTAAGCATTATAGGCCTATGGTCAGTTAATAGGCTGAGGGGGTTGGGAGGATTTGCAGGAGGCTGCAAGACCCTGAGGTGACAGGTTAAAGTCTGAAACATCTACCTCATCTACCTGATGAATGGACTTGTATGCCCCTGCACTATGGTTGCCTTTGTGTTTCTTGTACTCTAGTGAGGAGAAAAAACATCCCTTTTTTCCCCGATATATGTGTACTATCATCATCTAGAAAATGTCTGTCTTGAGCTTTAACTTCTCAAACTCTTGACAACTTCCCTAAAAATGCGCTTGTGATCTTCTTTGTTCCTGGTCTCTGAAATGCTAGGGAGGATTTTAAAGTGGGGCTAATGTGGTTCTGTGAGTTACCTGATAGGTGTTCACCTCCATTTCCTTCATATTCTTATTTAAATTTTCTCAAGTACTTGATAACAGGTGATGTCGATGTTCTGATCAGGGGGAGCACCTTGAAGCAAGTTATGTTTTTGTCAGAATTTTTCTTACAAAACCCAAAATTGTGATGTCTGACCTGTTGTAAGCTCATAAATAATAACCTTAAGTCTGAATTGGGTGAGTAGGTGGACGTGTCCCATCTCTCTTAGCCTTGGCAGGCAGCAAGCAGGTGTGCAGTTTAAAGCAGTGTGAAGGAGGCACAGGCACAGCAAAAAAAAAGTGAGTTTCTTTGAAGAATTTACCTTCAAAGGGAGCTTCTCAGTTTAAAACTGAGTCTGGTGGTTGTTTTTTTAAAATAAGTTAAAGCCACTTTCTAGTACTGCAGAGTACCTGTTTTTCCATGTTAAAATTGTTTCCTTCTGTTTTGTTTTTCTACCTTATTTCCTCTCCTCTTTCAAGACTTGTCCAAGTAAAGTACAAAGCAAGAGGCTGTAGAAGAACGTGAACTTTAAAGAATTTTTCAGCAGGATTCAAGCATTAATTATGAGAGTTACAGCTAAATGAAACTAATTTCTGAATTTTATTTCCCTTGCAAGATTTTAGGACTCTTAGGGATGTGACAGAGGCAGATGGTTTAAAATATTTTTATGGGCCACTCTCCACTTTTCTTTTGATCTCTGGCAATAGTATAAAATCTCACTTCTCAAGTGAGCTCAACTGGTTTACCAAGTGTTTAAACAAGCACCTGAAACTAGGTAATCAGCAGGGGTGTGCTGTGTTGTTTTTTGGGAAAAGGGTGTTCTCTCACTTAAGGTTTATTATTGTTTATTTTCAGCTATGTCATGACTCCTGCTGCAGTTGGATGTCCAGCTGTGGCGGTGTTTAAGCTGGCATAAACAGCCACTCATTTCTGCAGGGCCCTGTCTGCCCTGCTGCTGAGGCTGCTTGCTTGCTTAGCTGCAGGGCAGTTTGCTTTGAGGAGCCTGCTTTTGGCTGAGCAGTAACCAGAGTTTTTGCCAAGTTATTTTTCAGGCAGATCCGCTTTCCCAGTGTGATTCAGCACTCAGCCATGCGGAGAGCTGTGCCAGTGCAAAGCGGGTGGTGGTGCTCTGGGCAGGCCAGTGCAGACGGTGCCTGGTTAAGCTGACACTCTGGCAGGTGATGGACAGGGTGTGAGGAAAGAAGCAGGATTGTCAGTGAGATTATCTCCTTTGCTTCCATGCTGGCAGCACTTCGAGCTGGGGGTGGAACCCAAGTGTGTTTCTTGCAAACTGCATGAGATGAAAAACTTCATCCTTACATTTTCACATTCAGGGCAGGTTTGTATGGTTGGCTTTTGTTTAGAGATTTAAGAATGTCTGACTCTGTGGAGAGCTGGGTCAGTTTCATAGAGGTATCACACAAGGAGTCCAGTGCAAGTGACATTGTGCAGGGGGTTTCAGCACATACAGTTTGGCTCTTACAACTCATGGATGTTGCATTATTAAGGATAAAGCCTTCAAGAGTGGGTCTTGCATGGCAAATAAACTTCCTATTGGCTTTTGGTGACAATATTACCTCAAGAGCATCACTTTCTCACCAACAATTTGGCATTTGTATTGTTCTCCATAGAACAAGATTTTTCATGGTGTTCTGAAAAAATTACATGACCATTGGAGATGTCCTCTGATTTTAGCATGGTCCAGAACTAGTCTGTGCCCTCTTGTCACAAGCCAGGGAAGCTCTTCTGTGACTGTGGCAGTGACATGTACTGAAAGATGTGTTTAAATTCTCCAAATAATTTATATCCTCAAGGGCATGAGGAAGCCATGTGTGCCAACTGTAGAACATGTTCATTGTTTAAGTCTCCCAAAAAGATTATTTTGGCCTGCAACAGGAATGCCCACTCCATGCAGGTAATAAGGTCTGTACCTGCTGCTTTTCAAAAATTTTGCTTTCTAAGATTTCTGATTGTTTTAGTGGTATTAATTAGCTCTGTCTGCTGTTTGTAAGCAATTAGTACATCACCAGTATCTAAAAAACGTACATAAACGAGTCTGAAGGTGTAGGACAAAGTCAAATTTCAATGTTTATTCCTAAAATGTTTGCCAAAGCTTGCTTCAGAGCATCCAAACAGTGGCAAATGTATTTATTAATGGCTGGCTGGGCTTTCCCAGTAGATGGGGCTCTTGCCCACAGTGTTGCCAGGCGGGTGCTGGGCTGTGCAACTGCTGCGTGATATTTTCTGGATGAAGTTGTTGCACTTCAGATCTTTTCAGCAGGCAGGGTAACCTTAACTTACCTGCGTGTCTGACTTGTCTGGGAGCCAAAGCTAGGCTGAGCATTATAGTTCTTGGAGAAATCTGCTCTCCAATTTTTCATACAGTGCAGGAAATCCTCATGGGGAAGTATGAGTCTGTTTGTTTTTCTTTGGTGATATTTTCTGAAATGGTCATGTCACTGGAATCTTGTATATATCCTGGCTTTTGAGTCAGTCCCTCTCCCACTGTGCTTAATTTGCAAAGTGGAGAAGAGTTTTCCAGTGTTTCTGGAGCTGATTAGGAAGGCTCGATTTCTCATCACATAGGGCAACTTGCATGTGTCTGATGTCTGTTCTTGCTTTCCTTAATTTCTAGCATTATCTTTTCCTGAATTTTTTATGACCTCACTGATGTATTTTCTAGGGCATGATTCAGAGCTATTTGTTCTATGCATGTTCCAATAAATCACCTCTGTGTAGTAATTTGTACCTCCTGTAAGAAAAGGAGGAAAACTGGCTGTTGTAGGGTGAACTTCCACATGCAAGTCTAATTCTGTGCCATGGATTCCAACTGTGTCCTGCCCAATGGAGGATAAAGGTAGGGCATGAAGAAAAAGTTTAGTTTGAATGTCCTGGCAGAGACATTTTAACTTCAAAAACCTCTTGGTTTGCCTGCCATGTGTACTGTGGCTCTCTTGTCTAGGAGAGAATGCTATCAACAGCTAAGAAACAATCCTAAAGTTGGGCCTCTGCTCTCATCTCCTCCAAATTCCATGTGAACAAACTGGTAGAAGACCAGTTTGCCAAGGAGTAGCGTGCCTTGTGTTAGAGCAGCCCCTACCCCTGGGGCTTCTCACAGCCCCCACTGCTTTAGTTCTGGTGGGAGGAGGGATGGATGAATGGTTGCACCTGGCCCAGGTGTATTTGGAGCAGTTGTTGGCAGGTTTCTGAGTGCAGAGTGTTCCCCTACACACAGAAAATGCCTTTTCAACTTCTTGAGCCTATCTTATCTTCTTTGTTACAACACTGCTTACAGACATTAGTCTGGCCCTGTGTAATCATCCTTGCAGGGGAGGCATACATAATTCCTACCTTGTATGCATGAGATCAATGTAAATCAAGGACTTCTTTTTAGGTACCCTTAATTTTCCCTGTATCTCAGTGTGAGGAGCCTCTGCCCCTTGTTCATTCCCTCCATCTCTTGCACACCTGTAAATTGTGGTGTAAATTCAGAGCTAAATTCTGAAACTGTAGCCTTCAGTGCTGTCTCCAGACTCTGCCAGAGGCATGGCTGTCAGGAGGAGCTGCACATTTTCCACCCAGACAGGAAACTGAGACTCTGGGGGTTGGTCTCCAGTATTGGGCATGTGGCACCACCAGTCACTGTCTAACATCCTGCTTTTCTTTCAGTCTTTTCTTCTTTGCTTCTGGTAAAAGTAATTAATCTTGAAAACAAACAGGTGCTGCACTGGAAGCAGAGCATGATGGGACAAGGGGCAGTTCCTGGGCTCTTCCCCTTGTAAACTGGGGTTGGCCTTTATTACCTGTTCTTTTGTCAAAAGCCAGCATTGCTTCTGCATGTCCTCTGTCAGATTATAAAAAAAGAAGTAAATACTGCCTTGGGGTTGGCCATTATTTTATTGGAAAATTAGTTCTGTAAGAAAGGGAAGACTTGGGTTTTAAATCTCAAATGCTGAAGCTCTGCATCTATAGTCCTGCTGTTCTATTGGCATATCTGCAAGGCATAGTACCTCTTAATTTTAAAACTGAACTCACCCTGGAGAGACATTTGTTGCATTAAGAAATGAAGGAGACTGTTAGTGCACCTTAAGTTGGTTATGCATTTTTTGGCATATATAATAATCTGTTCCTATTTCTTTGCTGTAGATTGCTTGCACAACACTAGATGTGGATCTGGTCTGCATAAATGTAACAGAAAAGCTGCCATTCTACTTCCGAAGGCCCCCTGTGAATATGGTAAATTTACATCTAAATTGTTTTCTTGCTGTTAGACTGACATTAAATACAGAATTTGAGTCAAATTCCCTACAGCCTTCCTCCCACCATTCCTATCCAAGTGGTTCTTTTATTTTCTTGCATAATATGTAGTGTTGTTTCAAATGTCCTTCACTTCAGGGTCTCCACAGCAGCATTTAATACACAGTGATGTATGTTCTTTCTTTTTCTCCTCCTGTCCCCCACTTAAGAAGGCAGAAGTGGTGTTCCCAAGGAATGAAAAGAGAGCCTTAAGGCCACTACACTGCTAAGCAGGGAGATATGGTGTGATTGCTGACTAAGCTGCTTCCCAAACCAGAAATGGTACAGCTGTGTCAGAATAGATAAACAGCCGTTTGATTTAAAAGACAGGAAATGTGAATGGCAGTGTTAATTTAGGAGAAGGATGTTGTGCTGGTTACTTGAAAGACAACTGTATTAAATCCATACTTGGACAAAATAATGTCTTGGTAAATGAACCAAATGTGGCATTGCTAAATATGTGCTGTGGGACCCAAGATGGCTATCAGTGTGGATCAAACATAGTTCTGCCTGCTGTTAGTAGTTTGCCAGAAAACTTAATCTGAACATACTCTTAGGGGAACTTGTTTTCTCCTCTGAATATATGTAAAGGTTTCTTCCAGATGGATATTCTTGGCTGATGTAGTCCTTAGTACTTAAAAATTTAAATTTGGAATTGGCTAGTAATCCTACTTCCTTTTCTCAGAAAGTTTGACCTAGAATAAGAATTTAAAATTAACTAGAATTAATTCTGAGACAGAATAAAAATAATACGTTGGACTTTATAATAAACTGAGGATTTCAACATTCCACTTGGAATAACAATTTTGTATGAAACGTCGTATGAAAGCACCCTAGCTGGCTAAAACTCCAGCAGCTGACCCAGGTAAGGAGCTATGTGGATCTTAAAGCCCTGTGTTGGGAGACATTTTTCTTGCAAGCTGCTACTCATCTTCCACACTCCCAGCTTCAAGGCAGTCTGTCTGGACTGATTGTGCACCCTGGCGCAGTCAGTTTTGGTTGTTATGATGCCAGACAGAGTGGCAGGCAGCTGAAGTGGTAGGGATGAGGTTAAAAATCACCTTGACTGGAAATTGGTGTATTGCCATCACCTGTTTGGCTTTGATAAATTAAGGCTGATCTTGTTTGCGGATATCAGGCCAGTTCTGTGTAAAACATTCAATGCATATATGGCTTCTGTTGTGCTTGTGTGCAGAGGTCATGCATGGGTGGGAGCTGGATTAATTGCAGCTGTATTCAGTTACTGGACTCTCTTACAGTATTACCATTGCAGCATATTTTAATAATATTTGTGTAAACATAGAGTGTCATTTCAGGCAAATGTAGAATTGCCATGGAACAAGGAATTCCTGGCTTTGCGTTGTGTCTTTATCACTAGCACACTGTGTGCAAGTTGCTTAACCTTTCTATGTTTGCAAAAACAAGAATACTAGGCTTTTGGTGAGGCACTTTGACAGATAGCAAAGGATGTCAAAGCAGCTGAAAATATTATCAGTATTACTATTTGAAACTTCTCCTGTGACTCACTGTTATTTAACATTGTCACAAACACCAGAGTATGCTGTGAGACAGAAGAAGGGTCCTCATTGCTGCTTTGTGCAAGGAGAAATTCTTCATCTGCAAGACATGGGTACTGAGGGAGGTGGTGATCTTTCTCACAGCAGGGTGTGGGCCTAGTGGAGTAGAGTCCTCAAAGTTTCAAGGCAGCAGATAACCAGCAGTGGTTATCTGTCTCCTTGACTCTGTGATATTATGTCTATATTAGTGATAGCCAATTACAACAAATAAGTGGCTGGTATTTGTTTGTTAAACCTCATTTATCTGTCATCCGAAGATTTATGTGCATGTATCTGGTGTACAGTGAAGCCTTCCCCCACTCTCCTTTCATGCTATGCTGTGCTCTTACTGGAACAGTTCTGCCTTATTTTTTTTCATATATGACACAGTTAAACTGAGAATAAGCTACATCAATAATAGACAGCAGTTGTTAGATTGTTAGGCTTCTATCCTTTTGATTTTTGATCACTCTCTTTCATGTGAAGGCAATAGATCGAGGCATTTACTTTGAACTTCTTTACACGCCTGCCATCAAAGACTCCACAATGAGAAGATACACAATTTCAAATGCCATCAGCCTGATGCAGATCTGCAAAGGAAAGGTAAGCTCTCAAAGTGAAAACAAGGTAATTAATTCAGTTCAAATACTTCTGGAGTTGTACAGACTGAGCCATTTTAAATGAGTTTGATGCTGGGGCATCTGAAGCTGTGACTAAATCTTGGCCTACTAACACAAGGACACAATCATTCTAGCTCCAGATACTTCAAGTCTTGTACCACTGGATGCTTTCTTCTTAAGCTATCAAGCCGTTAGATTCCTTTTCCAGAACAATCCATGTGTTCTTATGGTATGCAATTCCCAAAACAAAGGTGGGAGGGGATGGAGGGGGAATAAAGTACCAGACATCCAAGGGTTTGCACTAGAACTGAAATCCATGTATTTCTTTAAAATCCTCCCTTTCATATTTCTGATTGGCCAAAAGCTCTTTTTTGACTCTATACTTTGAATATGGGGGCTAGAAAACAGTAAGAAAAAAACGTAGAAGCCTTGTTTTGCTAAATGGTTAGTAAATTCCCTGTGTCCAAAATAGACCTAACAGATAGCTGGCTGTCAGCCAAGGCTTTGCTGCAGTCGGATGAACTGCATTCTTCCATGCTACTGAAACCCAAGGAAGAAGTAACTTTGAGATGCCTGTAACCCATTGCTTTCATAACTTACCTCCTCCCAGGCTACCAGGTTAAGCTGTCTGTTATGCTGTGTCCTCTCAGACCATGCTTTTTAATAGGGGGTCATATCCTAATACATATCAAAGTTAACAGAAATTGTAGCTCCCCCTTCTGCATTGTAAATGGCCTCTGCCACATGTAGCTTGTCCAGAGAAACTGGATCCGAATGGTAGCTGGATTTGGAAAATCTGAACTGGGATATAGAGCTTGGAAGGCAAATTAAAAGTAGATCCATCATTAGCTCAGTTATCCTCAAGCATGGCAGCTTTTGTAGGACAGCAGGGTGGGTCAAACAGGTAAATTTCCTTGGTGCTACAGAAGAAATATTTGCAGAGCCTTTCCTGAGAAGCCCAGCTCTGGCAGTTAATGACATGAAGTACTGACTTGGACATGACTTCTCTACACACTAGACCCCTTTCCTCTGAGATTCCCTTTTTGATGCTGCTCCCCTTTCATCTGTGCAGTTCAAGATGTGCTTCTCACATGGTTTTTGATGAACTGGAGAGCACCAATTGAGTTGATGTCACAGACAGGGCAAGCGAGATGTTCAGGCACTCAGTCTGTGCACGGTGCCCTTTCATTCTGCATCTGTCAGTCTAGTGTTTCATCTGTGCCTGGAAGGTAAATCAGCTGGAGCTGCATATGACAAGTTGTTGTTAGGCACTGGAAGAGGATTGCTAGCTTGTCTTTGTTTGCCTCCAGACTGAGTAGGTTGTGAACCAGCAGAGATGGTTATTAGCCCTTACTGAGAGTTTGCCTCCATCAGTGAGGTAAAGGCCCTTGTTTAAATGAGACATGGGATGGCTGGTCCATAGGCTGCTTCCATTGGCACCTGGCATGCAACTCTTACCTTCTGTAACATGTAGTTGCTGAACCTCTAGTAGCTTTTGGATCCTTTTACTCCTCTATTATAGCAGGGCAGAGGAACTTTCAGAAATTTACTGGTGTTCTCAGGGCTGGCATTGAGCAGTGTCTTTAAAACATTAAAATGTGCAGGGAATGAAGGAGAGACTCACCTGCCTTGCCAGACAGAAGGTGTGTATAGCCACAGTCCCTTACCTCCTGTGTTTTGGTAACTGAGTTGGAGGCTGCCCGGAGCAGTGTACTGAACAGCTGCTGTCTGCTTTACCTGGGGAGACAGTGTTTTGCCTTTGAGTTTTTCCCTTTAGCTGTTCTCTTGGATTTGCCTTTGCCTGCCTCTCCTTCGCTTGCCAGGAGTGCTTTTCTTGTCTGCTCTTGTCTCCTTCCTCCATCTTACCCGTCCCCTAATGGAAACCAGTTGCCTTTGAACCAGGCAGAGCATATCTCCAATGCGCAGATGTGAGCCACAATTCCGTGCTGGTTTGAGATGTCTCATTCAGCTGCTCTGGGAGCTTCTCTGAGCCTGGGCAACAGGCATTAGTTTCTACAGTTTGGAGCAGGAGACTTGAATTTTCCCAGCGAACTCTTGCAGTCAGCGCCACTGAGGCTCAAAAGCACCTTTGGGATCCATAGTGTAGTCATTTTAAAGGTGAACTATTTAGAAAAACAAATGTCTTAGGCTCCATCAGGATGTGTGCTGTTAAGTCACTTTGATGTATGTATTGCTTCTGCTTCTGGCTTTCCTCATGGTAAGGCAGAGTCATCTGTCCTCATCAGAGTCATCCTCTCTTCCTCAGCACACAAGGAAACCTTGGGCACAGTGTGCACATGCGCTCATTTTCATGTAGGTCTTTCAGCTGCTGAGTTCCAGCTGCACACAGGGCATTTTCTTCCAGTGCCTGCCCAGCTCTTTGTGCTGGGGAGGTGGCAGGAGAAGCCAAGCAGAGTGGGGAAGGGATCCAAAGCCCCACCTTGAAACCAGAGATGGCGTGATGTGTTGGTGGTACTGATGTCAGAGAGGGAAAGTTTGTCTCTGCCTCAGCACAATTCTCATTCTCACCCACTCATGCAAGAATTCCAAAAGCCTTTTATTCAGTATCATAAAAGGTGCAAGGAGATTTTGCTGCTGCAGAGTTACCAGCTGTGCAAAACAGGCTTCCCCTAGGTGAGCATCCTTGGAAGCTTAACATCAGAAGAGTTCTGGCAGCTGAGCTGTGGGATCTGCCAGCCCCTGTGTAGTCACTTACCTGTTCTGCAAAAACCTTTTGTGAGAGAAGGGAGAAGGATTTCTTTGCCTGGTGATTTTCACAGGGGTGCCAGTGTTGATTTCTTTGCCTGGTGATTTTCACAGGGGTGCCAGTGTTGAGGGAAATGAGTGTGTGGCGCAAAGAGGCAGCCACTGCCTAGGTGTAGATACATTTCTGGAAGCAGTGTGAGTATGGTCAAGGGCAACATGAATGCTTAGCATTGAGTTGTGCTGCAACAGTATAGGCTGAAAATTTGGGAGCACCAAACTGTCTCAAGGCACCATCTGGAAGCTCCTTCTGGGGGATCCTGGACTCCTAAATTCATTTGTTACAGCTCAGGGTGAGTTGTTTGTAGGGGGGCCTCTTTCAGCTGTTGTAAATAAAGGGGACACTTCTTAACACAGTGCCTGCAGCTTTGCATTTTTTCTTTACCCTTAAGGGCACTTTGAAGTCCTCTGCGAGAGATACAGGCTAATAGGTGCTTGCTTAATGCCATCACTCTTGACATGCTGCTTAGCCTATCCCTCTAAAAGGTGCTGTACTTATTCATCTCCTGTCTGGCTGTGAGAGGTTTGTAATTACAAGGGAGGGCTTGTGCCTATGCCCCTCTTTGTGTAGGGGACACAGCAATAACTGAGTTTAGTTGTGTCCCCAAATTAAGATGCCCACCCTGAATAGAGCTCACATCATCTGAGGGCATCAGATACTCTGATGTTGAAGTGGGCCCTGAGCCTGTACTTAGCTAATGCTCATGAAGCCTTTGCTTCTTGCTAATTTTTTTTTTCATTTATTGATGCTCTCTGACAGATGAATGTTTGTTCTCTTTTGTTTTCCAGAACATAGTTATATCTAGTGCAGCTGAAAGGGTAAGTCCCAGATTTTTTTTTTTGTCAGAACAATTTGAAGATTTATCTATGACTGAAAATACAGCTTTAATTACACATTAAACATTTGTAAGTTTAAATATGGTTGCCATTACCAAGAATTGTATTGTGGGTTTGGGGATTTTTTTGGTTGGTTGTTTTGTTGGTTTTGGGGGGATTTTCTTGCTGCAGCAAAACAATGCATTTTCCATGACAGTTTTCTCCCAGACGGAGACTCTGTTTGCCAAAATAGTGATATTTGCTTGATTTCCTAGTACCTTCAGTAGCTTGCTATTGTATAGCATTTAATCTTGCCTGTCTGATAGCCTTGCCCTGCCTGCTCACACTGTCAGCCTGCAAGCAAGGGCACTTGCATATCCAAACTTATTTGTTTTGTTTTAGCCTCTAGAACTCCGAGGTCCTTATGATGTGGCTAATCTGTATCCTTTTCCAAAGTCAAAGGCAGCAGTTAGTAGGAACATTTGAAAGTTTAAAGTGGTTTTGAAGTTCTTTTCATCCTTTACAGTCCTTGAACTTTATACAGTGGTACTTGTTGGTGACCAATTCACTGAATCAGAGCTCTGAGTGTGTGTGGAAGGGGCAGCAGATCTTGGTCATGAGGTGGCATGAGCAGTCACTGTAAATAATGATGTTTGTGTTCAGCTACAGGAATGTTTTTTTGTGATATGCATTAATGTTGGGTGGGTGTAAATGGAGAAATGAATAAAACCTATAAGAATCTATGGACACTGTGAACCAAACAAGAAATTATTACTTAGTATCTCCAAAGTGCCACATTTTTGGCAGCAGAAGCTATAAAATTGTATTTATGTAAAATTAGAAGTTTCCATCTGAGCAGTAACTACTTCTTTTCTGAATTTTCCAGTCCTTAGGTACCCATGTAATGTTAAATAAGAGGTTGTGTTCTAGAAACAAAGGAGAGTGTCTTTTCTTCCCTCCTTTTAGGAGTTCAGATGCATTTTTATTACTCTCCCACCCCAGAAACACATATCTGGCCTGTCCCTCAAAGTGAAGGAGCATGCTCTGAGTCATGAGAACTGTGTGGGAGGCTGTGTGGCCTGGAAGGATTTTATGCACAACTTTTTCTTCCCTCTTAAAATGAGCAGTCAGGCTCAACCCAAATTAACATTGCTAATGTGATGTCATCCCTGCTAAGGTGGCTGGAAACTTCAGCTTAATGCTTTTGTATCAGACACTGCCATGTCCCAAAACTGAAATTTTCTGTGGGGTAATTTTTTTGCTTGATTATGCACATCTAAAATGTTCCTGCGTTGACAGTCTTTTATTTTCAAAAGTACAGCTTCTTGTCTGGAAAGAAGCAACGTTGCCAGGAGCTTTCCAGGAGGGCTGCTGGGGAACTGCAGCCAGGAGAATTGGGTGCCTCATTTCTCTGCCTCTGGGTAACCTTATGCAAAATGTCACTTTGAGTTACAGCTTCGCTAATTCCCAGTTATTTGCAGAGTAAGCAAACCTATCATGCAGAGAGACTTCCCTGTTCTGTTTGTTGCTTCCATGTGTTTTGATCCTGAGCAGCAGTGACAGAGGTTTGCTGTTTGGCCTGTCAGAAAGCGAAGCAAAGGCAGCTGTGTCCACCAACTGCAGAGCCACCATGCTGCATGGAGGTAAGCACTTGTAAGCTCCTCTAAGTAGCATGTGCATTTGTTGAACTGAGCTCTTGTTGATGCATATTCTCCAAAAGGTCTGAGCCCTTACAGAGCAAGTCATTGGGGTTTTAGCTTCTTTGTCCAATGCATGAAGAGGAGCTTGTGTGGCAAGGGTGTTTTATTTTCCCTCATTGCCATGTTGGCAAATCAGTGGCTGAACTGATGGTGCTGTCTGTGCTGGAGGACTCGCTCAACCACATTAATGATTCGTAAATGGTTTAGCCAAAATAGGGACCTGCCTGCTGTGCTTTGTAGTGAAACTGTCCCATTTCAGAAAGGTTTGAATGCTGATCTTGGTGACACTGACAGAAACTAAGTGATTGACTTCAAAAAATGGTTATGCGTGTGTTTTGCATTTGCCTTTTTGCCCTATGTTTGCAGAAGCAACATTAGTCATATCCCTTTTTGATGCTTTAGTATGTGGATTATTTCTGACTCACTCTTCAGTGTGGATAATTTCAAACTCATGGCAAAATCAACAGGCTTTTCTCCAGCCTGCTACTCATCTACATAGAGATACAGAGTGTGTTGAAGGAATTGTCAAATTTATGTGGGATTTCTCAATCCTGTCATCTATCTTATCTGTGAAATTAAATAGCAGGTGTCATTTCCCTTGTCCCAGAGAGGATACTAGCCCAGAATAAGTCAGTATATTTTGGCAAGCTTCTTGCAGAGTGTCTTTGCTAATAGAGTATTTGTAGGGAATCTCTTCTAACTCAAATTTTGCACAGAAGCTTTCTGCTGGTAATAACAAAAGTGGATTGGGCTCCAAGTGGGTTATTTGACAAATGTGAGGATTTGGTTAACATCACGCACCAGTATTTTATAATACTGTTGAGGGTTCAGTAAATAAAATTCTTGAATACCATCAGGTCACTTCCTTGGTGTGTAGGGGATCCTCTGCCAATACAGCTGTGCCCACATAGTCTAAGAATCCTGGGGTATGTGAATGCATTTTTTAGTATTTTTTTAAGAACATGTTTGGCTCAGAAATGCTTTTGACAGTGCTTCAAGAATGTGTCCCTCTGTGATTATTGAACTGACTAAGCCTGGTTTCCTATGGTTTTGTGTCTCTGCAGCTCCCCAGTCCCTGCAGACCTCGGTTTTCCTTGGTTTGCTATAACTCTACACCCACCATTGTATTTCCCCCTGCAGTTTCTCCACTCTGTAATGCAGTGAATCCTGAGCTCCTGCCCATGCAGGTTTCTTCCCTGCTGTGTGTGCTGACTGGCTTGTTGCTCAACATGTCCAACTGTGCTTGGGGCATGGACACCTGAATTGAGTAGGCCTTAAATGTGTTTTATTTGAGTATTTGAGGTACTGGTACTGCAGCTTCTGCTTGTATATTCCAGAAACTCGAAAGAGTGCCTGTGGTGTGGTGTACACGGTGAAGAAGCCTCGCAAGGTTGAGGAGGAAGAAGCCGCAGTGCCAGCCTGCAAAAAAGCTAAGACTCAAGCTTGAGGACTGAACCAGTTGTCAGCAGGAGCCTCCATCTCCTCTTTACCCAGTGTTGAGTCTTCCTCCGACCTCCAGCCAACCTAATTTTTCCCTTACTACCTTGCTTAGTCTGCAGAAGAATTACTCTTCCGGAATTCAAGTGAGGAAAGCTGTGTGAATGAGACTGCTGAATGGTATTCACCACATCAGAGAGGTCATGCTGGGCTTCTGGCCAAGGTCAGGAGACTGACTCTTCACCCTGCCTTAGGTCTCCTGAAGTTAATGCAAACTCAACAGAACATTTCTAACATGGAAATTTTCACTTGTACACATGCATTCCTTTTTTATTAAAAACATGTCTAAGAACACATGCCTTCATAGTCTAGCTCTTCTGGTTTCTCAAGTTTTAAACACATCTTTGTACAGCTGCTAGCCGGTAGATGAAGTTTGACTTCAAGTGGCCTGTGAAGAAGAATAATAGTACAGTATTACTTAGTCCCTTTTGGTTGTGTGGCTCACACAATGAACGCACAGACGCAGGGATTGCTTCAGTAATGTTAAGCCAACGGCAAGGAGTTGAGAAGGGTCCTTGCATAGAGTTCCACAGAAAGCTGTTTATTGCTACGACTTGTGAAGGTTTCTAGAGGCAAATGACCCCCAGCCTGTGACATCTCGAGCTTAAGTACAGGGGTGTGGCTAACACCAAGAGCCAACCGGGGAAGCTGAAAGGGGTACATTACCATAACTGAACAAGGCATCCTGGGAGAGGCTCCTTTCCCTCACCACTACAGCTAAGTCTTTGGCACCAGGGACTGTCTTACAAAGAACTCTCTCTTGTACCACAGGTCAATCAGCCACCACAGTACAGTAAAAAAAAATACTGCCTCCTATTCAGTTTTGTGATCAATGGCTATAATGAAGATCCCAGGATTTGTCAGTTGCTAGGAAGTATCTTGGATTTGGGTTAGAGTAGGATTGGCTGACCTGACCTGCCAGATGAATATCCTAAAGGCCATTGTGTGTCCTGCAGCACTTAAAACCAAACAGTACCATTAGATGGTTGCCAGAGGTGGGAAGGGAGAGCCCAAGGTTACACTGAATGCGTGCTCAGCAGGAGATGTTGCAGTGTAGGAGCTGTCTCACCTAGGCCCGAGCAACCTTCACATCACATCATCTTTACTGCACCATTTCCTTCTGTACATCCTGCTCTGAAATTGTTGTCTATGCACATGTTCATTTTGCTGCCTCTTGCTTTTCCATTTTCCTTCCTTTTAATGCCTCAGTAAGCCTAATCTGGCTGCCAAAAAACCAATCAAACAGATACAATCAGCAGAACATTTTCAGAGCTCTTCCAAATGTTGACTGAAGTTTTTCTTTTCATTAAATGAATATAAAAATAGTGTAAGCTACTGTACTAAGATACTGTTGAGCCTGTTTTACTGTGAGTATTTCAGTTCTCTATTGATGCCTGACAGAAAGTTGAAAAGTGGAAGTTGTAACATGTAAAATATAGCAGAAATCCTGCAGTGGGTCATTTCTGAGCTCTTGGTAACTGGACTGAGCGGAACAGATGAAGTTCTCATAGACTTAACAATTCTGTATAATGCTTGTGTAAGTTACAACAGCTTTTGCTCCATTCAACAAATATGAAATACGTTTCCTGTATGTTATTACTTGTTGACTTTGTGACTTGAGTCCATTTTACTATAGGTATTGGGGAGTTTTTTATATATGTGTGTGGATGTGTGTATATATATATATGCATAAAGTAGTTTGTCATTTATGGACTTGCCTCTAAAATGATGCTCTAACCACAGAAGAAGCAAAGTGTGTTTGGTGCAGTTTTCTGAATGACACGTTAATCTTGGCTTGGCCAGAGAATAACCTACCTTAAGCATGACAAAAGGTAACTAACATATGGAAGGAGGCTTTGAATGCTTGAGATTCTTCTTGCTACTTGTTTGACTTACAAAAATTAAACTCTGCCTCTTTGCCCTTTATTAGATACAGTGCTTCAGGAGCTGATTGAAAAGTTTCTTCTCCCCCAGTTTCCTGAAGCATGTTGCGGTGGCTACTTGGGTGCCTGAATGGTTGAACTGCTGCTTGGTTAGGTGATGAGCAGACCAAGTTAGCCAGCAGTGATGTCATTTCTATTTCCTGCAAGGCTTGCTCCCAGTGTCCGGGTAATTGTGCAGAAACAAGCAGGGAAGTCGTGGCTTGCAGAGAAGGGCAGCAAGTGGAGGTGGAGAAGGATGTGTTCACAAATTAGGCCTGTGGCTGGCAAGGTGACACTCGTGAATTATGGTGCTTGTGTGAGAAAAGTCTCACAGGTCTGAAGCTGTTGGTCTCAGTCTAGGAGAGCTGCCTGCAGACAGAATAGGTGGTTCTTTTTCTTGCTTCTCTGTGGGGTTTGTGTAAATTCACTCCAAAATTGGCACTCCAGGAACAACTCTTCTTTGCTGCCTGCTTCTGACTCCACCTCAGGACATTGCTTTGGCCAAACTATAAAGCCAGCTGGCATAGGTTGGTGAAGGAGTTTGAGAGCCTCTGGCATGTTTGTCTGTCAGGCCACCCAATGGATAATTAGAAGTGTAACTGAATGCAGCATCTAATACTCCTCTACTCTGCTCTCTCCCACCTGGAGTGCTGTGTCCAGCTCTGGGTCCTCAGCACAGGAAGAACATGGAGCTGTTGGAGTGTGTCCAGAGAGGGCCATGAAGATGGTAAGAAGGATGGAGCACTTCTCCTGTGTGGAAGTGCTGAGAGAGCTGGGGTTGTTCAGCCTGGAGAATAGAAGGCTCCAGCACCACCTTATTGGGGCCTTTCAGTATTTAAAGGGGGCTTATAAGAAGGATTTCTCCAGAATTTTCATCAAGGCTTGTTGTGATAGGACAAGAGGAAATGGGTTTAAACTAAAAAAGGGTTGATTTAGTTTAGATACAACAAAAAAGTTCTTTACAGTGGAGGTAGTTAAACACTAGCACAGGTTGCCCAGAGAGGTGGTAGATGTCTTAGCCCTGGAAACATTCCAGGCCAGGTGGGACAGGGCTCTGAGCAACCTCATCTTGTTGAAGATGCCCCTGCTCCTTGCAGAGGGATTGGAGTAGATGAGCTTTAAAGGTCCTTTCCAGCCCAAACTGTTTTGTGATTCTGTGGAATGGGAAATGATGCCCTGGCTGGCAGCACTGAAGGTTGTCCTGCTTCTGCTAAAGCAAAGGGAGAAGTGTCTGCCTTTCCTAATGGGACTTGGCATCTCTCTTGACTTGGATAACTGGGGCTGTCTCATGCTCTACTCTGTAGTGGCTAACCAAGAAATGATATTTTTTAAATCAAACTCAGTAATAGAACTGTAATTTTTTACTAGCTGCTCAAAATACTGTCTTTCTGCTTTCACATGTGCTTCCATTTAACAAAATAAGAAAGAGATGGGGTTTATCTAACAGTGGAAGGGAGGTAGCTCAAGGGTTGGCTGCTCTTGGCAGCTGAGACTTTTTTTTAAGTTTTTAAGAATTTTACAGCAGACAAGATGTGAACTTCCTTTAAAAGGAGACAAAATTACCTCATGCACACTCATCACTCTATCATCCACTCCAGCAAGTAAAAAGAACCACTCTGTTTATTTAATCTGAAATGGATCAGTTCAAAATGTACAGAAAAAGCAGTACAAATTTACAAATATACATAATCTGATTTTGCATTCTTCTATCATCATACTTAGTAGTAGTCTAGTTTTAAAAAAAAATTCACTTCCCTGACACCGTCTCCTCTCACCTTCACAACGTTGTATCTGAATCCTTCAGTCTGAAGGGCTACGTGGTGGTTGGAGCTCTGTCCTCAAGCTCATTATCAACCACGATTGCCAAACCCTGAGTAAACACCATTCCTCAACTACTTCGTTAAATCCACTTGGCACCTCAGTATACCTTCTCCCATTGCTCTTCCACTTACCACCACTCAATTCACAGGTTATTTTAGTAGCGAGACAAGGCAACAGTTGCAAGTATTTTCTATTTAGAGCTATTGGAAGGCTCAAGGAAAGTTGCTAATATGGTTGAAAATGCTGCCATTTAAGAGAAAAGGATTTACGTTGCTCGCAAAGATTGCATTTAGAGCAATTGCATCTATTAAAAAAAAAAGCTTAAATAATATTGAGGATCATTAAAAATTACTTTTAAATAAATAAATAATAAATAGAAATAAATAAAGGCATTTTAGAGCTAGTGGAATTTTAACACTCAACTTGTCTTTCAAAATAATTTCTTTGCAGGTTTTTTGCAATTTTCCGTGAAGGCACCTCAAATATCCAGTGCCATAAGGACAAGGTTCAAGGACATTTTCATCCAGGTTCGTGGGAAGCATTTCAAACAAAAAGCGTGGTCTGGTTTCTTTCTTCAGAATTTACCTAGATGGGCACTCTTTTTAGAATTGTCTTTCAGGCTGTTGAATATCTCTTTGGTGCCATTCTGCCACTGAAGAACAAGATCCATAGGAGTTTTCCCTTCCTGGTTAAAAGAAACAGAGGAAGTGGGATCTAATTTCGTCTGCTGATGGCAAATACTTGTTCAGTGCATCTGAATGATGTGAATCCCTTCTGCACACACAGGCTTAGACTTACTCTCACCCCCCTGAGATCAGAGTACTTTTGCTCTACAGATCTAGTCTCAGTCCTGGCCAGACCAATGATGAAAATTCCCTGGGTTTCAGTGGGTCTAAGCAAATGCTGTGACCAGCAGAACGTGCAGGTGTTTCTTTTGTTCTAGTTTCAAGTGATTAGAAATATATTTAGGTGCAATCTCAGTAAGACACTTCCATTTAATTCAGAATTCAGGTAGGAGTTTAATTAGGGTATGGACCACAGTAATTGAGTAGGATAACTGTGTGGACAAAATCTGAGAGAGCAAGTCTCTGGCCTTTGGGGCTGTACCTTCCATCATTGTCATACCCTGATGAGGGATAATGCTGGGAGCAGCCCCACTTGAGGGGGGTAGGCAGAGAGTAGGGAATACAGAGTGGTCCAGTGACTGTTTTCTTCCTTGTCCCCTGGAGTTTTGACTGATTGTCAGTCAAAAACTGGCAAGGGTGAAACGCGTGCTACTGCTGCTAGGTTTGGGTTTGGGAGAAACAGTCTATCAAGTGCTATCTTTTAACAAGTGGTCACAGGGCTCCAGCAACACTGCTGCTGCTGCAGTGGCTCCAAGCACAGCCAGGTGTGGGGCTTCTCTCTGCTCAGCCACGGGGATTTGTTGCCCAGCCAGTCATCCAGGTGTAGTGCTGGAGCTTGCCCTCAGCTGTGGGCTTAACAAAAAGGAGGTTTCTTTTACAAGCTAAAATCTTTGTTGTCTCAGTGGTGGTTGAAGCCCAGGAGTTGTGAAGAGTAAGTGTCTGTCTATTATACCTTTTAAATATATTATATGAGTAATTAAAATAAATCATAGAAGGGTGTGATGTTGTCTAAGTAGCAGATAGTGGGTTCTAGTTGTAAAAGAGGTACTGGGTTTTCCTCTTTTCCCTGACCTCCCCCAACTTACACTCTCCCTGTCTCAGCTCTGCTTTAATTATCTCTGAAGTGATCTAATTAAGTCTGTTCACAATAGTCTCTCCCAGTCCTGAAACTTATGGAACTGCTCTGGTGGGAAACTTATTTGAAAGCATTTTAAAGTTACTTCAATTTTGTGCCATTACTTACGCAGTTCTTTAGAGTCAGGTCTGCTCCGTGCAGGATCAGGAGCCTGATGATTTTGTAGCGGTTCAGCCTCACGGCATCATGCATTGGTGTGTCTCCCTCCTAGAGACATGGAGCACAGCATCAGTCCTGCCAGGCCAGCACTGCCAGCCAGCCCCAACTGCACAGGGATTCCCACAGGCCAGTGCAGCTGTGGAGGCAGACAGGAGCATGGTGCTCCCTGGTGCTGGCACGTAAGAGGTGTTGGTACTCACCCTGTCTCTGGCGTTGAGATCTGCTTCACAGGCAATGAGGTGCTCTCCGCAGTCATAGCGACCTGTTCGCACAGCCACGTGCAAGGGCGTGCTGAGCAGCTGAGGGGTCAGGGGAGGAAGTGGTCAGTGGCATGGAACAGCTGAAAATTGCTTCAAAAAGAAGCTACCAGAAGCTATCTAGTAGGAGTAAGGGTCAGCTTTTCGTCTCCAATTAAAAATGCTGCAGAATTCCAGAAGCACGTACCTTGTCTCTTGCATTTATGTTTATCCCTTTGTCCAATAAGAATTTCAGAACATCCAGATTCCCTCCCCGGCATGCCCAGTGCAGAGCTGTAGAATGAAGCTTTAATAGGAAAAAGAAATTTAAAGTATTTTAATACATTGGTATATTAAAAACCCCACTATTTTTATCAAATTTCTAAATTAATCCAAGTTCATTTTTATGCAATTTAACCTAGAGCACTTCACTGTGATCACTGAATTGTTTCTAGTAACAGCTTTTCTTATTTTGCCCTAATTTTTGCAGTACTGTGAATTTCTCACTCTTCACACTCACTGCATATTGCTCCTAAAGACAGAGATCTTGGCAACGCTGCTGTGAGAGAGGATGTGTTTTGTCTATTCTGTGAGCTTAGAAGTTATCTTTAGCCAGGTATATGGCTGGTATGTGCTAGTTAATATTTTTTATTCAATGCCTTTTGGGTTCTAATAGAAATGAAGCTCAAGGGAAAGAATAGTTCTCTTTAAAAAACAAACAAACAATCCCCAAATTATGCAAGTCCACAAAATGAATTAAAACCTTTTTCCTTTACAAGATTCAGTATCTCTGCCCTGAGCTGTGCTGGAAAGAGTGGAATGTCCCTTGATGGTCCTGCTCTGCCTGTCATTCCTCCTCTTTCTCACCCTCCGTGAGCACTGCTGGTTTAAGCGAGGGGGAGGAAGGCTGGCCAGCAAAGGGACAAAGAGCAGAGCAAAGGGGAAAAAAGCAGAGAAGCAGCTGCAGAAGCTGTTGATACTCAGGAACCCTTGTGGCTGGCATTCAGGAGGAGTAGGGGGCTCTCCCAAGCACAGCCTTGAAATCCTGGTGGCGAATGTGCGCGTCCTGCTGACCCTGGATAGCGCTGTCCCTCGCACGTATCTCAGCACCTGCTTCAGGCTGACCTCAGCTCTCTTACCCTACCCGAGGCTTTGTTGTTTGTGGCACTCCGCTGGCCAGCACTTCCTGTGTTTTCCAACAACCATTTTGGCACAGGGAGGCAGACAGTCCCTCCTGAAACCTCTTCTCAACAATGTTATTTTAAGGATAAACTTAAAAGACATTGTAAGGCCTTTTAATACTCCTCCTCTATAAGAAGCATTTATATAAATGCTTCTCCTGGCACGTATAAAACAATGAGCAGTTTTTGGAAAGAGGTGTGAGTGGATGTGCTTACCATGTCTTTCTGTTCAAGCCGGGCTCCAGCTTCCACCAACTTTTTCACCACCTCTAGATGTCCTTCAGAGCACGCCCTGTGCAGTGCAGTGCGTTTGAACTGGCAATTGCAACAGTGCGAAGTTAGACGTTACATATGGCGCAAAGATACCTTTAAATCTCTTCTCCCCTCCTCCCTAGGATGATGGCAAATACATGCTCCATGCTGATTCCTTTTAAAGAGTTAATGCTTTTGACACCTGAAATCTGCTAAATTTTAATAGCAACGTAATAGTTGAGAGCTGCCTACCCAGCATTTTAAAGGATGGGAGAAGTATCTGCAGTATGGCATCCAGATTTAAAATGACGCCTGTTGAGTTCCCCACCCAACATGCAAACTCTGTTTTCTAAATGCAGCTTATGCATTATGGAGTGTGAAGGCAGCCACTTATTGCTGTTATTCTGCAGACAAATTTCTTATCTCCTTTTCCATAGCATTGGAAGATCACCTGTTACGGAAAATCAGGTTCTCCTGGGCACCAACAGCTTTCTTTTAAATATAAAGACTCTTTTGAGGTAATATGACTTTGAAGGGTCTCAGTGGCCACTAGAAAACTTGATGTGCAAAACTTCCAGCATTTATTTACTTCCCTCCCCCCCCGCTTTTTTCCTCTAATGAGAGTAGAATCTACAAAACCTCATGGTAAAAGTTATTTTTGCTCTCTTCTGTACCAAGCTTTGCATTAGGAAGAAGACTGTACCTTATCACAGACATTTGGATCCCCTTTTTCTGACAGGTATTTTTCAATTACGGGCAACTTATTCTCCAGTGCAGCTTTGAAGAATGTGGGGATATCCACAGGTCCTGTCTGATGGAAAGAATATAGAGAGCATAAATGTGTGTGGCACAAACCCCCATTAATTCTTTTCAAGAATAAGGTACTTTGAAGTAACTTACAATAACTTCTGGTTCAGGTTTCTTTAAAACAGGCACTTTCACTTTCTTGCATTTTTTCTTCTTCTTCAGCTGAATAATTTTTTCAAGATCCTCCAAGTTTTCAAGTTTTGACCTGGCCTCTAATTTCTTCTTCTTCAGCTGAAACAAATCATGGAAGGCAGCAAGTTGAGCTGTGCGACCACCTCTCCTTTTCAGAGTGGCAGGACAGCACTGTGATACTGTTCAGCTGAATTCAGTTAAGACTGGATGAACTTTGAAATAAATTGTCTGTTTTAATTTTTTTTTTTTTTTTTTTTTTTTTTTTTTTTTTTTGCAGGTAGGGCTAAGTGACCATTAGAATAAGTTGCTAACTATGTGAGAAATTCTACCTCATCTATAGTTTTTCATATACCATTAGACCTCTTCCTAACTTCTTCCTGAGCCATAGGTTGTGACACAAATTTAGACCAGGAGTCAGGGCAGCACTGCAGTCTCTTCTGGCACACCAATTTAAAAAATCTTGTGCAGCTTATGAGATCTGGAAAGCTCCTGCAGTTTTAGCTGACTTCCACCAAGCAATTTTCTTTAATCACTTATTTTTTAATGATGCAGCCCCTAATTTATTGGAACTTAATTCTCTTTGCTTAAAAACATATCCTCAAGTGAAGAACAGGGTTTAGAATGATCTTAGCATTTCAGTCAGCAAGTGTTGTTACATTTTGGGAAGCCACAAAGAATGCCCTCAGTGTCCTTGATGGGGCAGTTCAATAAATGTTTAAGGCTTCTCCAGACCTGCTTGCAAAAAGCATCTGGGCATAAAGTCAGTGTGGGGGGCACTGCTGACACCAAGGGCAAATGTGTTGCCTGAACTGAGATCCCATGAGGTGTCCTTGACTTCAGAAGGGAGATTCACAAACAAGGGGTAACTCAGGGTGAATACAGATGACAGATTCTGTCCCATGGTGTGATTAAGGGTAAATACACTGGTGACACCCTGTCATACGGTATACAGTTTTGTCAACTGAATTCTTATCCAAGTTATTTCCACCCCTTCTTTTTGTTGTTCTCTGCATTTCTTGTTTGCTCTGCAGATCATTGGCCTAATGGAAAATAATTATGCTGACTGTGAATCAACTGGAAACCCACAAAGTTCTTAGGAACCTGCTTTGAAGGAACTCAGACCCCTCTGTAGCCAGTAATGATGCCTCTGTTGAAGTTTAAGAAGTAGTTTTTCTTCTAATGTTTCTGGGACTGACTTTCTCACTCTTCATTTTTTAGAACAAAGTCTTATTCCCCCTGCTAAACTTTATCATTTCCAAATCACTTTAAATTTTTAGGCCAGTTGATTGCTTATTCACAAAAAGAAATTAAAGATATTACAGCTACTGTGTTTTGGGGAGAAAAAGCTTCAGTTCTTAGGGATTTCTTAGGGATCTCCCTTCTAGGCAGAATTGTCATGCTCCAGGAATAGAAAATGGTACTTTTCTGTAGACCAGTATGAGTTTCCTTTGTAACTCTTCTTCCCAAATGTGCTGGTAAGTGTAATGCCGTGTTTTCATAAAAAGAATATTTTGATGGTAAATAAGGGTTCTGGCTTGAGAAATGCACTCTTACATATTTTGTGGGTTAGTTATTTTTGGTAGCAGTCATTAGGTGTGCAAGCTGAAGGTGTCTCACTGGCTCTGATTGCCCCCCCCCTCACTGACAGCCAGCAGCAGGTGACCCCTGGGCAGCAGGAGCCTGCAGGCTTTCAGTCAGACAGTATAGGGGGTATTTTAGGTTCTGCCTCAGAGTGTTACTGCCTGCACCCACAGGCTACAGAGGTGAGCAGATCTCTATGCTCTTCAGTGGACTTCAGACCAACCTCCTTTCATGGTGGTCTCCCAAGGATTTTTCTAGCTCACCATGCATGGATTTCTATCTTAGAGAGCGGCAAAACTTCAAGGACTGCAGCAGGAAATGCACAGAGGATGATAAAAATCCAAGCAGAAAACCCAAGAGCCTACCTCTGCTTCTAGTTTTTTCTCCTTCTCATAAGCCAGATCACCTCGAGTCAATGAGTGCTCAGGGATTGTCTTTAGGTCCTCCTGCTTCTCTAATCTTACGGCAGCTTCATACTCTCCATTTTTGAAGTCCTCAGGGAGGAAGCTGCCAGTCTCTTTATCATCCACCTTCTTCCCTGTCACCTGTAAATGCAAACATGATATAATATAATCAGCAGATTCATGACTGCAGTAGCCACCACCTGGGAACATGGATTGCCTAGGGCTGATTGCACCTCATTCCTGCCCACTCTCGGAGCATGTGACAGCCAGGGCAGGCCCTTCTGCCCGTGCCTGGGTGAACTGTGGCTAGGGCATGTCTCCCATGCAGTTAAATCAGGTTGCTGAGTAATTTCAAGGCTGGTTTTATCCATCACTGTCAGTACCAAAGTCCCATTTGTAGCAGAATGGCAGAAGCTATGTGGTGCTGTGCACCAGCACAGCTTTCAATAGTTATCAGAAATATTTCTGGTGCCCAATGAAGTGTGTGCAAAGAGATAACTTGTTAAACTTTGTAGAGACTGTTGTGTATTTTGCGAGTGGTTCATGTGGCCTAGACTGCCTTTCTATTTGATCACCTTGTAAAATTGTATTTTATAGAGTCTAATACAGAAGAAACTGTCAGAACCTTGCCAAAGAATTTAAGACAGCATTAACTATTTAGGCAGTTGTATCTTAACAAAGCTATCTGGGAAAATAAATGCAGTGCTTTACTGAATCATTCCTGTTTTCCCAGTTTCTCCCTCAGATCAGACATTCTTAGTCTGAAACCTGCAGTGGAATGTCCCATTACTTGTGGTCTAGACATTATTTTTCAAGACTCTTTTACATCATGAACAGCAGTGGCTGTAGGAACTGTTAGTTTATTATTAGAAAACAATACTATTATTAAGCTGTTCATTTAGTATTATAAAATGCTGTAGCTTCCCTGCATTAATATGTTGTACCAGTCCCTTATTAGATTGGAATTACTTAGTGTGATCATAAGATTACTGGCTTCTAAAAAATACATATATAAATTAAAATCAAGGACAAAATCAAATAGCTAAATTTTGGTTGGTCTTTTCCTGGTGAACTGTGCTGTTATGCCAAATCTAAACAGCTGTGTAGTTGTATCTGTGGTGAGACCCTTTCCCAAGGAAAAGTTAGAATGAAAATTTAATGATACAGAAAACAGTATGTAAGGGTTTGCACCTAGAGCACAGCAGGGCTGGTAACCTGCTAAATCAGTGATCCACAAAGGTCATCTTTCTCTGCCTGGTGTAACAACAGTCTAGAAAGAAAAGTAATTGTGAGTAAATCAAAGGAGGTTGCACCTACCAGCTCTTCTACTTTCATCATCATCGTCATGTTTGCTGGTGTTCGAAGGCTGTGCTCCTGTAGGGCTGACACCTCCCAGGGCTCAGGCCAGCTCTGCAGGGACCACCACACTCTCTGCACTTATATATCTTTGGGAGAACTGTGCTTGAATGAGATAATCTTCCAACCTGGGAATCCAAGTATGCCCCTTGTGCTTGCCAGCTGAGAGGTGGCTCACGCTCATTCCAGACACGTTAACGAGCCAGATCTGGTGTCGAGGCAGTGAAGGGGCGTCAGTTGGGCGAGGAAGGGTGAGAGCCCCACAGTCTGACCACACCAGGATGGGAATCGGGAATCGGAATGAAATGTGAGCTCACCATTCCTTTGGCAATGACTGCACTGCTCAGCAATGCGACTCATTCTGTGCTCCCAGTGCCCACTAGGACAGCTGTC